>NC_069504.1:105495972-105818472 GCF_027579735.1 Bombina bombina
CGCAGGTGCTATTAGAATCACTGATGCTCTCTCTTGTTTGATTCTGGCAATCAATCGAGGAAGCATCGGGAAGGGTGGAAACACGTAAGCCATCCTGAAGTCCCAAGGTGCTGTCAGGGCATCTATCAGGACTGCTCCTGGATCCCTGGATCTGGACCCGTAACGAGGAAGCTTGGCGTTCTGTCGAGACGCCATGAGATCTATATCTGGTTTGCCCCAACGTCGAAGTATTTGGGCAAAGACCTCCGGATGGAGTTCCCACTCCCCCGGATGAAAAGTCTGACGACTTAAGAAATCCGCCTCCCAGTTCTCCACGCCTGGGATGTGGATTGCTGACAGGTGGCAAGAGTGAGACTCTGCCCAGCGAATTATCTTTGATACTTCCATCATAGCTAGGGAGCTTCTTGTCCCTCCCTGATGGTTGATGTAAGCTACAGTCGTGATGTTGTCCGACTGAAACCTGATGAACCCCCGAGTTGTCAACTGGGGTCAAGCCAGGAGGGCATTGAGAACTGCTCTCAATTCCAGAATGTTTATTGGCAGGAGACTCTCCTCCTGACTCCATTGTCCCTGAGCCTTCAGAGAATTCCAGACGGCACCCCAACCTAGAAGGCTGGCGTCTGTTGTTACAATTGTCCAGTCTGGTCTGCTGAATGGCATCCCCCTGGACAGATGTGGCCGAGAAAGCCACCATAGAAGAGAATTTCTGGTCTCTTGATCCAGATTCAGAGAAGGGGATAAGTCTGAGTAATCCCCATTCCACTGACTTAGCATGCACAGTTGCAGTGGTCTGAGGTGTAAGCGTGCAAAGGGTACTATGTCCATTGCCGCTACCATTAAGCCGATCACCTCCATGCATTGAGCCACTGACGGGTGTTGAATGGAATGAAGGGTGCGGCAAGCACTTTGAAGTCTTGTTAGCCTGTCCTCTGTCAGGTAAATCTTCATTTGTACAGAATCTATAAGAGTCCCCAGGAAGGGAACTCTTGTGAGTGGAACGAGTGAACTTTTCTTTTCGTTCACCTTCCATCCATGTGACCTTAGAAATGCCAGTACTAACTCTGTATGAGACTTGGCAGTTTGAAAGCTTGAAGCTTGTATCAGAATATCGTCTAGGTATGGAGCTACCGAGATTCCCTGCGGTCTTAGTACCGCCAGAAGAGCACCCAGAACCTTTGTGAAGATTCTTGGAGCTGTAGCCAATCCGAATGGAAGAGCCACAAACTGGTAATGCCTGTCTAGGAAGGCAAACCTTAGGTACCGGTAATGATCTTTGTGAATCGGTATGTGAAGGTAAGCATCTTTTAAATCTACAGTGGTCATGTACTGACCCTCTTGGATCATAGGTAAAATTGTCCGAATAGTCTCCATCTTGAACGATGGAACTCTTAGGAATTTGTTTAGGATCTTTAAGTCCAGGATTGGTCTGAAAGTTCCCTCTTTTTTGGGAACCACAAACAGATTTGAGTAAAACCCCTGTCCCTGTTCCGATCGTGGAACTGGATGGATTACTCCCATTAACAAGAGCTCTTGTACGCAGCGTAGAAACTCCTCTTTCTTTGTCTGGATTGTTGACAACCTTGACAGATGAAATCTCTCTCTTGGAGGAGAGTATTTGAAGTCCAGAAGGTATCCCTGAGATATTATCTCTAGCGCCCAGGGATCCTGGACATCTCTTGCCCAAGCCTGGGCGAAGAGAGAAAGTCTGCCCCCCACTAGATCCGATCCCGGATCGGGGGCCCTCAATTCATGCTGTTTTAGGGGCAGCAGCAGGTTTCCTGGTCTGCTTGCCCTTGTTCCAGGACTGGTTAGGTTTCCAGCCTTGCCTGTAGCGAGCAACAGCTCCTTCCTGTTTTGGTGCAGAGGAAGTTGATGCTGCTCCTGCTTTGAAATTACGAAAGGAACGAAAATTAGACTGTCTAGCCTTAGCTTTGGCTTTGTCCTGAGGCAGGGCATGGCCTTTACCTCCTGTAATGTCAGCGATAATCTCTTTCAACCCGGGCCCGAATAAGGTCTGCCCTTTGAAAGGTATATTAAGCAATTTAGACTTAGAAGTAACATCAGCTGACCAGGATTTTAGCCACAGCGCCCTGCGTGCCTGAATGGCGAATCCTGAATTCTTCGCCGTAAGTTTAGTAAGATGTACTACAGCCTCCGAAATGAATGAATTAGCTAGTTTAAGGACTCTAAGCCTGTCCGTAATGTCGTCCAGAGTAACTGAACTAATGTTCTCTTCCAGAGACTCAATCCAGAATGCCGCTGCAGCCGTGATCGGCGCGATGCATGCAAGGGGTTGCAATATAAAACCTTGTTGAACAAACATTTTCTTAAGGTAACCCTCTAACTTTTTATCCATTGGATCTGAAAAAGCACAGCTATCCTCCACCGGGATAGTGGTACGCTTAGCTAAAGTAGAAACTGCTCCCTCCACCTTAGGGACCGTTTGCCATAAGTCCCTTGTGGTGGCGTCTATTGGAAACATTTTTCTAAATATCGGAGGGGGTGAGAACGGCACACCGGGTCTATCCCACTCCTTAGTAACAATTTCAGTAATTCTCTTAGGTATAGGAAAAACCTCAGTACTCGTCGGTACCGTAAAATATTTATCCAACCTACACATTTTCTCTGGTATTGCAACTGTGTTACAATCATTCAGAGCCGCTAACACCTCCCCTAGTAATACACGGAGGTTTTCCAGTTTAAATTTAAAATTTGAAATATCTGAATCCAGTCTGTTTGGATCAGCACCGTCACCCACAGAATGAAGTTCTCCGTCCTCATGTTCTGCCACCTGTGACGCAGTGTCTGACATGGCCCTATTATTATCAGCACACTCTGTTCTCACCCCAGAGTGATCACGCTTACCTCTTAGTTCTGGTAATTTAGCCAAAACTTCAGTCATAACAGTAGCCATATCCTGTAATGTGATTTGTAATGGCCGCCCAGATGTACTCGGCGCTACAATATCACGCACCTCCCTCTGAGCGGGAGATGCAGGTACTGACACGTGAGGCGAGTTAGTCGGCATAACTCTCCCCTCGTTGTTTGGTGAAATTTGATCAATTTGTACAGATTGACTTTTATTTAAAGTAGCATCAATACAGTTAGTACATAAATTTCTATTGGGCTCCACTTTGGCATTGCAACAAATGACACAGGTATCATCCTCTGAATCAGACATGTTTAACACACTAGCAAATAAACTTGCAACTTGGAAATACAATTCAATTAGAATAATATTAAAAACGTACTGTGCCTTTAAGAAGCACAGAAGATCTATGACAGTTGAAAATTAATAAATTGAAACAGTTATAGCCTCAATCCTTGTAAACAACACATCTTTAGCAAAGGTTTAATCCCATTAGCAAAGATAACAAATTCTGAAAGCAGGAAACAAATTACAGAATAAACGTTTTTTATATCAGTCAACTATAATTCTCACAGCTCTGCTGAGAGAAATTACCTCCCTCAAAATAAGTTTTGAAGACCCCTGAGCTCTGTAGAGATGAACCGGATCATGCAGGAAATACAATGAGTTGCTGACTGAAATATCTGATGCGTAGCAAAAGCGCCAAGAAACGGCCCCTCCCCCTCACACACAGTAGTGAGAGAGAACAGAAACTGTCAGAAAAAAGATTAAGCAACTGCCAAGTGGAAAAATAGTGCCCAAATATTTATTCACTCAGTACCTCAGCAAATGAAAACGATTTTACATTCCAGCAAAAACGTTAAACATAATTTCTAGTTATTAAACAGCTTTATGTACTTCTTACAGTGTAATTCTAGTGAAGTACCATTCCCCAGAATACTGAAGTGTAAAGTATACATACATGACATTATATCGGTATGGCAGGATTTTCTCATCAATTCCATTGTCAGAAAATAAAAGCTGCTACATACCTCTATGCAGATTCATCTGCCCGCTGTCCCCTGATCTGAAGTTTACCTCTCCTCAGATGGCCGAGAAACAGCAATATGATCTTAACTACTCCGGCTAAAATCATAGCAAAAACTCTGGTAGATTCTTCTTCAAACTCTGCCAGAGAGATAATAACACACTCCGGTGCTATTTTAAAATAACAAACTTTTGATTGAAGATATAAAACTAAGTATAATCACCATAGTCCTCTCACACATCCTATCTAGTCGTTGGGTGCAAGAGAATGACTGGGAGTGACGTAGAGGGGAGGAGCTATATGCAGCTCTGCTGGGTGAATCCTCTTGCACTTCCTGTTGGGGAGGAGTAATATCCCAGAAGTAATGATGACCCGTGGACTGATCACACTTAACAGAAGAAAAGTGCGCCAATACTTCGAGCTTGGAACGCATCTTGCGTTCCACAGTGCTGTCCGAAACCGGAAGTTTCATTACCTCACTTCCGGTTTACGGTTCCAATATACAATCGTGAACTTATTCATAAAGTTGTGCAATCTACATTCCTGAACATTCTTGTGTGACATACTAATGTAGAAAACTTCATATAGACAAACATGTGGAACATTGCCACCAATGCCTAAAATTGTGATAAATAAATATTAGAAAGTGTTAGTGCATCGAGTTGGCATGGTGACAGTAACCATGGTAATTGTATACAATGTAAATTACCCATAAGTGCCATTACCTGTGTTAAGTTTAGAACAGAATACCAACTGGACAGAACAACGATTTTCTTAATGTGCAAAACAGCATAGATTCATGCTGAATATGCTCATTACAGTAAAAATAATAATAATGATTAAAATAATAATTGGACTATATATCAGTACGTGTGGTTGGAATGACATTTTCTAACTAAGAAACAAATGAAATGCTGCAAATATGGATGGAAAAAATTAAAGTGTGACACCAATATGACATATGGGAAACTTGGACCCACTGACAGATGGCATGAATATTGCTTCAATCGATATGCGAACAGATAGATGCATAAAGTGAGAGCAATATGTAATGAAAGGAATATGTGGGATATTGTAGGGCTGTACAAATTATAAGCTATACCGCTGGGGCATCACATCATGTTCATATAAAGTAAATTTGGCCATCGGGCGGTTATAGCATACATCAGCCCAAATATAGATGCAGATGATTATATGTAGTGGCTGGGAAAAAAAAAGTATAAGGGTGGTAACCTTATTTTGGAATTATAGCCTCAAACATGACAGCAAAGCAACCTATATCACAAGATAGAATTTTCCTCACATGAACCCAGATCACATTCAACCCCTAGTCATTTTTTAGGGGTAACAACACGCTCTCGGGGAGGGGGAGGCATCACAGACCCCATATCAGGCGGGCGGGGCATCAGACACAGACCCCCCAGACGACCACGACAGAGGACATAATTGTTAATCTGAGCACACACACCTTGACTGACAGTGAGCGCAAAGTACTTAACAAAGGTTTATCTTTTGTGCCGAGCACCCCAGTATCTGAATTTGACCTTAAGCTAGACCTTTACAAACTGAATAGATCCCTTAAGATTAGGGAATTTTTTCAAAATAAAGATTCGCCATCACTGAAGTCCCACGTTGAACTTAAATGCAAAGTACCCAGTTCTTTTGAACCCATTAATAGCAGTCCAAGTACTAAAACCTTTTTGAGGCTGATAACCCAAGATTTGGACACAGCAAGAACAGACACATTGTGGAAACATAATCTCTCCAGAGATGAATTGAAAGCCATTAAAACCCTCCAGAATGATTCCTCTATAGTCATCAGGCCCGCCGATAAGGGCGGGGCCATTGTCCTTTTGGATTATAATGATTATAGAGATGACATCCTGGAACAATTGGCTGATACCCTGACATATAACCTGTTAACATCTGACCCTACTATACAATTCAAAACACAACTTGACAAACTGATTAATTTGGGATTTGAACAAGGGTACTTAACTGAGCACATTCGTGATTTCTGCACTACTATACATCCCAAGATACCCATTTTGTATTCAATCCCCAAAATCCATAAAACACTGGACCACCCACCGGGCCGTCCTATTGTGTCGGCTAGGGAGTCACTCACCCAGCCTGTAGCACAATATGTGGATGTACAATTACAGCCAGTGGTGAGGGAAACACGGTCTTACGTTATGGACACGAATGATTTCATTCGTAAGATACGGACTGTTGACATCCAGCCAGACGATTTGCTCGTCACTCTGGATGTCAACAGTCTGTATACTATTATACCCCATCTTGATGGACTTAAAGCCATACAAGAACATCTTACGGGAAACCCCCTGTATGAGGGTCCCCCAGTGGAATTCTTACTGGCCCTTATTGAATACTGTCTGTTTAAAAACTATTTTCGGTTTGAAAATAAATTTTATTTACAAACCGCTGGCACAGCCATGGGTTCCTCCATGGCCCCCTCGTCCGCCAACATCTACATGTCACAATTCGAAAACATGTATCTGTGGAACACGCCGAATGTATCCATCATTTGTTATTACAGATACATAGATGATATTTTCTTGGTGTGGTGAGGGGGCCTGGAGGAACTCCACAAATGGTTTGAAGTGTATAACAACACCACCAATAATGTTAAGTTTAAGATGACAGTGGATTTTCAATCCATTCATTTCTTGGACTTAACAGTCTTCAAGGATTCCAATAATCTAGGAACCACATTATACCATAAACCCACTGACCGCAACTCTATACTAAGGGCAGATAGTTGCCATCCCCCAGCCCTACTAAAAGGCATAGTAAAATCATAATGCATAAGAACAATGCGTAATAATTCTAATGCCGAAACTGGGGTCTCCCAATTGAAAGGAGTGGGTGAGAGGTTCCAGAATAGGGGATATAAGATTCCGGTAATACAAGACGCCATGAAAACCGCTTCAACATTAACACAGACGGATTTGATTCTACCTAAACCCAAAAGGGACACAAGTGATAAGCTCATCATGTCCACCACTTTCACTCCAGCGACAAAAAATGTTGGCCAGATCCTTCGCCAGCACTGGCCAATTATGTCTTCAGACCCTAAGCTCACATTTACTCACAATTTACAACCTATGGTTGGGTTCAAGAGGGGGACTAATCTTAAGGATCTATTGGTGAAAACGGACCCCAAGCAGTGTTATCTGACCGGGAACAAAAGGAATATCAAGGGATCCTATCGCTGTTTGGGCTGCACAACATGTAATGGCCTAGTGGGTACCAAAGTATTCCATCATCCACACACAAATCGAACATTTTCTATCAGGCACTCTATTACGTGTACTACCACTGACGTAATATATTTATTATTTTGTCCATGTTCCTGTTTCTACATAGGGAAAACATCTGGCACACTCCGTGAGCGTATGGCAAATCATCGCCACGCCATAAGGACTGCACTCAAACAAGGTGATTCTGAGCAGCCAGTGGCGCGACATTGCGCCAAAGAGGGACATTCAGTGTCTTCCATCCGTTACATTCTAATTGATCACATACCCCCATTGGATCGGGGGGTGACCGGAACAAGCAACTTCTGAAACGCGAGGCCCAGTGGATGTTCAGACTGGGCACGATACAACCAGGCGGCTTGAATACCATGCCGGACTTTAAGAGCCTTATGTGATCAACAATTGGGGTGCTACATACTTGGGGTATGTCAGGTGGACATTGTGGCTCCGTTTTGGTACACATTCCATTTGCCCCTATTTATAGGGGGAAGTGTTGTGCACCTAACGGCACGGACCAGGGGGGACATCTGTCTCCATCTTCTCCGTGGAAGCCTGGTCTGCCCTGTGCAATTACCCACTGTTCAAACACGCACCACCAGTCTTAAAGCGGATATGAATACTACTATACCCACTTGGAGAAATTTCTGATGTGGGGACTGTCTATATGAGCTACATGTCCTTATTATCATTATCTCTTCTATCTTGTGATATAGGTTGCTTTGCTGTCATGTTTGAGGCTATAATTCCAAAATAAGGTTACCACCCTTATACTTTTTTCCCCCAGCCACTACATATAATCATCTGCATCTATATTTGGGCTGATGTATGCTATAACCGCCCGATGGCCAAATTTACTTTATATGAACATGATGTGATGCCCCAGCGGTATAGCTTATAATTTGTACAGCCCTACAATATCCCACATATTCCTTTCATTACATATTGCTCTCACTTTATGCATCTATCTGTTCGCATATCGATTGAAGCAATATTCATGCCATCTGTCAGTGGGTCCAAGTTTCCCATATGTCATATTGGTGTCACACTTTAATTTTTTCCATCCATATTTGCAGCATTTCATTTGTTTCTTAGTTAGAAAATGTCATTCCAACCACACGTACTGATATATAGTCCAATTATTATTTTAATCATTATTATTATTTTTACTGTAATGAGCATATTCAGCATGAATCTATGCTGTTTTGCACATTAAGAAAATCGTTGTTCTGTCCAGTTGGTATTCTGTTCTAAACTTAACACAGGTAATGGCACTTATGGGTAATTTACATTGTATACAATTACCATGGTTACTGTCACCATGCCAACTCGATGCACTAACACTTTCTAATATTTATTTATCACAATTTTAGGCATTGGTGGCAATGTTCCACATGTTTGTCTATATGAAGTTTTCTACATTAGTATGTCACACAAGAATGTTCAGACATGTAGATTGCACAACTTTATGAATAAGTTCACGATTGTATATTGGAACCGTAAACCGGAAGTGAGGTAATGAAACTTCCGGTTTCGGACAGCACTGTGGAACGCAAGATGCGTTCCAAGCTCGAAGTATTGGCGCACTTTTTTGGAGAGGCACTAAGGTTGGTGTGATTTAATTTGTATGTAACAATATAAATGAGTTGTATTTTGTTTGTTCTGTATGCTGATGAAGGGGTTGTGAACCCCGAAAACGTTCCATTAAATTGGTTTTTTTGAAAAAGTCCTGAGAGTGCATTCTCTTGTTTTCTATTTGATGCTATATCATTGCACCCAGGCGAGTTGGCTATCGGTGGGCTGAACTGGAAATTGTCTAATATATATATATATATATATATATATAGATATAGAGAGAGAGTAACATGGAATATGTATGCTATGATAGAACACAGGGGCTTTTAATTTCAATACTGTATGGTTTTTTGGCACATGTTAGCTGTCACTGTTAGCCTTTAGGAGATACGCTAGGATCAGCTGAGTGATGGGGAATGTGGTCGAACATTCGATCATATCGTGTACCTGGTGATTGGCCAAATCAGATGACGTATATGACATCACTGGAAACGCCCCTTATCACGGTTTGACTGGATTGTATTAAGATGTGAGCATTTAATGGTGGTAAAGGTGATTGTGACAAGGCTGTGTGATAGGGATATACCCACTTGTTGGCCCCTGAAACGGTACAGTATTGATGCGCACGTGATATACTTTCCGTTGCACTGTGGGGATTGTATCCTGGATAGTGATCATAATTATGCCTCGTGATTGGCTGAAACTGAGGACACACACAATGTTGTACACGCCCCCCCATCACTCAGCTTCAGTTGAATTTCTCTACGCTGCAAATGTTTGGTAATGGTGGTGCATAGAGTTTATTTTAGATTGTTTGATCCTGTTTTCAAATCTTTATGGATTCGATGCTGTAAATGTCTAGGCAGTTTTTGTTAACATAGGGATGCGAGTATTATGATTGATTATTATGAGGTCTAGGTAATATTAGATATGGATCTTCATGATTCTATGATTTAGAATATGTTGTCACTAAATATACACACTATATGCACTTTGGTTGTTCATACTAATTATATGAGTCAATGAGTTACGCACTTATGACATGTAACACATGTCCTTATATCTTTATATTTGTATGTACAATATGTTTGTGTGTATATTATCACATGATTGCAATTAATAAGTATCAGCTGTGATACCTTTGTGATTGGTTGTGGAGGAAGGAGGAGGAGCCTGTTTGACTATGTAAGCACCGTTTTGTTTACTTTATGGTTGTCTGAGGAATGGCTGAATGCCCCATAACGTCACACATGTATATACATGCTAGTATATACAATATACATAAAAGACTAGATTAATCATGGTTAGAATAGCTCTATACATTAACCCTAGATGCATGAAAGGGTATTTAAACACACACGATCCGGAAGACTTTCCTACACTTTATAATAATTTGTCTGTGTTTGACACACTTATCCATCAATAACAAAATGTGGTGTGCAGGTTTGAAGTGTGTTTAAGTAAAGCCTGCACATAAGACTGTGTTACAAAGTTTGAAGTTTTCAACATATGCAATAGAGGACGTTCTTACCTCAGATCGTGTGTGTTTAAATACCCTTACATGCATCTAGGGTTAATGTATAGAGCTATTCTAATCATGATTAATCTAGTCTTTTATGTATATTGTATATACTAGCATGTGTATAGAATAATATGTTCATTATTATTTAGCAACTTATTTCACTTCAAGGGATCCGTTGTTAATGTGTAGCGATATTTTGAACTATTTTCCTGTTGGCAATAATTTTCCTATGCAACAATAAATTGATTGCTGTTTTCACTGCAAAGTTAGTGGCTCTGGTGATTTTTCTTTAAGTGTGTTCTCTTCTTTATCTGGGTATATACTGGAAACAGCAAAAATTATTTTTTGCAAAGCTATTTAGAGTGCTGAAACCACTCGCATTTTGATCAGGAACCAGACTGATCATAGAATCTAATATATTTGTAATTTCTTTCATGTAATTAGCAAGAGTCCATGAGCTAGTGACGTATGGGATATACATTCCTACCAGGAGGGGCAAAGTTTCCCAAACCTCAAAATGCCTATAAATACACCCCTCACCACACCCACAATTCAGTTTTACAAACTTTGCCTCCGATGGAGGTGGTGAAGTAAGTTTGTGCTAGATTCTACGTTGATATGCGCTCCGCAGCAAGTTGGAGCCCGGTTTTCCTCTCAGCGTGCAGTGAATGTCAGAGGGATGTGAGGAGAGTATTGCCTATTTGAATGCAGTGATCTCCTTCTACGGGGTCTATTTCATAGGTTCTCTGTTATCGGTCGTAGAGATTCATCTCTTACCTCCCTTTTCAGATCGACGATATACTCTTATATATACCATTACGTCTGCTGATTCTCGTTTCAGTACTGGTTTGGCTTTCTACAAACATGTAGATGAGTGTCCTGGGGTAAGTAAATCTTATTTTCTGTGACACTCTAAGCTATGGTTGGGCACTTTGTTTATAAAGTTCTAAATATATGTATTCAAACATTTATTTGCCTTGACTCAGAATGTTCAACATTCCTTATTTTTCAGACAGTCAGTTTCATATTTGGGATAATGCATTTGAATTAATCATTTTTTCTTACCTTCAAAAAATTTGACTTTTTTTCCCTGTGGGCTGTTAGGCTCGCGGGGGCTGAAAATGCTTCATTTTATTGCGTCATTCTTGGCGCTGACTTTTTTGGCGCAAAATTTTTTTTCGTTTCCGGCGTCATACGTGTCGCCGGAAGTTGCGTCATTTTTTGACGTTATTTTGCGCCAAAAGTGTCAGCGTTCCGGATGTGGCGTCATTTTTGGCGCCAAAAGCATTTAGGCGCCAAATAATGTGGGCGTCTTATTTGGCGCTAAAAAATATGGGCGTCGCTTTTGTCTCCACATTATTTAAGTCTCATTTTTCATTGCTTCTGGTTGCTAGAAGCTTGTTCTTTGGCATTTTTTCCCATTCCTGAAACTGTCATTTAAGGAATTTGATCTATTTTGCTTTATATGTTGTTTTTTCTCTTACATATTGCAAGATGTCTCACGTTGCATCTGAGTCAGAAGATACTACAGGAAAATCGCTGTCTAGTGCTGGATCTACCAAAGCTAAGTGTATCTGCTGTAAACTTTTGGTAGCTATTCCTCCGGCTGTTGTTTGTATTAATTGTCATGACAAACTTGTTAATGCAGATAATATTTCCTTTAGTAAAGTACCATTGTCTGTTGCAGTTCCTTCAACATCTAAGGTGCAGAATGTTCCTGATAACATAAGAGATTTTGTTTCTGAATCCATAAAGAAGGCTATGTCTGTTATTTCTCCTTCTAGTAAACGTAAAAAATCTTTTAAAACTTCTCTCCCTACAGATGAATTTTTAAATGAACATCATCATTCTGATTCTGATGACTCTTCTGGTTCTGAGGATTCTGTTTCAGAGATTGATGCTGATAAATCTTCATATTTATTTAAAATGGAATTTATTCGTTCTTTACTTAAAGAAGTACTAATTGCTTTAGAAATAGAGGATTCTGGTCCTCTTGATACTAATTCTAAACGTTTGGATAAGGTATTTAAATCTCCTGTGGTTATTCCAGAAGTTTTTCCTGTTCCTAATGCTATTTCTGCAGTAATTTCCAAAGAATGGGATAAATTGGGTAATTAATTTACTCCTTCTAAACGTTTTAAGCAATTATATCCTGTGCCGTCTGACAGATTAGAATTTTGGGACAAAATCCCTAAAGTTGATGGGGCTATTTCTACCCTTGCTAAACGTACTACTATTCCTACGTCAGATGGTACTTCGTTTAAGGATCCTTTAGATAGGAAAATTGAATCCTTTCTAAGAAAAGCTTATCTGTGTTCAGGTAATCTTCTTAGACCTGCTATATCTTTGGCTGATGTTGCTGCAGCTTCAACTTTTTGGTTGGAAACTTTAGCGCAACAAGTAACAGATCATGATTCTCATGATATTATTATTCTTCTTCAGCATGCTAATAATTTTATCTGTGATGCCATTTTTGATATTATCAGAGTTGATGTTAGGTTTATGTCTCTAGCTATTTTAGCTAGAAGAGCTTTATGGCTTAAGACTTGGAATGCTGATATGGCTTCTAAATCAACTCTACTTTTCATTTCTTTCCAGGGTAACAAATTATTTGGTTCTCAGTTGGATTCTATTATCTCAACTGTTACTGGTGGGAAAGGAACTTTTTTACCACAGGATAAAAAATCTAAAGGTAAAAACAGGGCTAATAATCGTTTCCGTTCCTTTCGTTTCAACAAAGAACAAAAGCCTAATCCTTCATCCTCAGGAGCAGTTTCAGTTTGGAAACCATCTCCAGTCTGGAATAAATCCAAGCCTGCTAGAAAGGCAAAGCCTGCTTCTAAGTCCTCATGAAGGTGCGGCCCTCATTCCAGCTCAGCTGGTAGGGGGCAGGTTACGTTTTTTCAATTTGGATCAATTCTGTTCACAATCTTTGGATTCAGAACATTGTTTCAGAAGGGTACAGAATTGGTTTCAAGATGAGACCTCCTGCAAAGAGATTTTTTCTTTCCCGTGTCCCAGTAAATCCAGTGAAAGCTCAAGCATTTCTGAATTGTGTTTCAGATCTAGAGTTGGCTGGAGTAATTATGCCAGTTCCAGTTCCGGAACAGGGGATGGGGTTTTATTCAAATCTCTTCATTGTACCAAAGAAGGAGAATTCCTTCAGACCAGTTCTGGATCTAAAAATATTGAATCGTTATGTAAGGATACCAACGTTCAAGATGGTAACTGTAAGGACTATCTTGCCTTTTGTTCAACAAGGGCATTATATGTCCACAATAGATTTACAGGATGCATATCTGCATATTCCGATTCATCCAGATCATTATCAGTTCCTGAGATTCTCTTTTCTGGACAAGCATTACCAGTTTGTGGCTCTGCCGTTTGGCCTAGCTACAGCTCCAAGAATTTTTACAAAGGTTCTCGGTGCCCTTCTGTCTGTAATCAGAGAACAGGGTATTGTGGTATTTCCTTATTTGGACGATATCTTGGTACTTGCTCAGTCTTTACATTTAGCAGAATCTCATACGAATCGACTTGTGTTGTTTCTTCAAGATCATGGTTGGAGGATCAATTTACCAAAAAGTTCATTGATTCCTCAGACAAGGGTAACCTTTCTGGGTTTCCAGATAGATTCAGTGTCCATGACTCTGTCTTTAACAGACAAGAGACGTCTGAAATTGATTTCAGCTTGTCGAAACCTTCAGTCAAAATCATTCCCTTCGGTAGCCTTATGCATGGAAATTCTAGGTCTTATGACTGCTGCATCGGACGCGATCCCCTTTGCTCGTTTTCACATGCGACCTCTTCAGCTCTGTATGCTGAATCAATGGTGCAAGGATTACACAAAGATATCTCAAATAATATCTTTAAAACCGATTGTTCGACACTCTCTAACGTGGTGGACAGATCACCATCGTTTAATTCAGGGGGCTTCTTTTGTGCTTCCGACCTGGACTGTAATTTCAACAGATGCAAGTCTCACAGGTTGGGGAGCTGTGTGGGGATCTCTGACGGCACAAGGAGTTTGGGAATCTCAGGAGGTGAGATTACCGATCAATATTTTGGAACTCCGTGCAATTTTCAGAGGTCTTCAGTTTTGGCCTCTTCTGAAGAGAGAATCGTTCATTTGTTTTCAGACAGACAATGTCACAACTGTGGCATACATCAATCATCAAGGAGGGACTCACAGTCCTCTGGCTATGAAAGTAGTATCTCGAATTTTGGTTTGGGCGGAATCCAGCTCCTGTCTAATCTCTGCGGTTCATATCCCAGGTGTAGACAATTGGGAAGCGGATTATCTCAGTCGCCAAACGTTGCATCCGGGCGAATGGTCTCTTCACCCAGAGGTATTTCTTCAGATTGTTCAAATGTGGGAACTTCCAGAAATAGATCTGATGGCGTCTCATCTAAACAAGAAACTTCCCAGATATCTGTCCAGATCCCGGGATCCTCAGGCGGAGGCAGTGGATGCATTATCACTTCCTTGGAAGTATCATCCTGCCTATATCTTTCCGCCTCTAGTTCTTCTTCCAAGAGTAATCTCCAAGATTCTGAAGGAATGCTCGTTTGTTCTGCTGGTAGCTCCGGCATGGCCTCACAGGTTTTGGTATGCGGATCTTGTCCGGATGGCCTCTTGCCAACCGTGGACTCTTCCGTTAAGACCAGACCTTCTGTCACAAGGTCCTTTTTTCCATCAGGATCTGAAATCCTTAAATTTAAAGGTATGGAGATTGAACGCTTGATTCTTGGTCAAAGAGGTTTCTCTGACTCTGTGATTAATACTATGTTACAGGCTCGTAAATCTGTATCTAGAGAGATATATTATAGAGTCTGGAAGACTTATATTTCTTGGTGTCTTTCTCATCATTTTTCTTGGCATTCTTTTAGAATACCGAGAATTTTACAGTTTCTTCAGGATGGTTTAGATAAGGGTTTGTCTGCAAGTTCCATGAAAGGACAAATCTCTGCTCTTTCTGTTCTTTTTCACAGAAAGATTGCTATTCTTCCCGATATCCATTGTTTTGTACAAGCTTTGGTTCGTATAAAACCTGTCATTAAGTCAATTTCTCCTCCTTGGAGTTTGAATTTAGTTCTGGGAGCTCTTCAAGCTCCTCCCTTTGAACCTATGCATTCATTGGACATTAAATTACTTTCTTGGAAAGTTTTGTTCCTTTTGGCCATCTCTTCTGCCAGAAGAGTTTCTGAATTATCTGCTCTTTCTTGTGAGTCTCCTTTTCTGATTTTTCATCAGGATAAGGCGGTGTTGCGAACTTCTTTTGAATTTTTACCTAAAGTTGTGAATTCCAACAACATTAGTAGAGAAATTGTGGTTCCCTCATTATGTCCTAATCCTAAGAATTCTAAGGAGAAATCATTGCATTCTTTGGATGTTGTTAGAGCTTTGAAATATTATGTTGAAGCTACTAAGTCTTTCCGAAAGACTTCTAGTCTATTTGTTATCTTTTCCGGTTCTAGAAAAGGCCAGAAAGCTTCTGCCATTTCTTTGGCATCTTGGTTGAAATCTTTAATTCATCTTGCCTATGTTGAGTCGGGTAAAACTCCGCCTCAGAGGATTACAGCTCATTCTACCAGGTCAGTTCTACTTCCTGGGCGTTTAGGAATGAAGCTTCGGTTGATCAGATTTGCAAAGCAGCAACTTGGTCCTCTTTGCATACTTTTACTAAATTCTACCATTTTGATGTATTTTCTTCTTCTGAAGCAGTTTTTGGTAGAAAAGTACTTCAGGCAGCGGTTTCAGTCTGAATCTTCTGCTTATGTTTTTCATTAAACTTTATTTTGGGTGTGGATTATTTTCAACAGGAATTGGCTGTCTTTATTTTATCCCTCCCTCTCTAGTGACTCTTGTGTGGAAAGATCCACATCTTGGGTAATCATTATCCCATACGTCACTAGCTCATGGACTCTTGCCAATTACATGAAAGAAAACATAATTTATGTAAGAACTTACCTGATAAATTCATTTCTTTCATATTAGCAAGAGTCCATGAGGCCCGCCCTTTTTTTGTGGTGGTTATGTTTTTTGTATAAAGCACAATTATTCCAATTCCTTATTTTATATGCTTTCGCACTTTTTTATCACCCCACTTCTTGGCTATTCGTTAAACTGAATTGTGGGTGTGGTGAGGGGTGTATTTATAGGCATTTTGAGGTTTGGGAAACTTTGCCCCTCCTGGTAGGAATGTATATCCCATACGTCACTAGCTCATGGACTCTTGCTAATATGAAAGAAATGAATTTATCAGGTAAGTTCTTACATAAATTATGTTATTTATTTTTTTGAGAGTCTGCACCAAATCCCTGGATAATGGTATTTGGCGTAACTGCCTAACCTCAGGGTTTATACCAATAATCATATTAAATTCATGCTGGTAGCCAAAGATTGTATTTTAGCTTGTTAATCAGGCATAATTTTTCTCCCGCTATTTTTCCATTTTGTTAAAAAAAATCTATATATAAAAAATACACACAAACACAGTATCCCACAAGAGTACACCCCTCACATTTTTGTAAATATTTTATTATATCTTTTCATGTGACAACACTGAAGAAATTACACTTTGCTACAATGTAAGTAGTGAGTGCACAGCCTGTATAACAGTGTAAATTTGCTGTCCCCTCAAACCGTTGGCAACAAAAGGGAGTACACCCCTAAGTGCAAATGTCCAAATTGGGCTCAAAGTGTCAATAATTTTGTGTGGCCTCATTTTGGAGAAAGTCTACACTTTCGCGTTCACAGAGGCGGTCAGAGCCTGGAGCAACAGGCTCCGATGTGTGAAGTGGTTAATATTTAAGTATTTATTTTTATTTTCTGTAGTGTGAGAATCCATCCTCACCCTCCCACTTCCCTGATCCCCTCCGCACAGCTCTGTAACCCCCACTGTCTAGCGCCATCTTTGTTACTGGTAGCCAGTCTGTCAGTAACAAATTAATAGTATTTAATTGTTTTAGTTAGTTATTTACTATAAATATGTTTGTCTTTAGTGTAGGGAACGCCTCACCCTCCCCAACCCCCCTCTAAGCAATCTCTTTTTTCTATAGTGTAGGGTCCCACCTCTCCCTCAAACTGATATTTTTGCTGTAGTGTAGGGACCCATCCCTCCCTCTCCCCTGACAAACCATTTTTGCTGTAGTTTGGGGACCTGCCCCTAAGGATGGGCTGCCCACCCGCCTCCCTCATACATTTCCCACCGGCCTCACCTCAAAGATCGTTATGGACAGTGACACAGACAGTGTCACTGTCTGTAACGATCAGCAATCTGGCTTCATATGGTAACGGAGCATGATCAGTGCTTTCTTATCATATGAATGCAGATGCCTTCTTCCCCCAGGTTGCGGCTCCCGTCGTCAAAGCTGCCAGCGGGACCGCAACCTGCGTCTCTGTGCTAAAGAAAATGGTGCTCAATGTCCCTTTGAATGCACAGTAAACAAAATGTAATTACAAGACGCTGCTGCTACAGAACATGTCAGGCAAGTATAAACATTTTTAAAACAAACACCTTGTGTGCTGCAATAGTTTTTCAACAGACAAACTGCACCTATCACTTGCCTTATTTATAGGAGCCAAACTGGGCTTGAGCATGCAGACAACAAGGCTAGTCACCGTCATAATGTTAGAATAAAGTGCATTGTTTTGCAGTTATCAGCTGAAGCAAGTTAGGGATTAAATTATGTAGCAGGGTTAACCCTGAGTCTGCAGTGTACATTTCAGCTATTGCACATAACTTCAGGAAGTTCGTGTATAAATTAATGTTTTACAGATCATCATACCATAAATCACTTCAAATCATTATCAGTGTAGGATTCGAGGCCTCCTAGGTGACAACAAGGATTCTATTCTAGTATTGCTGTGGTTCTCAATATTATTTGTTCTTTTGAGGCAATGACCTGTAAACCCCCCACAGTAGATATCCCTGTGCTACAAGGGAGTTGTTCCTGTCAGCAGAAGAGTCCCATCACTCAGTTGTACAAAATCATGTAATTCCTGTTAGTTTAACTTTAAACAGCTTTTACATAAAAGAACTCTGTTCATGATTCAGATAGAGCATGTAATATAAGACAACTTTCCAACTGACAATGGTTATCAAAATATGCACAATCTTTTTATATGCACACTTTCTGAGACAATACCCTATACTCATTTTGTGATTGGCTGATGAATGTCACATGATGCAGGAAACTGTGTGCTTTTGCATTATGCATTTGCCGATTATGCAGTGCTACTGTGTTTACTAGTCATTTAACCATTTTAGATGTTTAATTATTGAGTACTATGTCCCTTTAATCACCAGGGAACCACCTGCGTGAGCTTAAGCATTATAGCTTCACATCCTTACAGAACAAACTCGATTGCGGATATTTAGATTTAAAAAAACAAAAAACACAGCTGAATATGTGATGAACTATAGAAATGTGTATTTTTTTTCTGTAATAGTAATTTAGTGCCAGTTACTTTTTATAAAATCACAGAAGCTAATATTCCCAGGTACTATATGGTAACTAAAAGCTTAGTATATATAGACAGTATCTATCTACACTGTATAGGGTATATGGGTTACAATACCTAAACATAAATAATTTTGAGTTATAATAGTTACATTTTTCTTTGTAATTTTAAGTTTAATATTCTACTTTTTTATTCTGAAGTTATTTGAAGTCAATAAAACTTTATCACCTGAGTAAAGATAACTTATGTTCTTATAACCAACAACAACAACTGAAAGAACAACAACAACAACAACTGAAAGAACAACAACAACAACAACAACAACAACTGAAAGATATTGTGGTCAGCTTTATTTTGAAAACGGGTCAGACGAGACAGGGAGATTGAAATTCTCCACCTAACAGGTGGAGAAGAGGGTAGGGAAGCAGCCGTCTGATAACAAGAGAACCTGCAGTCGAAGGAAGGAGAAGTTATTTTACAATGCAAATATATGTCAAACAAAAGCGAAACGGGTTATCTCTGTGTACTGTTCAATAAACAAATCTAGCTACAAAGTGCAGGTTTGTCACAAGGTGATGAAGATATACAAATACATTTTGCTTGTAAACAAATATAATATACTAGTCCTAAAGGCCGTTCACACGGGCCATTTTTTGCAGTACAGTGGTCCCACCCCTTGCGTTCTCTCCCTCCCACTCTCTTTTGCTTTCTCTCTCTTCCCCCTCTCTTTTGCGCTCTCTCTCCCCCTCTCTTTTGCGCTCTCTCCCCCCCTCTCTTTTGCGCTCTCTCTTCCCCCCCTATCTTTTGCGCTCTCTCTCTCTCTCCATCTCCCCTCTCTCTCTCTCGCTCCCCTCTCTCTCTCCCCCCTCTCTCGCTCCCCTCTCTCTCTCCCCCTCTCTCTTTCTCTCTCCCTCATCTCTCTCTTTCCCCTCTCTCTCTCCCCCCTCTCTCTTTCTCTCTCCCTCATCTCTCTCTTTCCCCTCTCTCCCCTCTCTCAACCTCTCTCTCTCCCCTCTCTCTCCTTTCTCTCTCTCCCTCTCCCTCTCTCTCCCTTCTCTCTCTCCCTCATTTCTCTCTCTCCCTTCTCTCTCTCCCTCTCTCTCTCCCCCCTCTGTCTCTCTCCCTCTATCTCCCCTATCTCTCTCTTTCCCCTCTCTCTCTCCCCTCTCTCTCCTTTCTCTCTCTCTCTCCCCCCTCTGTCTCTCTCTCTATCTCTCCCCTCCTCTCTCCCCCCTCTCTCTCTCTCCCCCTCTGTCTCTCTCTCCCCTCCCTCTCTCTATCCCCCCTCTGTCTCTCTCTCCCCTCTCTCTACCTTTTGCGCTCTCTCTTTCCCCCTCTCTTTTGTGCTCTCTCTATCTCCCCTCTCTCTTTCTCTCTCTCTCTTCATCTCCCCTCTCTCTCCCCCCCTCTCTCTCTCTTTCTCCCCTCTTGTAACTGATCCTCACGCAGGGTCTGGAGTCAGCTGTCTCGCGCTGCTGTTTAAATTTCGGATGTGCGCGTGCGAGGTCTATTCTCAGCTGTGCGCTGCGCTTGTAACTGATCCTCACGCAGGGTCTGGAGTCAGCTGTCTCGCGCTGCTGTTTCAATTGCGGAGGTGCGCGTGCAAGGTCTATTCTCAGCTGTGCGCTGCGCTTGTAACTGATCCTCACGCAGGGTCTGGAGTCAGCTGACTCGCGCTGCTGTTTCAATTGCGGAGGTGTGCGTGCGAGGTGTCTCAGCTGTGTGCTGCGCTTGTAACTGATCCTCACGCAGGGTCTGGAGTCAGCTGTCTCGCGCTGCTGTTTCAATTGCGGAGGTGCGCGTGCGAGGCCAAGTGTGTGGGTGCGCGTGCGAGGTGTATTCTCAGCTGTGCGCTGCTGCACGGAGGTGCGCGTGCGAGGAGGTCAATCTAAGGCCAAGTGTGTTTGTCTCTACTGCGCATGACGGCTTCAGACAAACACACTTGGCCTTTTATAATATAGGATAGTTAGAAATAAATGCATTGAGTAGCAAGACATAGAACAAATGTACAGTGCAGTGTGTCTTTACTATAGTAAATCTTTGTTTCCGAGAGACATCACTGATTCATAAACCTTGATATTGCTTGTTTTCATTCAATAGTAATCATTTTAATGAGAGAGATTCAGATATTTTAAAGACTACATCTGTGCTAGGATATTGTTTAAAGTGACATTCATAAGAGCAGGTAATTCTAGCACTACCCTAAGGGGTTAGACACATAGTTAAAATACTATTCAGAAGCCTCAGAGAACTGCTGGTCCCAAGCAAACACAGCCAATCAGCAGCAGTCACATGGCTGGGTTTGAGAGTTTGTATGTGTATGATTATGTTTAAGATTTTTTTTTAATTTTATTTAATTTTTTTATATCAAAATACAGAAATTGTACATACTATGTTAAAGGGACAGTCTACACTAGAATTGTTATTGTTTAAAACGATAGATAATCCCTTTATTACCCATTCCCCAGTTTTGCTTAACCAATGCAGTTATATTAATATATGTTTTACTTCTGTGATTACCTTGTATCTAAGCCTCTGCAGACTGCCCCATTATCTCAGTGCTTTTGACAGACATGCAGTTTAGCCAATCAGTGCAGACTCCTAAATAACTCCACGGGAGTGAGCACAATGTTATCTATATGACACGCATGAACAAGTACTGTATAACTGTAAAAACTTTCAAAATGCTCTGAGCCAAGAGGCGGTTTTCAGCGGTTTAGAAAGCAGTTTGAGCCTACCTAGGTTTAGCTTTTCAAAAATACTACCAAGAGAATAAAGCAAATTTAATAATAAAAGTCAACTGGAAAGTTGTTAAAAATTGCATGCCCTATCTGAATCATGAAAGTTTAATTTTGACCGAATGTTTGTTTAAAGGTTTTCATTTTGTGTTGTGTGTGCAGATACAAATAGGATCTATCGGAATATATTCTTGACAGCATCAGAGACAAAAAGAGGTGACAAAATGGACAGCGTGAGCTCGATTTATCAATCCATGCTCTCTTCTGCCGTGCAGCAGGCCGCTGCTGGAATTTAACATTGCATGCGAGCACTCCTTTGCGCTCGTGTGCAACCCCACCCCTGCCAGCACACAGTCAATCATGGATGGCCAGGAGCTGTCAATCTCCCCGGTCGGACGAGACCAGTGAGATTGAAATTCTCCACCTAAGAGTTAGAGAAGAGGGTAGGGAAGCAGCGGTCTGATGACTGCAGCATGATAAATCGTGACAGTAAGTTCTCTTGTGCGAACCTGCACTTGAAGGGAGGAGAAGGGCTTGATAAATCAAGCCCTCAGTGTAAAACTGAAAGAAAAGGATAAATCCTCATTTTTCTTTGGTACTCAAGGGGTAGCTTGTCCTTGGCAAAGTGAAGCACTAGGTTTGCCCTCTAATTAAAAATTGCTATGAGGAAAATTACATGCAATTCATTTTGTAATATATGTGTATATGCATAAGAAAATAATTACTGCACTGCAAAAGATCTGCATGCAGTAAAAATGTTTCTATAAAATATTTAAAAGGTAATTTTCAAAAATGTTTTGCATTTTTTGCAGTCTAGGGACATATCCCTTGAAAAGCCTCAAGCATTATTTACTTTTTTTTTGCAGAGATTAATAGGAACGTACACTCACCGGCCCCTTTATTAGGTACACCTTACTAGTACCAGGTTAGCCCCCCTTTTGCCTTCATAACTGCCTTAATTCTTCTTGGCATAGATTCAACAAGGTGTTGAAAACATTCCTCAGAGATTTTGGTAAATATTGATATGATAGCATCAAGCAGTTGCTGCAGACTTTTCAGCTGCACATCCATGATGCAAATCTCCCATTCCACCACATCCCAAAGGTGCTCTATTAGATTGAGATCTGGTGACTGTGGAGGCCATTGGAGTACAGTCATGTTCAAGAAACCAGTTTGAGATGATTTGAGCTTTGTGGCATGGTGTATTGTCCTGCTGGAAGTAGCCATCAGAAGATGGATACACTGTAGTCATAAAGGGATGGACATGGTCAGCAACAATGCTCAGGTAGGCCGTGGCATTTAAACAATGCTCAATTAGTACTAAGGGGCCCAAAGTATGCCAATAAACTGTCTTCCAACCCATTACACCACCACCACCAGCCTAAACTGTTGATACAAGGCAGGATGAATCCATACTTTCATGTTGTTTACACCAAATTCAGACCCTACCATCTGAATGTTGCAGCTGAAATCGAGACTCATCAGACCAGGCAGCATTTTTTTAATCTTCTATTGTCCAATTTTAGTGAGCCTGTATGAATTGTAGCCTCAATGTCCTGTTCTTAGCTGGCAGGAGTGGCACTTGGTGTGGTCTTCTGCTGCTGTAGCCCATCTGCTTCAAGGTTCGAAAGTGTTGTGCGTTCAGTGATGGTATTCTGCATACCTTGGTTGTAACGAGTGGTTATTTGAGTTATTGTTGCCTTTCTATCATCTCAAACCAGTCTGCCCATTCTCCTCTGACATCAACAAGACATTTTCGTCCACACAACAGCCGCTCACTGGATATTTTCTCTTTTTTGGATCATTCTCTGTAAACCCTAGAAATAGTTGTGTGTAAAAATCATAGTAGATCAGCAGTTTTTTTAAATACTCAGACCAGCCCCTCTGGCACCAACAACCATGCCATGTTCAAAGTCACTTAAATCCCCTGTCTTCCCCATTCTGATGCTCGGTTTAACTTCAGCAAGTCATCTTTACCACGTCTAGATGTCTAAATGCATTGACTTGCTGCCATGTGATTGGCCGATTAGCAATTTGTGTTGCCAAGCAATTGAACAGGTGTACCTAATAAAGGGGCTGCTGAGTGTATATAAAAGATTCTGCACTGATCAAGAAATGACTATACAGCATGTAAATAGGTTAGGGTTCTTTATTCCATGGGATATAATATAGCTTCTCTGGTGGCAGTGTAAAAAGTACACTTTCATAGTTAAATTATAGGAAAAGCTGGCAAATGAAGTGTATTACATTTTGTATTATGCATAATAAAACATTTTATGGGAAAAGTGCATTTTCAGTTTAATGTGCCTTTATGTTAAACAGTATATCAGAGATACATGTAACACAGTGACGTGTCAGGTAGAATGTGCCAGTGGGAACCCACCATATAAACCACAGTCAGGTATTGTGTGTCACTATGTAAAGAATGACACTGTAAAATATGTATCTGCTAATAAACTGCAGAAACTCAGCAAGTTGTTATACAATCAGGACTTATGAAAATGTCCCCAAAATAGCCGGTTAGCTGTCCTATAGCAAAGTGTGCAACAATAAGTGGTATATTGAATTCTATGACCATGATATTTTGAAATGTGAGATACTGTTTTTACTTTTTTTGTAAGATGCACAGAATATAAAGTTATTTTTATTCAGGGTAGATTTGATTTAAATCAGATCTATTTAGATCACGATTTAAATAACTATTCAGTAAGACACTTTTCAGATTATTTTTCCAATTATATCAGAAAATTACTGGATTTAGTTATATACCATTAGAATAACATAAATCATTATGGAATTATTGGGAGGGGAAATATCCCCGATCATTCAAATTTGATAAACATTGCAGCAGTACTTTTGGAAGCTGAAAAAGAATTAATACCTAAATAATAACAATTTAAATCATTTTAATTTAACTATAGAAAAATAATGATTACATTAATAATAATGATAACAATTTAATAGCATTATGACATTGTGAGTGGATTAAAGGAATTCAATTTATCAAAAAAAATTGAATTAAAAATTAAACATTTCAAAACATGAATATACAGCCTCATGCTACATAATTAAAAAAAAAAAACAACCTTTATTTCAGGATGAAAAACCTTTGATCTTTCTTGAAAAGCATTGTATTTAAAAAAAAAATCCTATTCAAATTGGAAAAAAAAAATCTGTTTTAATTAAGAACATATGATTTAAATAAATGGAAAAAAGCCGAAAACATTGATTTTTATCAAAGTCTAAAGACTTGCTGCACATATCACCAACACTAGACATTAATAAAAAAAAACACCACTGAAAATGGAAAACAATTATTCAGCTTCAATATTTTGTTCATCTTCATAGATCCAAAGTAATAATTACAAGTTGTGGTTAGGGGGTATATTGAAAAAAGTCTGTTTCCTTAGGGGCACTTGCTAAGGAGAAGTTGAGAAATACTGGTGTAAAGGTAAGATGTGCAGTTAATTCTTACCCAATGAGTGACATTTCTTGATGGTGTTAAGACACAGAATTTTGCAGAGTCATGATGCATAAGCCGATATTAAAGGGATACTAAACCCATTTTTTTTTCTTTCAAGCATGCAAACCTAGTCTGATTATGATGAAATTAAATCTCTGCACCAGTCAGGACTCACAAAGGATGAGATTTTGTAGGACCTCCTAATACAATAGATGAAAAGGGGTTTTCCCAATGAACAACACCATGATGTTAGAAACTTTATGAGGGTAAAGGACGTTTATTTTAACAGAATAAAGATGAGTCACTGACTCAGACATATGACAGCTGTAAAAGACAAAATCTGCACAGTGCCAGGTGTACGTTTATGGTTGTCACATATTACTCAGGAAATAGGGCTATTTATAGAGACGTACGAGTTACATAAAGCATCAGGACTTCATGTGTAAAAGTTTCAGTTTTGATCAAACTGTCTAACTTTATATATCTGATGGAATAAATAATGCAGACCCCTTCAAATACTGTCTAAAGGTTTGCAAGATGAGTCAGGGTAACTCTAAGGGAATAGACCAAGATAAGTGGGGCATCAACTGTACCATCTAGGGGTAATCTAGTAGAAAGAGATGCCTAATTTATAACACTTGCACAGCTTACATGTGGAATTAAAAGGGACATAAAACACAATTTTTTATTTTATTATTCAGATAGAGCATGCAATTTTAAACAACTTTCTAATTTACTTCTATTGTCAAAAACAGAATTTATGCTTACCTGATAAATTACTTTCTCCAACGGTGTGTCCGGTCCACGGCGTTATCCATTACTTGTGGGAATATTCTCTTCCCCAACAGGAAATGGCAAAGAGCACAGCAAAAGCTGTCCATATAGCCCCTCCTCAGGCTCCGCCCCCCCAGTCATTCGACCGACGGTTAGGAGAAAAAAAGGAGAAACTATAGGGTGCCGTGGTGACTGTAGTTTATAGAGAAATAAATTTTTCAAACCTGATTAAAAAACCAGGGCGGGCCGTGGACCGGACACACCGTTGGAGAAAGTAATTTATCAGGTAAGCATAAATTCTGTTTTCTCCAACATTGGTGTGTCCGGTCCACGGCGTCATCCATTACTTGTGGGAACCAATACCAAAGCTTTAGGACACGGATGAAGGGAGGGAGCAAATCAGGTTACCTAAACAGAAGGCACCACGGCTTGCAAAACCTTTCTCCCAAAAATAGCCTCCGAAGAAGCATAAGTATCAAATTTGTAGAATTTGGCAAAAGTGTGCAGAGAAGACCAAGTCGCTGCCTTACATATCTGATCAACAGAAGCCTCGTTCTTGAAGGCCCATGTGGAAGCCACAGCCCTAGTAGAGTGAGCTGTGATTCGTTCAGGAGGCTGCTGTCCGGCAGTCTCATAAGCCAATCGGATGATGCTTTTCAGCCAGAAAGAGAGGTAGCAGTAGCTTTTTGTCCTCTCCTCTTACCAGAATAAACGACAAACAAAGAAGAAGTTTGTCTGAAATCCTTTGTTGCTTCTAAATAGAACTTTAAAGCACGGACTACATCTAAATTGTGTAACAAACGTTCCTTCTTTGAAACTGGATTCGGACACAAAGAAGGAACAACTATTTCCTGGTTAATATTCTTGTTGGAAACAACTTTTGGAAGAAAACCAGGCTTGGTACGCAAAACGACCTTATCTGAATGGAACACCAGATAGGGTGGATCACACTGCAAAGCAGATAATTCAGAAACTCTTCTAGCAGAAGAAATAGCAACCAAAAACAGAACTTTCCAAGATAGGAACTTGATATCTATGGAATGTAAGGGTTCAAACGGAACCCCTTGAAGAACTGAAAGAACTAAATTTAGACTCCAAGGAGGAGTCAAGGGCCTGTAAACAGGCTTGATTCTGACCAAAGCTTGAACAAAAGCTTGTACATCTGGCACAGCTGCCAGTCGTTTGTGTAACAAGACAGATAAAGCAGAAATCTGTCCTTTTAAAGAACTCGCTGACAATCTCTTATCCAAACCTTCTTGGAGAAATGAGAGGATCTTAGGAATTTTAATCTTACTCCAGGAGAATCCCTTGGATTCACACCAACAGATATATCTTTTCCATATTTTATGGTAAATCTTTCTAGTCACAGGATTTCTGGCTTGGACCAAAGTATCTATCACTGAATCTGAAAACCCACGCTTGGATAAAATCAAAAGTTCAATTTCCAAGCAGACAACTGCAGAGAAACTAGATTTGGATGTTCGAATGGACCTTGTACTAGAAGATCCTGTCTCAAAGGTAGCTTCCATGGTGGAGCCGATGACATATTCACCAGGTCTGCATACCAAGTCCTGCGCGGCCACGCAGGAGCTATCAGAATCACTGAGGCCTTCTCCTGTTTGATCCTGGCTACAAGCCTGGGAAGGAGAGGGAACGGTGGAAACGCATAAGCTAGGTTGAACGACCAAGGCGCCACTAATGCATCCACTAGAGTCGCCTTGGGATCCCTGGATCTGGACCCGTAGCAAGGGACTTTGAAGTTCTGACGGGACGCCATCAGATCCATGTCTGGAATGCCCCATAATTGAGTCAACTGGGCAAACACCTCCGGGTGGAGTTCCCACTCCCCCAGATGGAAAGTCTGACGACTCAGATAATCCGCCTCCCAGTTGTCTACTCCTGGGATGTGGATTGCAGATAGGTGGCAGGAGTGATCCTCCGCCCATTTGATGATTTTGGATACCTCTCTCATCGCCAAGGAACTCCTTGTTCCCCCCTGATGGTTGATGTAAGCTACAGTCGTCATGTTGTCTGACTGGAATCTTATGAATCCGGCCTTCGCTAGTTGAGGCCAAGCCCGGAGAGCATTGAATATCGCTCTCAGTTCCAGGATGTTGATCGGAAGAAGAGACTCTTCCCAAGACCATAAACCCTGAGCTTTCAGGGAATCCCAGACCGCGCCCCAGCCTAATAGACTGGCGTCGGTCGTGACAATGACCCACTTTGGTCTGCGGAAACTCATTCCCTGAGACAGGTGATCCTGTCTTAGATGAATTCGAGCAAAAGGAACTATGTCCATTGCTGCAACCATCAACCCTACTACTTCCATGCACTGAGCTATGGAAGGCTGCAGAATAGAGAGAAGAACTTGACAAGCGTTTAGAAGCTTTGACTTTCTGACCTCTGTCAAGAAGATCTTCATTTCTAAAGAATCTATTATTGTTCCCAAAAAGGGAGCTCTTGACGGAGACAGGGAACTCTTTTCTACGTTCACCTTCCACCCTTGAGATCTGAGAAAGGCTAGAACAATGTCTGTATGAGCCTTTGCCTTGGAAAGAGACGACGCTTGAATTAGAATGTCGTCCAGATAAGGTGCCACTGCAATGCCCCTTGGTCTTAGAACCGCTAGAAGGGACCCGAGCACCTTTGTGAAAATTCTGGGAGCAGTGGCTAGTCCGAATGGGAGAGCCACGAACTGATAATGTTTGTCCAGAAAGGCGAACCTTAGGAACTGATGATGATCTTTGTGGATAGGAATATGTAGATACGCATCCTTTAAATCCACGGTAGTCATATATTGACCCTCCTGGATTGTAGGTAAAATTGTTCGAATGGTTTCCATTTTGAACGATGGAACTCTGAGAAATTTGTTTAGAATTTTTAAATCCAGAATTGGTCTGAAAGTTCCCTCTTTTTTGGGAACTACAAACAGATTTGAGTAAAACCCCTGACCTTGTTCAACAGTTGGAACTGGGTGTATCACTCCCATCTTTAACAGGTCTTCTAGACAATGTAAGAATGCCTGTCTCTTTATTTGGTTTGAAGATAAGTGAGACATGTGGAACCTTCCCCTTGGGGGTAGTTCCTTGAATTCTAGAAGATAACCCTGAGAGACTATTTCTAGTGCCCAGGGATCCTGAACATCTCTTGCCCAAGCCTGAGCAAAGAGAGAGAGTCTGCCCCCTACTAGATCAGGTCCCGGATTGGGGGCTACCCCTTCATGCTGTTTTGGTAGCAGCAGCAGGCTTCTTGGCCTGTTTACCCTTGTTCCAGCCTTGCATTGGTTTCCAAGCTGGTTTAGTCTGGGAAGCGTTACCCTCTTGTCTAGAGGCTGCAGAGTTGGAAGCCGGTCCGTTCCTGAAATTGCGAAAGGAACGAAAATTGGACTTATTCTTAGCCTTGAAAGGCCTATCTTGTGGGAGGGCATGGCCCTTTCCCCCAGTGATGTCTGAAATAATTTCTTTCAATTCAGGCCCAAAAAGGGTCTTACCTTTGAAAGGGATATTAAGCAATTTTGTCTTGGAAGATACATCCGCCGACCAAGACTTTAGCCAGAGCGCTCTGCGGGCCACAATTGCAAACCCTGAATTTTTCGCAGCTAATCTCGCTAACTGCAAAGCGGCGTCTAAAATAAAGGAATTAGCTAACTTAAGTGCGTGAATTCTGTCCATGACCTCCTCATACGGAGTCTCCCTACTGAGCGACTTTTCCAGTTCCTCGAACCAGAACCACGCCGCTGTAGTGACAGGAATAATGCACGAAATAGGTTGAAGGAGGTAACCTTGCTGTATAAAAATCTTTTTAAGCAAACCCTCCAATTTTTTATCCATAGGATCTTTGAAAGCACAATTGTTCTCAATGGGAATGGTCGTGCGTTTGGCTAGTGTAGAAACTGCCCCCTCGACCTTAGGGACTGTTTGCCATGTGTCCTTCCTGGGGTCGACCATAGGGAACAATTTCTTAAATATAGGAGGAGGGACAAAAGGTATGCCTGGCTTCTCCCACTCCTTATTCACTATGTCCGCCACCCTTTTAGGTATCGGAAAGGCATCAGGGTGCACCGGGACCTCTAGGAACTTGTCCATCTTGCACAATTTTTCTGGGATGACCAGATAGTCACAATCATCCAGAGTAGATAGCACCTCCTTAAGTAATGCGCGGAGATGCTCTAATTTAAATTTAAATGTCACAACATCAGGTTCTGCCTGCTGAGAAATTCTTCCTGTATCAGAAATTTCTCCATCTGACAAACCCTCCCTCACTGCCACTTCAGACTGGTGTGAGGGTATGACAGAAAAATTATCATCAGCGCCCTCCTGCTCTACAGTGTTTAAAACTGAGCAATCGCGCTTTCTCTGAAATGCTGGCATTTTGGATAAAATATTAGCTATGGAGTTATCCATTACTGCTGTCAATTGTTGCATAGTAACAAGCATTGGCGCGCTAGAAGTACTAGGGGTCGCCTGCGCGGGCATAACTGGTATAGATACAGAAGGAGAGGATGTAGAACTATCCCTACTTCCTTCATCTGAGGAATCATCCTGGGCAACCTTACTATTTGTGACAGTACTGTCCTTACTGTGTTTGGACGCCATGGCACAATTATCACATATATTTGAAGGGGGAACCACATTGGCTTCCAAACATACAGAACATGATCTATCTGAAGGTACAGACATGTTAAACAGGCTTAAACTGGTTAATAAAGCACAAAAACCGTTTTAAAACAAAACCGTTACTGTCTCTTTAAATGTTAAACAGGGCACACTTTATTACTGAATATGTGAAAAACTATGAAAGAATTATCCAATCTTTACCAAATTTTCACCACAGTGTCTTAATGCATTCAAAGTATTGCACCCCAATTTTCAAGTTGTTAACCCTTAAAATGTGGAAACCGGAGCCGTTTGCAATTTTAACCCCACTACAGTCCCAGCCACAGCCTCTGTTGCGACTTCACCTATCCCAGGGGGGTATACGATACCAATTCAAGCCTTCTAGGAACGTTTTCAGTGGATACCAGACCCTCACACATGCAGCTGCATGCACTGCACTCAAAAAGGCTCTACCTACTACAGTGAAAGGCCCTTCCTGACTAGTGCCTGGCTATAAAAACGTTCCCCAAACAATAAAAGTGTGAAAACTACTTCAAACTTTAAAAAACAACTTAAATAAACAATCGATTTAGCCCTTAAGAGAGTCCACCAGTTAATAGCCCATAATAAGCCCTTTATTCTTTCTGAGTCTAAGAAAATGGCTTACCGATCCCCATGAGGGAAAATGACAGCCTTCCAGCATTACACAGTCTTGTTAGAAAAATGGCTAGTCATACCTTGAGCAGAAAAGTCTGCAAACTGTTCCCCCCAACTGAAGTTCTCTCATCTCAACAGTCCTGCGTGGGAACAGCAATTGATTTTAGTTACTGCTGCTAAAATCATACTGCTGCTAAAATCATACTCCTCTTTTAAACAGAACTCTTCATCTCTTTCTGTTTCAGAGTAAATAGTACATACCAGTACTATTTTAAAATAACAAACTCTTGATAGAAGAATAAAAAACTACAACTAAACACCACATACTCTTCACCATCTCCGTGGAGATGCTACTTGTTCAGAGCAGCAAAGAGAATGACTGGGGGGGCGGAGCCTGAGGAGGGGCTATATGGACAGCTTTTGCTGTGCTCTTTGCCATTTCCTGTTGGGGAAGAGAATATTCCCACAAGTAATGGATGACGCCGTGGACCGGACACACCAATGTTGGAGAAATGTCTTTGTTCCTTTGGTATCTTTTGTTGAATAGAAGGGACAATATAAGGTAGCAGTTTTGCAATAATGTTATCCAGAGCACTAGCTGGCAGCACTATTTCCTGCAAAGGGACACTAAAGGGACACTAAACACAGAAAAAAAGTGACCTGCAATAGCCATATCAATATATTTTCGATCTTTTTGTAATTAGTATTGCGCTTCTTAGTTTGACCTTTTAGGAGAAATCGTCTTCCGAAAACCCACCACTGGCAATAACTTTGCATCTTACAATCAAGAGCGATAACCCAGGTTATCAACATGGCAGATTTTTGCCGCTATGCGCATGCGCAATTTTAATTTCTCGTCGTACCATACGTCACTGAAAGAAAATAAATCTGACTTAGAGATACGGAGCAGTGAAACCGTATAGACTTTATATAGCTAACAAGCTCTATTCAGTGCAAACAGGAAAACCTATGTAGCTTGCGTAATTCCCATACCATTGTATAGGTAAATGTGGAGTCAGTGAACAAATATGCGCATGCGCGGGTGGACTAATAGATATGCGCATGCGCATTTTGACAACATCCCAAGTTAATGAGATGCACTAATCTTAAATACTATCGCTACCATTGTTGGATCCTGCAACTCCCATATTTGAGGGTTGGCTGATATGACGTCATCGCCAAAAATAAAAAAATAATTTTTCTAACCTTCAGAAACTTTGTTGTAGAGAACAAATAGGTATGTAAAGAATACCATGAGGACAAAGCAAATTTGATCATAAAAGTAAATTGGAATTTTTTTTTAAATTGTATGCTCTGTCTGAATCACAAAAGAACATTTGGGGCTTTCATATCCCTTTAAACTTCATCAGGAATGGGGGCAAGTGAGATACAACGTTCTGTAAGCTTAAAATTGGGTCAGATAACACAATTCTTCAAACGTAGATAATCCAAAGTCTTACATTATTTTTCAACTGAACACATGTGGTGACTTAGAGGCCAGATGATGATGATGATGATAAAGCTTGTTATAATATCGCTATGTTCTCAAATCAAAAGTGCACGTGTAATGTTCTAAAGCGTTTGTACTCATGTGTGAAAGTTATTGCGCAAAGAGGCATGAGATTTTGCAAGATTATGCTTTTTTTTTTTTTTTTTTTAAAACAAGAGATTTCCGCCATTAAAACTATTGAGCTGCACATCAAACTGTAGATTCTCACTGTACAGAACAGGACCCCTGCACATAAACCCTGTTCTGTACAGCGAGAAATTATAATTTAATCAACTTACACTCTAATATCTATTTTTAAACAGAAAGTCCAGGACACTTAGCAAAAGATTGTGCTTTATCTCAGCTCAGGACTGCTTGTGTGTAGTTATTCTGATCAATTTGGACTCCCTCCCCTTTCCCCTGCCTCTTTTCTCTGTTTATCTTATTTGTTTGTACCCTATGACCTACTGGAAGGCAGACATTGAATAGTTTGGATCATGGAATCACTACTTTACCCATTGGGTTGAACAGTAGGAAAATGTCAATGTCAGGTTTCAGTTGGGTTTCTCAAGGAAGTGGTGGCTGTCAGATGGCTATGGCAGAGAGCTGACATCCTTGCTTATTATTGGATGTGCAGCACAATGTGTAGCTCTGATGTGGTAGTTTTAGTTAATTTAAAGGCCAGTAAACTAAAAATTTAATTGTGATACTGCTAGAGCATGCGGAAGTTGAAACAACGTTCCAATTTACTTCCGTTATCTAATCTGCTTCATGGCATCCTTTGTTTAAAAGCATAGATAGTGCAACAGATCAGAAGTAGCACCACAAAAGCAATTACCGCTCTAACTTACAAAGTAAAATATATAAATACATTTATTTGAACATTATAAAAAAGGTGAATTTCTATTCAATTAAATTAAATCTCAATTCAAGAATATTCTAAAATTCTAATACCAGCGCTAGTAAAAAAAAAAAAAAAGAACTGATAAAAGTTCATATCCTAGATAGGCTAAAGGGGCAGCAATTCACTCCTGGGATCTAGCTTCCAATTGGTGGTTGCACATTTATGTCTGAAATCACTGGCTCAACCAATGAGTTCAGCAAGCTCCTAGTAGTGCAATGCTGCTTCTTCAACAAAGAATACCAAGATAATGAAGCAAATTTTATGATAAAAATAAAATTAGAAAGGTGATTAAAATTGTATGCTTTATTTGAATTGTGAAAGAAACATTGTGGGATTCATATCCCTTTAACTCTCAAACTCTTAGGTGGAGAATTTCAATCTTGCTGGTCTCGTCCGACCTGGGGGGAGATTGACAGCTCCTGCCCGTGCGCGATTGGCTGTGTGGAGCAGGTAGCGGGGTTGCACATGAGCACAAAGGAGCGCTTGCGTACAATGTTAAATTCTGGCAGCGGATTGCTGCACACCAGAGGAGAGCTTGAGCGGACGGGGTGAATATGTACGCCTCTGTCCACCATGGATTAATAAATTTAGCTCACGCTGTCCATTTTATCACCTCTTTTTGTCTCTGATGCTGTCACTAATTTATTCCAATAGCTCCTATTTGTATCTGCACACACAACACAAAAGGAAAATCTTTAAACAAACATTCAGTTAACAGAGTATTTACAGTTTCTGTATTTTGATATAAGAGAAAAAAAAAAATCTTAAGCATAATCGTACACATACAAACTCTTATACCCAGCCGTGTGACTGCTGCTGATTGGCTGTGTTTGCTTGGGACCAGCAGTTCTCTGAGGCTTCTGAATAGTATTTTAACTATGTGTCTAAACCCTTAGGGTAGTGCTAGAATGACATGCTCTAATGAATTTCACTTTAAAGAGGCTAAAAAAAATGTTTTAACAATTTTGCAAGTCAAACAATATCCTAACACAGAAGATGTAGACTTTAAAATATCTGAATCTCTCTTATTAAAATAATTACTATTACATGAAAACAAGCAATATCAAGGTTTATGAATCAGTGATGTCTCTCAGGAACAAAGATTAATATAGTAAAAAAGACACACTGCATTGTACATTTGTTCTATGTCTTGCTACTCAATGCAATTATTTCTAACTATATATTATATTTGTTTACAAGCAAAATGTATTTTGTATATCTTCATCACCTTTTGACAAACCTGCACTTTGTAGCTAGATTTGTTTATTGAACAGTGCACAGAGATAACCCGTTTCGCTTTTGTTTGACATATATTTGCATTGTAAAATAACTTTTCTTATATGGTTGTACTCGTTTCAATTTATTTTTATTATATATATACATATACATATATATATATATATATATATATATATATATATATATATATATATATATATATATATATATATATATATATCTAGATCTTTCCCAGAAATGATCCCCTTACAAATAAATGGGTACTCACAAAAGGAGCGCACTATAATGCAGTGCTATTCTTGCAAGCTGGAGTATTCAGAGCCCACCAGCTAACTCCCACCAGATTCAATGTGATCTTGAGTCTGGGATGAAAGAATAAAAATGGGGAGGAAAACAGGGAGACTCCAATGGTGCAGATGGTCACTAATTCTTTTAAAGCCCCCAATATGTGCCCCTTCTGTGATGGAATACTCACATATGCTGCGCACTATAATGCAGTGTAAGTAGTGCAAGCTGGTAACCAGAGTCTACCAGCTGATTCACTCCAAAGAACAGGATCCACAGTCCAGCAAAGGATATGAGACCCCAAAATGAAGCTCACAAACCAATAAAATAAATTAAAATATCCCAAGGCAAGGGATATATTTTATTAAAAAATAGTATAAAAACAATACAAGAAATTCTGCTACGCGTTTCAAGATGCTGCTGGCACCTTTTCATCAGGCAGTATTGTTTTTATACTACTTCTTAATAAAAACATAATTTATGCTTACCTGATAAATTCCTTTCTTCTGTTGTGTGATCAGTCCACGGGTCATCATTACTTCTGGGATATAACTCCTCCCCAACAGGAAATGCAAGAGGATTCACCCAGCAGAGCTGCATATAGCTCCTCCCCTCTACGTCAGTCCCAGTCATTCGACCAAGAATCAACGAGAAAGGAGTAACCAAGGGTGAAGTGGTGACTGGAGTATAATTTAAAAGATATTTACCTGCCTTAAAACAGGGCGGGCCGTGGACTGATCACACAACAGAAGAAAGGAATTTATCAGGTAAGCATAAATTATGTTTTCTTCTGTTATGTGTGATCAGTCCACGGGTCATCATTACTTCTGGGATACCAATACCAAAGCAAAAGTACACGGATGACGGGAGGGATAGGCAGGCTCATTATACAGAAGGAACCACTGCCTGAAGAACCTTTCTCCCAAAAATAGCCTCCGAAGAAGCAAAAGTGTCAAATTTGTAAAATTTGGAAAAAGTATGAAGCGAAGACCAAGTTGCAGCCTTGCAAATCTGTTCAACAGAGGCCTCATTCTTAAAGGCCCAAGTGGAAGCCACAGCTCTAGTGGAGTGAGCTGTAATTCTTTCAGGAGGCTGCTGTCCAGCAGTCTCATAGGCTAAACGTATTATGCTACGAAGCCAAAAGGAGAGAGAGGTAGCAGAAGCTTTTTGACCTCTCCTCTGTCCAGAATAAACGACAAACAGGGAAGAAGTTTGGCGAAAATCTTTAGTTGCCTGCAAGTAGAACTTGAGGGCACGAACTACATCCAGATTGTGTAGAAGACGTTCCTTCTTTGAAGAAGGATTTGGACACAAGGATGGAACAACAATCTCTTGATTGATATTCCTGTTAGTGACTACCTTAGGTAAGAACCCAGGTTTAGTACGCAGAACTACCTTGTCTGAGTGAAAAATCAGATAAGGAGAATCACAATGTAAGGCTGATAACTCAGAGACTCTTCGAGCCGAGGAAATAGCCATTAAAAACAGAACTTTCCAAGATAACAATTTTATATCAATGGAATGAAGGGGTTCAAACGGAACACCCTGTAAAACGTTAAGAACTAAGTTTAAACTCCATGGCGGAGTAACAGCTTTAAACACAGGCTTGATTCTAGCTAAAGCCTGACAAAAGGCCTGGACGTCTGGATTTTCTGACAGACGCCTGTGTAACAAGATGGACAGAGCTGAAATCTGTCCCTTTAATGAACTAGCTGATAAACCCTTTTCTAAACCTTCTTGTAGAAAGGACAATATCCTAGCGATCCTAACCTTACTCCAGGAGTAACCTTTGGATTCGCACCAGTATAGGTATTTACGCCATATTTTATGGTAAATCCTTCTGGTAACAGGCTTCCTAGCCTGTATCAGGGTATCAATAACCGACTCAGAAAAACCACGTTTTGATAAAATCAAGCGTTCAATTTCCAAGCAGTCAGCTTCAGAGAAGTTAGATTTTGATGTTTGAATGGACCCTGTATCAGAAGGTCCTGTCTTAGAGGTAGAGACCAAGGCGGACAGGATGACATGTCCACTAGATCTGCATACCAAGTCCTGCGTGGCCATGCAGGCGCTATTAGAATCACTGATGCTCTCTCCTGTTTGATTTTGGCAATCAATCGAGGAAGCAGCGGGAAGGGTGGAAACACATAAGCCATCCCGAAGTTCCAAGGTGCTGTCAAAGCATCTATCAGAACCGCTCCCGGATCCCTGGATCTGGACCCGTAGTGAGGAAGTTTGGCGTTCTGGCGAGACGCCATGAGATCTATCTCTGGTTTGCCCCAACGTCGAAGTATTTGGGCAAAGACCTCCGGATGAAGTTCCCACTCCCCCGGATGAAAAGTCTGGCGACTCAAGAAATCCGCCTCCCAGTTCTCCACTCCCGGGATGTGGATTGCTGACAGGTGGCAAGAGTGAGACTCTGCCCAGCGAATTATCTTTGATACTTCCATCATTGCTAGGGAGCTTCTTGTCCCTCCCTGATGGTTGATGTAAGCTACAGTCGTGATGTTGTCCGACTGAAACCTGATGAACCCCCGAGTTGTTAATTGGGGCCAAGCCAGAAGGGCATTGAGAACTGCTCTCAATTCCAGGATGTTTATTGGAAGGAGACTCTCCTCCTGATTCCATAGTCCCTGAGCCTTCAGAGAATTCCAGACAGCGCCCCAACCTAGTAGGCTGGCGTCTGTTGTTACAATTGTCCAGTCTGGCCTGCTGAATGGCATCCCCCTGGACAGGTGTGGCCGATAAAGCCACCATAGAAGAGAATTTCTGGTCTCTTGATTCAGATTCAGAGTAGGGGACAAATCTGAGTAATCCCCATTCCACTGACTTAGCATGCACAATTGCAGCGGTCTGAGGTGTAGGCGTGCAAAAGGTACTATGTCCATTGCCGCTACCATTAAGCCGATCACCTCCATGCATTGAGCTACTGACGGGTGTTGAATGGAATGAAGGACACGGCATGCATTTTGAAGCTTTGTTAACCTGTCTTCTGTCAGGTAAATCTTCATTTCTACAGAATCTATAAGAGTCCCCAAGAATGGAACCCTTGTGAGAGGAAAAAGAGAACTCTTCTTTTCGTTCACTTTCCATCCATGCGACCTTAGAAATGCCAGAACTAACTCTGTATGAGACTTGGCAGTTTGAAAGCTTGAAGCTTGTATTAGAATGTCGTCTAGGTACGGAGCTACCGAAATCCCTCGCGGTCTTAGTACCGCCAGAAGGGCACCCAGAACCTTTGTGAAGATTCTTGGAGCCGTAGCCAATCCGAATGGAAGAGCTACAAACTGGTAGTGCCTGTCTAAGAAGGCAAACCTTAGATACCGGTGATGATCTTTGTGAATCGGTATGTGAAGGTAAGCATCTTTTAAATCCACTGTGGTCATGTACTGACCCTTTTGGATCATGGGTAAGATTGTCCGAATAGTTTCCATTTTGAACGATGGAACTCTTAGGAATTTGTTTAGAATCTTTAAATCTAAGATTGGCCTGAAAGTTCCCTCTTTTTTGGGAACCACAAACAGGTTTGAGTAGAACCCTTGTCCTTGTTCCGACCGCGGAACCGGATGGATCACTCCCATTAATAACAGATCTTGTACACAGCGTAGAAACGCTTCTTTCTTTATCTGGTTTGTTGACAATCTTGACAGATGAAATCTCCCTCTTGGGGGAGATAATTTGAAGTCTAGAAGGTATCCCTGAGATATGATCTCTAGCGCCCAGGGATCCTGAACATCTCTTGCCCAGGCCTGGGCGAAGAGAGAAAGTCTGCCCCCCACTAGATCCGGTCCCGGATCGGGGGCTCTCGGTTCATGCTGTCTTTGGGGCAGCAGCAGGTTTCCTGGCCTGCTTGCTCTTGTTCCAGGACTGGTTAGGCTTCCAGCCTTGCCTGTAACGAGCAACAGCTCCCTCCTGTTTTGGTGCAGTGGAGGTTGATGCTGCTCCTGTTTTGAAATTCCGAAAGGGACGAAAATTAGACTGTCTAGCCTTAGCTTTGGCTTTGTCTTGAGGTAGGGCGTGGCCCTTACCTCCTGTAATGTCAGCGATAATTTCTTTCAAACCGGGCCCAAATAAAGACTGCCCCTTGAAAGGTATATTAAGTAATTTGGACTTAGAAGTAACATCAGCTGACCAGGATTTTAGCCACAGCGCCCTACGTGCCTGTATGGCGAATCCTGAGTTCTTAGCCGTAAGTTTGGTTAAATGTACTACGGCCTCCGAAATGAATGAATTAGCTAGTTTAAGGACTCTAAGCCTGTCCGTAATGTCGTCTAGCGTAGATGAACTAAGGTTCTCTTCCAGAGACTCAATCCAAAATGCTGCCGCAGCCGTAATCGGCGCGATACATGCAAGGGGTTGCAATATAAAACCTTGTTGAACAAACATTTTCTTAAGGTAACCCTCTAATTTTTTATCCATTGGATCTGAAAAAGCACAGCTATCCTCCACCGGGATAGTGGTACGCTTAGCTAAAGTAGAAACTGCTCCCTCCACCTTAGGGACCGTTTGCCATAAGTCCCGAGTGGTGGTGTCTATTGGAAACATCTTCCTAAATATTGGAGGGGGTGAGAACGGCACACCGGGTCTATCCCACTCCTTAGTAACAATTTCAGTTAGTCTCTTAGGTATAGGAAAAACGTCAGTACTCGCCGGTACCGCAAAGTATTTATCCAACCTACACAGTTTCTCTGGTATTGCAACGGTGTTACAATCATTGAGAGCTGCTAAGACCTCCCCTAGTAATACACGGAGGTTCTCTAATTTAAATTTAAAATTTGAAATATCTGAATCCAATCTGTTTGGATCAGAACCGTCACCTACAGAATGAAGCTCTCCGTCCTCATGCTCTGCAAGCTGTGACGCAGTATCAGACATGGCCCTAGTATTGTCAGCGCACTCTGTTCTCACCCCAGAGTGATCACGCTTGCCTCTTAGTTCTGGTAATTTAGACAAAACTTCAGTCATAACAGTAGCCATATCTTGTAATGTTATCTGTAATGGCCGCCCAGATGTATTAGGCGCCATAATATCACGCACCTCCCGGGCGGGAGATGCAGGTACTGCCGCGTGAGGCGAGTTAGTCGGCATAACTCTCCCCTCGCTGTTTGGTGAAATTTGTTCAAATTGTACAGATTGACTTTTATTTAAAGTAGCATCAATACAGTTAGTACATAAATTTCTATTGGGCTCCACCTTGGCATTGGAACAAATGACACAGATATCTTCCTCTGAGTCAGACATGTTTAACACACTAGCAATAAACTTGCAACTTGGTTATAATCTTCTTTAGCAAAAACGTACTGTGCCTCAAAGAGGTACTAAACGATTAAATGACAGTTGAAACAATGAACTGAAAAACAGTTATAGCATCAAACTTTAAAACAACACAACTTTTAGCAAAGGTTTGTTCCCATTAGTAAAATAACAATAATTAAATTTGACATAAAAATTATAGAGCAACGTTTTTATTCACAGTCAATATAAAATTCTCACAGCTCTGCTGAGAGAATCTACCTCCCTCCAAAGAAGTTTGAAGACCCCTGAGATCTGTCAGAGATGAACCGGATCATGCAGGAAATATAAGAGTAACTGACTGGAATTTTTTGATGCGTAGCAAAGAGCGCCAAAAACGGCCCCTCCCCCTCATACACAGCAGTGAAGAGAAACGAAACTGTCACAATTAAAACCAAACAACTGCCAAGTGGAAAATAATGCCCAAATATTTATTCACTCAGTACCTCAGAAATGTAAACGATTCTACATTCCAGCAAAAACGTTTAACATGATAAATACTTATTAAAAGGATTAGTGACTTTTAACAGAGTAGTTCCAGTGAAATACCATCCCCAGAATACTGAAGTGTATACATACATGTCATTATAACGGTATGGCAGGATTTTCTCATCAATTCCATTCAGAAAATAAAAACTGCTACATACCTCAATGCAGATTCATCTGCCCGCTGTCCCCTGATCTGAAGATTTTACCTCCCTCAGATGGCCGAGAACAGCAATATGATCTTAACTACTCCGGTTAAAATCATAGTAAAAAACTCTGGTAGATTCTTCCTCAAACTCTGCCAGAGAAGTAATAACACGCTCCGGTGCTATTGTAAAATAACAAACTTTTGATTGAAGTCATAAAAACTAAGTATAATCACCATAGTCCTCTCACACATCCTATCTAGTCGTTGGGTGCAAGAGAATGACTGGGACTGACGTAGAGGGGAGGAGCTATATGCAGCTCTGCTGGGTGAATCCTCTTGCATTTCCTGTTGGGGAGGAGTTATATCCCAGAAGTAATGATGACCCGTGGACTGATCACACATAACAGAAGAAATATATCCCTTGCCTTGGGATATTTTAATTTATTTTATTGGTTTGTGAGCTTCATTTTGGGGTCTCATATCCTTTGCTGGACTATGGATCCTGTTCTTTGGAGTGAGTCAGCTGGTAGACTCTGATATACCAGCTTGCACTGCATTATAGTGCGCAACATATGTGAGTATTCCATCACAGAAGGGGCACATATTGGGGGCTTTGAAAGCATTAGTGACCATCTGCACCATTGGAGTCTCCCTGTTTTCCTCCCCATTTTTGTTCTTTCATCCCAGAGTCAAGATCACATCAAATCTGGTGGGAGCTAGCTAGTGTGCTTTGAATACTCCAGCTTGCAAGAATAGCACTGCTTTATAGTGCGCTCCGTTTGTGAGAACCAATTTATTTGTAAGGGGATCATTTCTGGGGAAGATCTAGCTGTGTTTTAACATTCTGCACCATTGGAGCGCCTTCTTCTCTTTTATTTTTTCTCAGATTTTCAATCCATTCTTAAGAAGAGCTGACCCTGGTGATCATCTATCCTCTACGACAGCCTGTGGAGGGTGCCTTTGTTTTTTGTTACTATCTTTCTGATGGTTACAGTTTGGTGACTTTTTTGTAAACTGCAAGTACGCAGTTTAGAAAGTGTGAATCCCTTACCTTTCGTCATAATCTTTCTAGCTAATGATCTTATAAATCCCTGATAACCAGAGGCGTCTCCAGCAACCCTGTATGATCCATATTGGACTCTTTTCTTCAAACAGCGCTTTGCTCTGGCTGCACTGTGTTATGGAAAACATACACAGTGAAGCCAGTGCACAGCTGAAATTGAAGAGAACAGCCTGATGTGGAGCAGTGCTGCAAAGTGAAAGGGCTAACAGTTGCTGCATGTGCCCCATTCTTCCTGCATTTTCTGCAATGACATCTTCTGTCTTGGAGCTTCTGAGCATTCCCTGCTTACCTAGTATTCAGTTTTATGACATCAAGCTAGCCTTCCTGTAGAGACCCCAGCCTCCTTATAAGGCTGTGATAGGAATAATGGACACTGCACAAATTAAGTTTAAAAAAAAAAAAGAAATAAAAGGCAATATCCTTTTAAAATAATGAATAATACATATTGCAATGATTTCTATTAATTATTTAATTATAAGCCACTGCTTAGTGTTTTTTTTATTACAACAACAATGAAACAGACTTTCATATCCATTTAAATCTAGATAACACACTGGGACATATACAGAAGCACACCTGTGACCTAGAACGGCATAAAGTTAGTTGGCAATAGGGGGGCGTGCTTCTAGATGGACGCATATCACAGAGCTGCTGTGGAGAAACCTATAATCCGCCGATTATTGGCTATACAGTACAGCATCCTCACCTGAAACTTTCATGAACAATTGCCTTATACACAGTACAGCACTGCTTGAGGTTGTCTCTGCTGTGTTTATGACCCCAGGGCTTAGGACCGGATCATCGAGGCCTGAGGCTGCAGCTTCATCTTTAGCCTCAGCAACCCCCCCCCCCCCAAGTTTGCTAGTCACATTTAGACAGTCATGTTATATTTAAACAGCATAATTTGTCTGTGCAGCACTATCAATCTTTATGTACATAGAGCAGCTGTTTGATGCCCATTTTTCCAAATTGGAGCAAGTGTTTATAAATGCTTTTTAGATGAAGTTTCGCCTAATATCTCTGCAGGGCAAAAAAAAAAAAAGAAGAAGAGCTGCACTCACCGTGTGAGGGCGACACACATGGCGATATGGGACCGCTCCTTGATAAACGGATCCGACTGTGCTGTTTTACTGCAGGATGATAGAGATTCACTAAGGAGAGAGACATCTCAGGGCAAGCTGGAAGTTCCTTTTGCCTATTTCTGTGACCTCTTGTATGCCACAACCTACCAGGCTGTTGACGTCCAACTACTATGAGATGAAGCTATTTACTGGATTGAGTCTACACTATCTGGAATGCATGTTAGCAAAATTTACCTTTGAGTCCACGCTTAGCAGTTTGCTTTCTTTCCTCGAAAAGGATTTCCCTCAGTTCCCCTGGCATATATATGTGTACTTTGAGTGCCACAAAAGAGAGGCAATAGGCTAAATAATGGTGACTTGATTTATATCAGCCTAGAACAGATACGGTGATATTGATATATGCTCTGGCATGGTTTCTGCTCCACACTTGATATACGTATTTTAAAAGTGTACCATGTACTTTATTATTTCTGTTGATATATGTTATGTTTAGAAGGGGTGATGTCTCAATGAGTGTCATACATTGTTTACTTATGTCAATAAATATGTGCCTGCTTAGACTGTAATTACTGTGACGTAGTTGAAATACATACAGTGGGAATTGAAAAGAATGACCCCCCCTTGAAAATAATCACATTTTGTTACTTTGCAGCCTGAAATAAAGACAGACACAGTTTTTATTTATCCAGTTGTATTTACTCAAAGCAACTTATAACATCCAAGTGAAGGATATAACACCAAAATGTCAGACAAAAATAAGACAATTCAAAAACAGATTTACTGAGTTGGAAAAAGGATCACCCCATTGTGTCAGTATTTTGTTGAACCACCTTTTGCTTTAATTACAGCCTTTAGTCTGTTGGGATATGTCTCTACTAACTTTGCACATCTAGACTTCAATATATGCCCACTCTTCAAGTCATGCCACAGATATTCAATGGGTTTAAGTCTGGGCTTTGACTAGGCCATGCAAGGACATTCACATTTTTGCTGTGTGCTTTGGGTCATTGTCAAGTTGGAAGGTAAACCTTCTTCCCATTTACAACTTCCTGGCAGAGGGCATCATACTATCCTCAAGAATTTGATGGTATTTTGCCCAATCCATTATTCCTTCTATTCTGACAAGTGCTCCAGTGCCTGCTGCAGAGAAACACTCCCATAACAGGAAATTACCACCTCTATGCTTTACTGTAGGTATGGTGTTATTTGGCTGGTGATCTGTATTGGATTTCCTCCAGACATATCGTTTGGTGTTGAGGCCAAATAATTAAATTTTAGTCTCATCTGACCATAACACTTTTTTCCATGTGGCCTCAGAATCTCCAAGGTGTGTTATGGCAAAGCTCAGTTGTGACTGCATGTGGTATGTCTTTAGGAGTGGCTTTTTTCTTGCAACCCTCCTATTCAAAGTCACATTTGTGGAGAATTTGTGATATTGTTGCCACATGCACACAATGACCACTCTTTGTCATACATTCCTCAAACTGCTTCAGAGTTGCTGTGGGCCTCTTGGTAGCCTCTCTGATCAGTTTCCTCCTGGCTCTTTCATCCAGTTTGGAGCGACGTTCTGATCCAGAGAGGGTCTGTGTTGTACCAAATACCTTCCACTTCTTAATAATTGACTTCACTGTGCTTCTAGGCATTGATAAAGCCTTTGATATTTTATTGTATCCATCTTCTGACTTGTGCCTGTCCACAACTTTATCCCAGAGATCTTTTGACAGTACCTTGCCATCCATAGTTGATTGCTTGCTTCAGTTGCACTACCAGGGACTGAGATGCTCCAGGAAAGCTCTTTTCATGCTGAGCTAATCAATATGTCTACAGCTGATCACAGTTGAAGGTCAAATGGCTTTGTGTGTGCCTTTGAGAAGGTGATTAGCTACACCTGATTGAGTTTACACAAGTAATTTTAGGAGGGGGTAATCCTTTTTCCAACTCATTGATTCTGTTTTTGAATTGTATTTATTTTTGTCTGACACTTTGGTGTTATATCTTTCAATTGGTTGTTATAAGTTGCACTGAGTATTTACAACTGGATAAACAAAAACTGTGTGTCTTTATTTCAGGCTGCAAAGCAACAAAATGTGATTATTTTCAAGGGGTTGATTCTTTTCAATACCCACTGTAGGTGTAACATATTTTCAGATTTATATATCTAATACTAAAGCCCTTCTCTATGACGCTTTGTGTTTTAAGGGAGATAGTTAAGAGCAAGAGTTTAATTGTTGTGCCCCCCCCCCATCTTTTCACCTACTTTTTCTATGTTAAAGTGTTTGTTATGTTAGAAAGCCTTTAATAATGTGAACTGTTACCTATTTTTGTATTTTTGTGACTCAAGACTAGACCTGCTGACAGCAGACAAGACAGTGGAATGGACCTGGATTAAACTAGATAGTTGCCATTGTCACCTAATGGCGAGAATGTCTCAACCTAAACTACTATTCTCCTAGTTTCAGACAACACAGATATATCAAACACTCTAGTTCATCACTTTTGTTAGGATTCCATTAGCAACACAGTCTCAAAATATATTGGCACCTTATTACACTTTGAGCAGTCTACTGGATATCAATACCTTGATATCACCCCTTGTTAAGTCCTGTAATGCCTGTGCTGTTTAGTAACCTATTTGGGTTATTTGATTAGGTTAGCTAGATTTTAGTACATATCATGATAGGATAATTTAAGGGCAGTTTAGAATTATTATGTGATAGAATATATTACTTATCCCCTGTTTGCACTGAACATTCGAGTTTGCAGCTTACAGTCTTTGGTAAAGGTGGAGTTTAGCGTCTCAAATTCCAGCACACAGATGGAAGGTACCACATCCCGTCTTGGGGGGTGGGCATGGATAAGTTTCCAGCGGTGGTTGCTGCATCCGGGAACAATACTGGAACAGAGCATTGCGGTGCCCGCAACCACCGCTGGGGACCTATCTGTTATCTTTCTGAAGTATTTACCACAGTAAAGTGTACGTTGCTAAAGTAATTTCCATGGTAAAAATATAACATGTTTAGGTAAATGTGGAGTTGTTCGCTCTTATCCAATATTGTTCCCGGGCGCCGCAACCACCACTGGGAACCTATCAATGCTCCCCCAAGGCGGTATGTGGTACCTTCTAACTGCACGCTGAAATTTGGGACACTAAACTCCCCCTTTACCCCGTCTTTTTATAACTAAAGCTGCTATCCACCGGACCGTTTATCTGATATACAAGTATACCTTTTGAACCCTCCTGTACTGCTTTCCATCTTGTATTTCCCCTTACCTGCAAATTAGTTCATTGAGGTATTAAGATTTTTAACGGTTATTCAAGGAATAGTCAAAAATAGTAAAAATTAAACTTTCATCATTCCGATAGAGTTTGCAATTTTAAGAAACTATCTAATTTACTCCTATTATCAATTTTTCCTCGTTCTCTTGGAATCTTTATTTGAAAAAACAATGTCTAAATGTAGCCATCAATTGGCAAGCTCTACCCAGGTGCTGAACCAAAAATGGGCCGGCTCCTAAGCTTATATTCAAATAAAGATAGCAAGAGAACAAAGAAAATTTGATAATAGGAGTAAAATTAGAAAGTTGCTTAAAATTGCATGCTCTATCTAAATCATGAAAGCTTAATTTTAACTAGACTATTCCTTTCAGTTGCTTAATTTAGTCTATGTAGCACAGTCCACCAAGTTTATAACTAGATCGTTTGAGCCAAAAAGCGGCCTCTCTTGTTGAATACCTCTATATACCCCTGATACATTTTGTTAAAAATGTCTGGTCCAAAAATGTCTGCTATTTTTTTCATAGGGAGTTCTTGTTATGTTACTATTTCACAATGGAACATAGGGGTTGTGTACTCTTTATAGAGTAGCCGTATAATTTAGTCATTTGCTTCCAAGTCAGGATCCAAATGTTGATTTTTATTTTTCAATTGCATTCTCTTTTGAGTTTATTAAAGACATGATAGGACCCAATAGTAGCCCCTTGTATTAGAAGGTTACATTTCTGGTCTGTTATATATCAAGCGTTACCTTAGAATTACAAGCTAATTATTAGTTATTACAATAACATCTTGAAGTCTATGTACTACTTCTAAGATCTTTTGCTGTACAAGTGTACGTGGGATATTATATTTATGCTATTTTCTTAAGCTTGTCTATATATTGTTAACCTCAAAAAAAAAAAAAAAAAGGAAGAAGTTAGTTGGGCATATTATTCTGCTACGCTTTCTAGACACAGGTGTATGAGTAAGGCAATGTTAAGCTGAAACGCGTAAGGTCTCCTACCCTCCTTACTGTTTTTAACATGTTTTGGTGTGACATTCAATAATAATCCTGGACTTTTACCTCCATGCCCGCTTTCTTTGTGTTTGTATCCTATGTCACCTAGGCTTTTTTATGCTACATACACATGAACTCTGGATTGTACGTTGAATTGAGCTATAAAACATTTTACAACCAAAAACAAAAAACATAGTAAATATATTCATATTTCAGCGTGAGCAGGCTAAGATTTAGAGACACTCTCCTAAATGACTTAAAAGGGACATGAAACCCAAAAAAAATTTTCCTATCATAATTCAGATAAAGAATACAATTTAAAAAAAAAGTTTCCAATATTCTTCTATTATCAAATTTGCATCCTTCTTTGATGAAGAGATATATAGATAGGTCCAGCAAACATTCGCAGATACAGATCCTTTCCGTGTTTCAGTGTAAAAGTGGGGCATGCCTGTAGGGCATGAAACGCGTCAGGGGTGTAATATCAGGCTGTCTTGTATGTTAATGGAACTTCAATAAATGTTATGTTTTATTTTATAAGGTGCTGATCTGTGCTGCCTTTCCTTGAACTGTTATATCTAAATAGGTAGCATGCACATGTGATAGGAAATAGTGCTGCCACTGTAGACATATCAAGGTTAATGCTGCTGCGTAGTAGATGGATAGCAAAGTCAACATTAAAAACTTTCATGGTTTAAATAGAGCATGCAATTTTAAAAATCTTTCCAATCTACTTTTATTATCAAATTATCTTTGTTCTCTTGATATAATTTGTTGAAGAGTAAACCTAGGTAGGATCATAAGAGCTCAGGAGAGTGCATGTGTCCTTTTTGGCACCATATGGCAGCAATGTTGGCAACAATGTATAATATTGCTACAAGCATTGTTGCAAACACTACTACCATAGAGTGCTAGAAACACATGCACACTCCGGATCTCCTTTGAGCATACTTAAGACTGCCTTCTATCTAAATGCATTTGACAGTTTTTCACAGCTAGAGGGTGTTAGTTCATGTGTTTCATATAGATAACATTGTGCTCATGCATGTAAAGTTATTTAGAAGTCAGCACTAATTGCCTGTAATGCAAGTCTGTCAAAAGATCTGAGATAAGGAGGCAGTCTGCATAAGCTTAGATACAAAGTAATTACAGAGGTAAAAAGTATATTTCTATAATAGTGTTGGTTATGCAAAACTGGGAAATGGTAAATAAAAGGGGTTATTATTTATTATTATACTTTATTTATTAAGCGCCAACATATTCCGCAGCGCTGTCCATGGATACAATTCATTTAAATAAAACAATACAAGACTTGTAAGATACAGGACAAAATTTACAAACACATACAGGAGGGATTGAGGGCCATATTCCCGTGGGAATTTACAATCTAGAAGGGTAGGAGGTTGAGAAACAGGAGGTGAGGACTGCAAGATTGAGAAGGATGTTAATACAGAGTTAGATGAGGGAAATGTTAGGTAAGTGAAATTAATTTATTATTGAGTTGGGTGTTAGGCTTCCCTGAACAGAAAAGTCTTCAGGGAACATTTAAAGGAAGAAAGATTAGGGCAAAGCCTGACAGCACGAGGGAGAGTGTTCCAGAGGGTAGGTGCTGTACGACAGAAGTCCTTCAGTCTAGCATGAGAGGAGGTGATAGTCGTGGATGCAAGGAGCAGGTCATTGTTGGATCTTAGTGGACGGGCTGGAGTATACTTGTGTATTAGAGAGGATAGGTAGAGGGGAGCGGCGTTGGTGAGCGCTTTGTATGTAAGGTTGAGAATTTTGAATTTAATTCTGCTGTGAATGGGGAGCCAATGAAGGGACTCACAGAGAGTGCAGCAGATACAGATTGACAGGAAAGGTGGATCAGCCTGGCAGACGCATTTAGGATGGATTGAAGGGGGGAGAGCCGGGAAAGAGGAAGGCCAGCGAGTAGGTTATTGCAGTAGTCAAGTCGGGAGATAACAAGGGAGTGGATTATTTGCTTTGTGGTGTCAGCGCTCAGAAAAGGGCGAATTTTGGAAATATTGCGTAGATGATTGCGGCAGGATGTAGAAAGCGATTGGATATGGGGGACGAAGGATAGGTTTGAGTCAAGTGTGACAATAACATTTTTGGTGTTTACTATCCCTTTAAGTTTACTCTTCAAAGTGTATCAAGAAAATTAAGCAAATTCGATAATAGAAATAGAAATTTTAATTTTAATAGCATGATCTAAACAAAATACATTTCATTTTGACTTTACTGTCCCTTTAAAGATTTTTAAAGGCTCTTTCATATCGGTGATGGAACGTTTTTGAATAAAATGTCAGTTTAAAAGGAACTGAACTCATCTATTTTCTAGCAGAAGAATTCTGAAACAAGAACTGAGTGCATATCTGAAATAATTATAATAATGTTTTAGTAGTGTTATTTCTACGCTATATTTATAATAAGTATTCCTATATGAAAACAAAATGTTTTCTTTCATTAAAAAATAAATCAGCAAGCGCTACTCGGGTTACTGAACCAAAAATGGGCCAGCTCGTAAGCTTTCATTCCTGCTTTTTTTAAATAAAGATACTAAGAGAATGAAGAAAAATTGATAATAGGAGCAAATTAGAAAGTTGCTTAAAATGACATGCTCTATCTGAATCATGAAAGAAAAAAACATGTGGGTTTCATATCCCTTTAAGACCTTTAAAATCCATGCAGATATGTTGCACCATAAAAGCTGGCCTATTGCAACATAACGTAGCTTCCTATAGAATGTTGTGTGCACAGGCTTGTGTGATAAAAAGGAGGTGAATCCTTGACATATAGAACAAACTGCAGCTTGTCTTTGGCTACCAAAACTGGATGTTTGTCAGGTCAAAGTTAACTCATGTTTGGTGGAGTTTGGATTTGTACCCTGTGCTTAAAATTTTTTGTTCTATTTCAAATACAGCGATCATATGAGGTGCATGGCACTGCATAAATAATGATACGGGTATGCATACAAATAGGGTTGAATACTTATACCAGTGTTTCTCAACTGCGGTCCTCTAACAGTCCAGGTTTTCATTATAGCTGAACTAGAGCACCACTTGTAACCCTTGAGAAAGTCTGCTGGAGAGTGGATGAAAAGCATAGGGTAGGAGGAGCTTAAGGAAGTTATATGGAAGTTGATCCACGCTCAGCTCGAACCTCGGATCTGGTTATACGTGCACAGTAAATCTAGGAACCGCTCCCGTGCTTGTGACTGCAAGAAGAACTGCGCATGCGCAACTCGCTATGCTATTTGCGCATCAGAAACAGTAAGAAGTGATTTATGTTGCGCAAACGGCGTAGAGAGTTGCGCAGTTCTTCTTGCAGTCAGAGTTACAAGCACGAGAGCTGTCAATACTTTACATGGGGCGCATGGTGAGGCTCTGATTGACTAAAACAACTGCCAGTCAAGGAAGCCAAAGAAAAATTCTGTGACAGAGGCTGCATTACAGCAGTTAACGGAGCCAGACAAAAACCTTAATTATTACAGGTAGATTGGACTTTTTAATGCTAAAAGCAGATCGATATGCCAGTTAGCACAGGAGCTTTCAATATAAGTGACTTTATGCTGCAGAGTTTACCATCACTTTAAGCGTTCAGCGGGTAAGCACCGCTTAGTATGTGGCATACATAAAACAGCTATCATTTTCACTTTTGAATAGAAATAATATTAACATTACCATGTTATTTAGAAATGCTATAGAATTCAAAGGGGTATCTAATGACAAGGGCACTTTCGGTCCCTCTAAAATATGAAACACTAAACCACGTAGGAAAGCAACGACTGGGCATCATAAGCATATAGTATAATGTATGGGGCCTGGTTGCTGATCCAAATGTTATATGTAATGTTATTCAAGTTTAAAACCTTTGGGCTTAATACATAAAAAATATATATAATAGAAAAGCAAAATTAAAATAGTTGGGCAGCAAAGCCTTAATAAATATTAGTATGGGTCTTATGGGCAGTTTAACTTTTTGAGTCAATTACATTAAGTTTGGGTAACCACTGGCTTACTGTAGTCTGGAGCCGATCACTCTTTTCAGGCTTAACAAACCTCCCTGCTTTAAGCTAATAGAAATAGAAACATGAAAATGCCATGCAGCCACGGCCGCAGGCCACAGCCACACATCATAATAGAGCAGAGAGGGTTATTACACTGCTGTGAAAGGCATTAATACTTCAGTTAGATCCATTAATATATAGCTAAACTTGAGACAAGGCAGATAAGTAAAAAGGCTGCGAGCAATACCTTTGTAGGAGTGGGTACCCCTGTCTAATGACATGTCTGATATGCCTTCTTTGAGGGAATTGAAACCAGGCATCTACACTTTTATGCACTTTATCGAGCATGTAGTATGATAGATTTAACCCCTAGAATCTAACTTCAATGTGAACTCTTAGACATCAGTAAACAAAAGAACAGAAGTACATTAGATAGTGAGTAAGCTACGGATTGCTGGTAACATGCAGATCAGTATTGTGGACTAATGTCACAGTGGGCTGTAATAAGTCATGACAAGTAATAGCATGGCACAGTTTATTACCGTACTGTTTTTATTGTTAGTTCATGCAGTCTACCAGAAATGGGAGAGAGGAGTCCCAACGTAGCTATAATGCTTTGGCCATAACTGGGGGTATGGCTCCCAGGGTCCCATAACCCAGTCCAAAAGCGTGGAGTTGATCTGGACCGGTTTTCAAATTTAGGGGCAACATCTGCGAGGGCCAAGTTGCAGCCGCAGCTCAGGCTTAAGACCGGCTGAAAATGTAAAGCATCTGTTTGGACACAGATATAATCAGTCCCGACAGTGGTATGTTGCTTACGTTTAACTCTTGGGCTAAGGGGTAGGAGCTCCAGCACTGTTGTGAAATGTATCAGGTGACTTATACCGACCTCCATCCCATCGCTATGTGAGTAAGGAGCTGTGATGCAGAATTTAAGTTGCGGCTCCACGTTGAATTCTCTCGTCGCGTCCCAGGGTGCAAATTCTTCAGTCAAGTGCTCATGTTCTCCAGCCAGGATCGGAGCTGCTGAGTAGTGAGTACGTGGAAACATAGGATAATCAATCCCCAAAGGGTGCGCTGGTGCTTGAAGATTAACTACAGTTCTGAGATGCCGAACTTGATGGCAGCAAAGAGAGACGCCAAACATAAAACAGTATTGTTGATCCGATCAGATATGGCTCACACCAAACCCCCCCCGTAGTTCAGAATACTCACAAGCAGAGCGGCACAGTTAGCGTGCCTCTATCAGCAGATCGGGACTATTCTGAGTCGCCCAACAGACACCCCTCGGCTGTACATGTCACACAGTGGCCTCCAATCAGCAGCAGGTGGTAACGTTAGGCTCCGACTTGCAAGAAACTGCTGTGGTGCTGAAGGCAGGGATCAGAGTGGAAAACAGGAGTCCCCACTTGGCGAAATGGTGATAGAATGTGATAAAATCACAGGACAAGTAAGGTATATAAAATCCGTGGTTTATTAAAAAAGAAACAACAGCAACGGGTTTCTCGGCTGGAAGGTCGTTTCATCAGGCTGTCCTAGTGAGTAGGAATTGTAGTTTCTTCTGTGCTTATAGCACCAGCGGATGCCGACTTGAGTTCTTCAGTCAGTGTTGCTGCTTGGCGATCCAGCCGCTCTCCTAAAGCCCTAAGTAGGTTTCTGATGGTACTCTCCATGACAGCTTTCCCAAAGTCGACTCTCATGTATCGCGTATAGTCTAATATGTCCAGCCCACTGACACGGTGATGTTCGCTAAGTGGTGTTGGCTGTTATTACCCATATAACTGGGGTTCCAAGTGAAGTATTCAGAGCAAAAAAGATATAGACGTGTGCAGTATCCTCCGTTACATCTTATTCTTGATGTCTCTAGTAACAGCAGATAATCAGTGGATTAGTTGGTCATCTCTAGAAGCTCCCAGTTTTTCATGCTATCATGGCAGCCGCCATGACACGCCCCCCATGAAAAATATTTTTTAAGACGTTATTTTCATTTCTAGAAAGTCCTTTTTTCAGTTTCATGACCCTTTAAAAGGGACATTAAGCACATAAATTGTAGTTGTAATCAGGTATTATAAAGGAAAGATTAGCCAGAGACTTGTATGTTTATCCATTTTTAAAAGAGATAAGTGTAATGGGCGCTGCCATTTTGTAACTGAGCTATCAGGTTTAAAAGCCTGGTATTTTAGATTATCTCTTCTAAATAATCCAGTTAGCGACAATTACAAAGGAGTTACTAAAGTAACAATCTACCTTTAATAAAAGAACAGAGTTGTAACATTGTAACACTAATTCTCCTTTTATTATTTCTCTTATAACCTGTTACTGCTTACTTGCCCTCTTCATCCTTAACCTACCACCTGCTTTAATGCAGGATAGCAGTACTCCATTATATGCTTTGAATTGGCCAACAAAAGGAGATTAGATATCTGTTTAAAATTTAAGAGCCAGTAAGATTTTTTAGGAGCAAGACAGTGGTATTTGTATATAGATATATGGAGATTAACCCAAAAAGTTAGGAGCTAGGGGTAAAATTCTAGGAGCTAGTGGTTCCCTGGCTACTGGGTTTGTCAAGCCCTTGCCTACAATAATGTAATACAAGAGAAATTGGATTTATATGGAAGATAGGAGGATCAAGAGAGGGCGTTAACTTGTAACAGGCCCCAAGGCAGAACATAGAGTGATCTGAGATGTCATCGCAGAAAATGCAGCATGTCTGCAGAAAGAACATGAACTGTTAGCACTTTAACTTTTCAGTGCTGCTCCACATTAGGCTGTTCTTTTCTCCTGTTAAGTGTAGTCAGTCCACGGGTCATCCATTACTTATGGGATATTAACTCCTCCCTAACAGGAAGTGCAAGAGGATCACCCAAGCAGAGCTGCTATATAGCTCCTCCCCTCTACGTCATACCCAGTCATTCTCTTGCACCTAACTAATCGATAGGATGTGTGAGAGGACAGTGGTTATTAAAACTTAGTTTTTATTTCTTCAATCAAAAGTTTGTTATTTTAAACGGCACCGGAGTGTGTTGTTTTTTCTCAGGCAGCATTAGAAGAAGAATCTGCCTGAGTTTGTGTATGATCTTAGCGGACGTAACTAAGATCCATTTGCTGTTCTCGGCCTTCTGAGGAGCGGGGTAACTTCAGAACAGGGGACAGCGGGCAGGGTTCACCTGCAAAGAGGTATGTTGCAGTATATTATTTTCTAAGGAATGGAATTGACTGAGAAAATACTGCTAATACCGTTAAAATGTAAGTACAGCCTTAAATGCAGTAGTAGCAACTGGTATCAGGCTGTTATGTAGGTATGTTGGCACTGAGGTATTTCTGGGGAATGGCACTTCACTAAGAAAATACTGTATACATATATCTTATAGCCTTTCTGCAGTGAGAGCGACTAGCAACAGGCTTTTAATATCATTTCATATATTTATATTAAAACGTTTACTGGCAGGTTAATCGTTTTTTTCTCTGAGGTACTTGGTGAAAAATTTTATGGGCATTATTTTCCACTTGGCTATCGTTTATTTTAAATAAAGTCAGTTTATTGAGCTTCCCCACTGTTGTATTATGAGTGGGAGGGGCCTATTTTGGCGCTTTTCTACGCAGTAGAAATTCAGTCACAAGTCTCCATTATTCTCCCTGCATGATCCAGGACGTCTCTACAGAGCTCAGGGGTCTCCAAAACTAGTTTTGAGGGAGGTAATCACTCACAGCAGACCTGTGAGACTGTGTTTTGACTGTGATAAAAACGTTTATATTTTATTGTTATACGTTTTTCCGGTATTAAGGGGTTAATCATCCATTTGCTAGTGGGTGCATTCCTTTGCTAAATCAATGCATTTACTGTAAAAAATTGGTTTCTATAACTAATCCGGTTATTTGTTATTTCAACTGTGACAGTTTTTTGTGTGCTTCTTAAAGGCACAGTAACGTTTTTTATATTACTTGAAAATTGTTTGAAAAGTATTTTCCAAGCTTGCTAGTCTAATTGCTAGTTTGTTTAAACATGTCTGACACAGAGGAATCTCATTGTGCAATATGTTCTAAGACCAATGTGGAGCCCAATAGAAATTTGTGTACTAATTGCATTGATGCTACTTTAAATAAAAGCCAATCTGTACATGTCAAGAAAATTTCACCAGACATCGAGGGGAAAGTTATGCCGACTAACTCCTCTCACGTGTCAGTACCTGCATCTCCCGCTCGGGAGGTGCGTGATATTGTGGCGCCAAGTACATCAGGGCGGCCATTACAAATCACTTTACAAGACATGGCTAATGTTATGACTGAAGTTTTATCTAAATTGCCAGAACTTAGAGGTAAACGCGACCACTCTGGGGTGAGAACAGAGTACGCTGATAATGTTAGAGCCATGTCTGATACTGCGTCACAAGTGGCAGAGCATGAAGACGGTGAGCTTCATTCTGTAGGTGACGGATCTGATCCAAATAGACTGGATTCAGACATTTCAAATTTTAAATTTAAGCTTGAGAACCTCCGTGTACTATTAGGGGAGGTATTAGCGGCTCTGAATGATTGTAACACGGTTGCAATCCCAGAGAAATTATGTAGGCTGGATAGATACTATGCGGTACCAGCGTGTACTGACGTCTTCCTATACCTAAGAGGCTTACAGAGATTATTACCAAGGAGTGGGATAGGCCCGGTGTACCCTTTTCCCCCCCTCCTATATTTAGAAAAATGTTTCCAATAGACGCCACCACACGGGACTTATGGCAGACGGTCCCTAAGGTGGAGGGAGCAGTTTCTACTCTGGCTAAGCGTACCACTATCCCGGTGGAGGATAGCTGTGCCTTTTCAGATCCAATGGATAAAAAGTTAGAGGGTTACCTTAAGAAAATGTTTACTCAACAAGGTTTTATATTACAACCACTCGCATGCATTGCGCCTGTCACGGCTGCGGCGGCATTCTGGTTTGAGTCTCTGGAAGAGACCCTTGAATCAGCTCCATTGGATGAGATTACAAACAAGCTTAAAGCCCTTAAGCTAGCTAATTAATTTATTTCTGATGCCGTAGTACATCTAACTAAACTTACGGCTAAGAATTCCGGATTCGCCATTCAGGCGCGCAGAGCGCTGTGGCTAAAATCCTGGTCAGCCGATGTGACTTCTAAATCTAAATTGCTTAACATACCTTTCAAAGGGCAGACATTATTCGGGCCCGGGTTGAAAGAAATTATCGCTGACATTACTGGAGGTAAGGGCCATGCCCTGCCTCAAGACAGAGCCAAACCAAGGGCTAGACAGTCTAATTTTCGTGCCTTTCGTAACTTCAAGGCAGGAGCAGCATCAACTTCCTCCGCTCCAAAACAGGAAGGATCTGTTGCTAGATTCAGACAGGGCTGGAAACCTAACCAGACCTGGAACAAGGGCAAGCAGGCCAGAAAGCCTGCTGCTGCCCCTAAGACAGCATGAAGTGAGGGCCCCCAATCCGGAAACGGATCTAGTAGGGGGCAGACTTTCTCTCTTCGCCCAGGCTTGGGCAAGAGATGTCCAGGATCCCTGGGCGTTAGAGATCATATCTCAGGGATATCTTCTGGACTTCAAAGCTTCTCCTCCAAAAGGGAGATTTCATCTTTCAAGGTTGTCAACAAACCAGATAAAGAAAGAGGCGTTTCTACGCTGTGTACAAGATCTTTTACTAATGGGAGTGATCCACCCGGTTCCGCGGTCGGAGCACGGACAAGGGTTTTACTCAAATCTGTTTGTGGTTCCCAAGAAGGAAGGAACCTTCAGACCAATCTTGGATTTAAAGATCCTAAACAAATTTCTAAGAGTTCCATCGTTCAAAATGGAAACTATTCGGACAATCTTACCCATGATCCAAAAGGGTCAGTACATGACCACAGTGGATTTAAAGGATGCCTACCTGCACATACCGATTCACAAAGATCATTACCGGTACCTAAGATTTGCCTTCCTAGACAGGCATTACCAGTTTGTAGCTCTTCCCTTCGGGTTGGCTACTGCTCCAAGAATCTTTACAAAGGTTCTGGGTTCTCTTCTGGCGGTACTAAGACCGCGAGGAATATCGGTAGCTCCGTACCTAGACGACATTCTGATACAAGCGTCAAGTCTCCAAACTGCCAAGTCTCATACAGAGTTTGTACTGGCATTTCTAAGGTCACATGGGTGGAAAGTGAACGAAGGAAAGAGTTCTCTATTGCCACTCACAAGAGTTCCCTTCTTAGGTACTCTTATAGATTCTGTAGAAATGAAAATTTACCTGACAGAAGACAGGTTAACAAAACTTCTAAATGCTTGCCGTGTCCTTCATTCCATTCCACACCCGTCAGTGGCTCAATGTATGGAGGTAATAGGCTTAATGGTAGCGGCAATGGACATAGTACCTTTTGCACGCTTGCATCTCAGACCACTGCAATTGTGCATGCTAAGCCAGTGGAATGGGGATTACTCAGATTTGTCCCCTATGCTGAATTTGGATCAGGAGACAAGAAATTCTCTTCTATGGTGGCTTTCTCGGCCACATCTGTCCAAGGGGATGCCCTTCAGCAGGCCAGATTGGACGATTGTAACAACAGACGCCAGCCTGATAGGTTGGGGCGCTGTCTGGAACTCCCTGAAGACTCAGGGATCTTGGTCTCAGGAGGAGAGAGTCTCCTTCCCATAAACATTCTGGAATTAAGAGCAGTTTTCAATGCTCTTCTGGCTTGGCCTCAGTTAGCAACTCTGAGGTTCATCAGGTTTCAGTCGGACAACATCACGACTGTGGCTTACATCAACCATCAGGGAGGGACAAGGAGTTCCCTAGCGATGATGGAAGTCTCAAAGATAATTCACTGGGCAGAGTCTCACTCTTGCCACCTATCAGCGATCCACATCCCAGGCGTGGAGAACTGGGAAGCGGATTTTCTAAGTCGTCAGACTTTTCATCCGGGGGAGTGGGAACTTCATCCGGAGGTTTTTGCCCAAATACTTCGGCGTTGGGGCAAACCAGATCTGGATCTCATGGCGTCTCGCCAGAACGCCAAACTTCCTTGTTACGGATCCAGGTCCAGAGACCCGGGAGCGGTTCTGATAGATGCTCTGACAGCACCTTGGGCCTTCAACATGGCTTATGTGTTTCCACCTTTCCCGTTGCTTCCTCGATTGATTGCCAGGATCAAACAGGAGAGAGCATCAGTGATTCTAATAGCGCCTGCGTGGCCACGCAGGACCTGGTATGCAGACCTAGTGGACATGTCGTCCTGTCCACCATGGTCTCTACCTCTGAGACAGGACCTTCTGGTGCAGGGTCCTTTCAAACATCCAAATCTAATTTCTCTGAAGCTGACTGCTTGGAGATTGAACGCTTGATTCTATCAAAGCGTGGATTCTCGGAATCAGTGATTGATACTTTAATACAGGCTAGGAAGCCTGTCACCAGGAAAATTTACCATAAAATATGGCGCAAATACTTGCATTGGTGCGAATCCAAGAGTTACTCATGGAGTAAGGTTAGGATTCCTAGGATATTGTCTTTTCTTCAAGAAGGTTTAGAAAAGGGTTTATCCGCTAGTTCGTTAAAGGGACAGATCTCAGCTTTGTCCATCCTTTTTCACAAACGTCTGTCAGAAGTTCCAGATGTTCAGGCTTTTTGTCAGGCTTTGGCCAGGATTAAGCCTGTTTAAATCTGTTGCTCCACCATGGAGCTTAAACTTAGTTCTTAACGTTTTGCAGGGTGTTCCGTTTGAACCCCTTCATTCCATTGATATCAAGTTGTTATCTTGGAAAGTTCTGTTTTTAATGGCTATTTCCTCGGCTCGAAGAGTTTCTGAGTTATCGGCCTTACATTGTGATTCCCCTTATCTGATTTTCCATTCAGACAAGGTAGTTCTGCGTACTAAACCTGGGTTCTTACCTAAGGTAGTTACCAACAGGAATATCAATCAAGAGATTGTTGTTCCATCATTGTGTCCTAACCCTTCTTCAAAGAAGGAACGTCTTCTGCACAATCTGGACGTTGTCCGTGCCCTGAAATTTTATTTACAGGCAACTAAAGATTTTCGACAAACTTCTTCCCTGTTTGTCGTGTATTCTGGACAGAGGAGAGGTCAAAAGGCTTCGGCCACCTCTCTTTCTTTTTGGCTTCGTAGCATAATACGCTTAGCCTATGAGACTGCTGGACAGCAGCCTCCTGAAAGAATTACAGCTCATTCTACTAGAGCTGTGGCTTCCACTTGGGCCTTTAAGAATGAGGCCTCTGTTGAACAGATTTGCAAGGCTGCAACTTGGTCTTCACTTCACACTTTTTCCAAATTTTACAAGCTTGACACTTTTGCTTCTTCGGAGGCTGTTTTTGGGAGAAAGGTCCTTCAGGCAGTGGTTCCTTCCGTGTAAAGAGCCTGCCTGTCCCTCCCGTCATCCGTGTACTTTTAGCTTTGGTATTGGTATCCCATAAGTAATGGATGACCCGTGGACTGACTACACTTAACAGGAGAAAACATAATTTATGCTTACCTGATAAATTCCTTTCTCCTGTAGTGTAGTCAGTCCACGGCCCGCCCTGTTTTTTATGGCAGGTCTAAATTTTAAATTATACTCCAGTCACCACTGCACCCTATAGTTTCTCCTTTCTCGTTTGGTTTTCGGTCGAATGACTGGGTATGACGTAGAGGGGAGGAGCTATATAGCAGCTCTGCTTGGGTGATCCTCTTGCACTTCCTGTTAGGGAGGAGTTAATATCCCATAAGTAATGGATGACCCGTGGACTGACTACACTACAGGAGAAAGGAATTTATCAGGTAAGCATAAATTATGTTTTTAAACAGAGCTGTTCTCTGGCTGCATTGTATAAGTTTTCCTTAACACAGTGCACCCAGAGCAAAGTGCTGTTTGAAGACAACAGTCAAATATGCAGCAGTGCATTCATTGTTGTCTTGCTCTGAGATTTTTGCAAGCTCCTTCCCTAGCTTTTCACAGTCTGCAAAGCTGTTTTTCTTTGAATGTAAGATGTATGTATGAGCAATGCACCTTTTTTATTACTACATTTCTATGTTAGACTAAGAGAAAAGGAAACAAATTAATTCAAGAGACATTTTACAAATTACTTTTTTGGTCTGCAGCTAATTTGCAATGCAATTTTCAACTACTGCACTAGATTATACAACTTTAAATATTTCTTTATTCTCCAGTTAACCAATACATTGCAATTGATCTGGTGCTTTAGTGTAACTGACAAATTAACAATTTTATTTTAATTAAAAATGACCTGCAGAAAAATTTTCACTAAAAAAAATATCATCGCAGAATGTGAAGAAAAGTTCTGTCTCTGGGGTAACAGGTATTAAAAAAAATTAAAGAAGTGATCTAAATCAACCAATGATGTTTATTAAAATTAAAGGGACAGTCTACACCAGAATTTTTATTGTTTAAAAAGATAGATAATCCCTTTATTACCCATTCCCCAGTTTTGCATAACCAATACAGTTAAATTAATACAATCTTTACCTCTGTGATTACCTTGTATCTAAGCCTCTGCAGACTGCCCCCTTATTTCAGTTCTTTTGACAGACTTTGCATTTTAGCCAATCAGTGCTGACTCCTAGGTAACTCCATGGGCGTGAGCACAACATTATCTATATGCCCTCTAGTTGTGAAAAACTGTCAAAATGCATTCAGATAAGAGGCGGCCTTCAAGGGTTTTGAAATTAGAATATAAGTCTACCTATGTTTAGCTTTCAACCAAGAATACCAAGACAACAAAGCAAAATTGATGATAAAAGTAAATTGGAAAGTTGTTAAAAATGACATGCCTGATCTGAATCATGAAAGGTTATTTTTGACTAGACTGTCCCTTTAAGTTTTGAGCTTTTGTATGCTTTGTCTTCTGCTTTAATACTATGTATATGTACATAACGTTTTCCGTGTTTTAGTGTTTGTTGGTTTAACAGTTATATAGGTGCATTTTTGGTTTGTGTGTATAAAGAATAAAAAGTCATTAAAAAAAGACATTTTTATAAGGGCACTTGAGCAGGATACTGCTGGTGCTTTGCAGTTACTTATATATTCTGCTACTGAGTTTTACTATAAATTTAACCACTTGTTTGGGGTTAAACCATGTAGTTATAAATGAACGGGGGTCACCCAAACTTTTTATATGGCTGTCACAAATGTTTGTATTAGTAATGATGAGTAGCATCACATTATACTCATACTTATGTTAAAAAAAAAACATAAATTAAAATCAGGTTTTTTTTGTTACAAATACCCAGAAATTGAGTTGCTATTAAAAGGGCCATTCAAGTAGGGGGAAAAAATCATTACATGCAATGCTGGACCCAAGTGCACATAAAGAGCCAATCAGCAGGGGTAGTTGCACAACCCAGCTGTGCTGTTGCCACATCTGATTGGCTCATTGGCTGTTTTCACTTGAGTCTGGACCAGCAGTTCTCTGAGGCAACAGGGCAGTACTTTAACTAATGAGTTAGAGCATGTAATTTTATCACTATAATAGCCTTTTATAGGCTCATTAAAGTATTGTGTGTTGCATCTATGAATGCATTTAAATAAAGTTTTCATTTTCTTTTAAAAAAAATCAAAAACACAAAATGTTCCTGTGTTGGGAACAAAAACATATACTGGTAGAGGTGTGTTCCTGTCCACCAAAAAAGAAAACTTCATGTTACTCACAATATCAATTTAAAAAAAAAAAAAAACATAACATTATCATGCAAATACAATAGATTAACATATTTAACTTCTACCCTTTCATATGCAGTCTAATATTCCTTCAAAATAAGGAAAAAGGCCAGATAACGGCAGATAACAGCATCACCAGCAAAATCTCTTGCATTTAAGACCCATATCAGGAAAACATTTTGTGTCAACTATATACAGGATTTTCGCAGCTTCCTTAAAATGCTCAGTATATATCAGCAATTAGGAAAGATTTAAAAGAATTTAAAGGGATGCATTCAAAGAAAAGATTAGGCTGAGAATAACATCTAGATGTATTTTTATAGTTTAATTAGCTGTTTAAATATTGACAAAATAATTGTAAAGTTTTAGTGTTTATAAAACAATGTAAGCTGCCATGTTGTAACTTAGGTTACCTTCTCTGCTGTGATCAATAATGGACAGTTAGTTATAAATAGGTCACTAGAGTGTGCAGCCAATGGCTGTGTGGTATATAACAGTGTTCTGCACTTCCATTTCTAACAGGAACTGAAAAGCTCACAGTTTCATAATAGAATTACAGGAAATGGGGACAAAATAAATAATGAAAGTATATTGCATAGTTGTTTTTTTATATACGATTTTATCATTTTATATTACCATCTCAAAGTGTTTAATGTCCCTTTAATAATGTGATTTTGTCAGTAACATTTGCACTATTAGGCAATCCATGGACATACCCTTTAAAAAAAAACTATCATATCTCTTTTGCTGGTGCCAATTAGTGACAGATATAAGTTCTTGCGCTGAACAAGAAATCACTGTGTAGAATATTGCATGGGGAAACAGGTGGTATGCTCTCCAGTTTCTCATGGGTCAGTGGAAAACAAAAATAATTTTCAGTCATTTTAAATGAAAAATGGTCAAAATAAATAAACACTTTAGAGGGAATTACATGTTGTTTTTTTATGTCCCTTTAAAATGAAAAGTGAGTGATCTATTAATCACCCCTGTAAGCTTTAATCAGTATACAAAACAAGTTATGTGCATATAAAGGTGTTAGCCCCTCTGCTCAGAGGTTCCTAACATCATCTATAAGGATCAAAATAAGTGGCAACCAGTGAGCCACTTTCTCTGAATCACATCTGTAAATACAGGACTATATTTTACAACTACAGTATATTCCAGATACACGTTATTTTCAAAATCAAAAAAAGATAATTAAACCATTAATTAATAATGAGATTAAAACAAACAATATACTGTTTGAAAACAATATGACCTAAAAACAAAATGCATTACAAAAAAATAACAGAACTAATTTATTAAGTTGGGATTAATTGACATTGAGGAACTACTATATTTAACATATTTAATAAAAACACTAATTACATACACATAGGAAAATCATTATCACAGTTATCATATGACCTCCCTCTAGGTAATGATGCTGGGGAAGACTAGGAAACTAGATTAATATATGATCTACTACAAATGAGGATCATCCCGGGTCACTTACCTTTAGTCTGTGAGATAGTCCTTCCTTTATTGGCAGCTGAGTAGAAATGAATTCCTTACTATGGTTACAATTTAACAGAAGCTGATCTGTCTTGACTTGGAGAACTATCAGCTCCTTGAAATGTGAGAGGCTATTGATAGGACATAACTACGCCTGTGTGGTAAGCAACCTCGCTATAGTGGCTGATGGATAATGTAGTTCTCTGAGGAGGAGTAAAATGAGTTAAAATGGCGATGAGAATTCTTCTGCACTACAATTCCCACAATGCAGTTGGATAGAGCTAAAGGTTAACCAGAGAGCAATAGAGGCGGCTCCTCCCCTCAGTGTCATTTACAGTATAAACTCTGTAGTGTGTTGAGACACATCAGTTGTTGTTGCGCGTTAGTGTACATAGATATGCGGCGTTGCTTTGTAAAACAAACAAACAACCTTAAAGATTATATCGATACAAATATAGTTAAATGTTCTTACCTAGATTTTTTTCAAAATCATTTTTAACGTTTTTCATTTTTTTTACGTGCCTTTTTTTTCTTTTTATGACCTTAATTAATTGTTGAACGCTGTTTGCGTTTGTTATTGCATTTTGTATAGTATATTGCCAGCAATTAAATTACTTGTATGTAACACCCTTCCCTGACCTTCCCTGAGGTATGAATGTAGTCTTCTACATGTATATAAAAAATATAATTGATTACTTTTAATACCATTGAAATAATGCAGGAGAGGCCAGTATATTTGTATACCACATATTGTAGCTTCCAGAACTTACATTTCCTGTTTGTAGTGATAGTATTATGTATATACACTTGTCCCAGGTTAAAGGGCTTCTCAGGTAAGTGCCTTATTTATACACACTAGCAGCTGTCATAGGCATCAGTCACATAAACACACCCAAATACATGGCTAATTTGCAAAATCTTTTCTGGGGTGCAAGAAAATGATCCTCAAAAAGATAGTACACTACACAAATTAACTAAACTCTCTAAATTATTTATTTCCAATAGTCTAAAATAATTAAGTCTTGTCCACTTTAATATACAGAATAATACATTATGTCTCTATAATTCTTTGTATGATTAACAAAAAAAAAGATAAATATTTTATTAAAATTTATAAACTTCTTTTTTGTTGACTACTATATTTTAATCTGAGTAGAAAAAAAGGTTGGGTACTTTTCTATTAACTGACGGCTGTTCTGTTGAAATTTGCTACCTCGTTGAGATTTGCTACATCGATGTGCGCATGCGCAAAATTACATAATCGCATTCCACATGTTTAAAAAAGAATGTGTGGCATGCGATTACATAATTACAAGCATGCACAAATAGGCAGCAAATTACGACGGAGGAGCAAATTGGTACTCTTATTTCTGCTACAAGCGGCCATGTACATGCTCGCATGTGCAGTTAAACACTATTTAAAGGGCCATGATACCCAAATGTTGAAACACTTGAAAGTGATGCAGCATAGCTGTAAAAAGCTGACTAGAAAATATCACCTAAACATCTCTATGCAAAAAAGAAAGATATTTTACCTCAAAATGTCCTAAGTATTCAAACCCCATTGTAAAGGACTTTAAGCAGCAATCAGTATGCCTGTCCTGGGACCGGCAAGGGAGTGAGCCTCATGCACACTCATGTTATTTCCCTTTTCAGTTTAAGGAAGTTTACTATGAAATCTCATGAGAGTTAAGTGAAATCTCATGAGATCACAGTAAAAGAGTTCATGACCTCAGCACTGTTGATACAAAATATAGAAATAAAGATATCGGTATTCCCTGATAAATTAGACCAAACTCATCTAACCTCTAAATTACAAATTTCCCAATTTGTAATATAAACAACAGTATTTATATAGGAGTTAGCGCAATTTGTGCATAAGCGCAAAAAATGCAGGTTTGGAAAATAATATCAAACAGATTGAATATTGATAAATATGGAAAAAGTGATATATTAATTTATTAACAGGATATTTAAAAAATCGAACAATATAAAATATACTAAAAATAGTAGATACTCGGTATCTGTTTAAAAAGGATCCTTAAAAATGACTGAAATAACACATATCATACATCATTCACTCTATCTAAATGAATAATAGCATAGAGCTCTATATAGACGGATACAATTGTATTCCTCGACAAGGTTACTTTAGTAAATATTTGCAACAATGTCTATTAAATATTTACTGCGAGATTGACAGCCAGATTTAATTATTAGTAACAATGTCTCTTAAACAATGATATCTGGCAAGTGTCCCAGATATTAATTAGGTGGTCTGTTGTTAACTATCCTTTGTGTTATTCTGGTTAAAATTGTAAGGCGTTTCTCGTCTGAGGTTTTTATTTGGCAGCACTTGTTCCGTTATTCAATAATACCAAATTCAGTTTGTAACAATGTCTCTTAAACCGCTATTAGTACTTACAGTTGGGAATACCTTCGATGCGGTTCTGTGTTTGTAGTATCATCCGTTACTCCTTCAGAGAAAATGTCAAGGTGTCAAGTGACCTGTGGTTGACCAATCACAGCGCTATTAGCTCTCCTGTGTGATGAGAAGTGACCAATCCAGATTCTTTGAGCGCTCAAAGGTTCCACATTCAAAATGCGGCAATATTTCTTCTGTTGGTAACGTTTTTATCAGTACACCTAATGATTTCTTTAATTTTCAAAATTTCCTTTGTTTTCGTGGATTTTACCATTTTGATCTTACTGCTTTACAAGATTTGCACATATGACAGGGTTAGAATCCTGTTAGTTTTTCCCCTCTGAGACTTATATCAATTTTCTCAGTTTTTGTTTTAAATTCGCTAGGCGATAAAATGTTTTTCAAATTTTTTGCTTTCCTGTATATGAAATTTGGTTTAAACTAACTTTATTTCCAATAAGTGGATCACTCATAACCAAGTGCCAATGTTTAGAAATTATTTTTTCTATTTGTTTGTGTTGTGATTAATATTTTGTTATGAATGGTACTTTGATATTATCATCTATTTGATTACATTTTTCTTTTTTTCTCTTTTTTGAGGATTTTTTCTCTATCAATTTTTCTTACTTCTTCGTTTGTCTTCTCAATATTATCAATATCATAACCTTTCTCTGAAAATCTTTCTACCAATAAATTTGACTGGTTGTCATAGTCTTCTAAACTAGAACAATTTCTCCTAATTCATATTTTCACAATTTTGGAATGTTCTGTTTCCATCTCCTATGATGATTACTTTTGTATTCAATATAATTGTTTGCATCCACTTCTTTGAAGTGTGTTCTAGTGGTAATTTCATTATCTAGAATTCTAATCTCTATATCTAGAAAACTAATGGCTGAGTTGTTACAATCTGCCAATCCTCTGGCATTATTACCCCAAGTGAAACTTGTGGAATGAAGTTTGAACCCCCCCCCCCGCAGGTGGAGGCAACAAAAGATAGTGGAGATGAGTGATTTTTTTCATCCATGGGTACTTTTCCATTAATAGACCAAAAAACTATAGCGCCATCTGCTGGCATTCTGTATTCACCAACAGAGTGGAGTTATGTTAATGGAAAGTACCAAATGTAGTCACACAAATATAATTACCTGGTCTGCTGTTTTATAGGACCATCCTCAGAAACAAATGCCTTTTGCCCCAGTGGTTAATGCTCCTGCTACCTTGCATGCTACCATAATCTTACACACTACCATAGCTCTTAAAGTGCCTGAAATATATATTAACCCTTTACATATACACACAAAAGCACTTGTCTGTTTTCCAAATAGGACCTCAGTAAATCCCATCATCTTCAGAGAAGGAAATAACAGAAGCTGTCCTGTTGCCATATAGTGATATGGCACACACCGATTCTATTATACATGATTGGTAGTTCAAGGAAGATGGAGGTATCTCAAAAGAGGTGAGATACTTTGTGTATCATCATATCCATCATAAAGTTTTGTGCATATAGTTCCAAAGAATGTCAGATATTTGTTTTTGGCCTACTTTTTTTTTCTCCATGTAGGGACTAATCTTTATATACCAAAAGCAAAGTTTGCTAAAGCTAAACAGACTCAACCCGGGCTTTATATCAAAGGCTTAAGGCATTTTCCAATCCAACTTTCCCAACCTCTGCTCTGAATTTAGCTTGTGGAACAAGTTTTCAGCATGACGGTGCACTATTTGTGTTTTGGTAGGTAAATGTTTTGCTTTTTTTTTTGTTCTTTTATTTTTCAGGCTGTAGAGGAGTAAGGCAATAATTTGTGAAATATTTTGGGCTGAAAGTCATAGAATGGGAAGTACACTTGAATTACTACCGTGATTAGGTACTAGTTTAGAAAACGTTAATACATTTTGCTAGGACACTGTGTTTGCAGAGGTGCAGATTATTCTATATACTCAGCTGTGCGTGCTTTCTATAAGGCACATACATGTGCAGAAAGAAAATACTCTAATTTGTTAAAGCTTTTAATTATTACACTATAGAATGAATATAAATATGTTATTAATTCCTGCAAAGTGATTAATAACCAATACTTAACTCAGCACAAGGGCAGAAATGTATTACTGGGAGTAAGCCGAATACATGTGGTGATACAATATCAAGAGGCAAATGTAGCCACCAATTACCAGCTAGCTCCCAGTACTGCTTTGCTGCTGCTGAGGATATGTACATATGTTTTACAACAAAGGATACCAAGAGAACAAATACAATTTGGCAATGGAAGCGAAACTAAGTGTCTTAAAATGACATGCTCTAACGAAATCGTGAATGTTACATTTTTACGTTCATGTCCCTTTAAATACATCTTGTACATTTAAAATTTAGAACACACTTAAATATAACAACTGTAAAAAAGAAATTATGGCCGTAAGGATAATTTTTAATACAGACTGGGGTATATGTAATTGTAGCACCCCCATTCTCATCAATAGCCATACATTTTGTATAACAGACTATGCTCTGTACTTAGGGCAAGGAGGGATATAAATGGAGGACAAAGAGGAATTAAATATGAAAACCAGAAACAATTAGGAGAAGCAGAGAACAGTTAAACGCCACAACTGGTCTGATAACTAGCTAAGAATCGCCTTTTCTCTAATTCAACAAGTGAATGAAAGGAAGGGTCAAACATTTCAGTACGAATGTTATTGCACATAAAGGTTGTCTGACGGACACTTTACACCTAAGGGCATTCAGTAGCAGGTCAATACTTACAAAAATGTTATATATGCCACAATGAACTAATGGAAGCTTAGAGTAGCAGGAGGAACTGGATACAGGAGCTCTAAAGTGAAATATGTTAGCTCACTAAAGGGACATTAAACAGTTTGAGATTATAATATAAAATGTTTAATTATGTTTAGTATAAGCATTTTGTCCCCTTTTCCTGTAATTCAACCCATAAAATTGTTGGTTTTGTTAATTCCACTGATAACTGTTACTGCCATGGTGGAACCTAAGGTTTTTTCCTTATCTATCTCTTCTGCTGTGGACAATTATGGACATATATAAAACAGGCAATAAAAAGGATGTACAGGGCTTTGTGAATACCCTTTAAATTACATTAAAGGGACAGTAAACCATAAAAAAAATGTTATATAATTCTGCACATAGTGCAGAATTATATAACATTATAATAGCGCAAACATTGTAAAACCAAATTTCCCCTTTGAATTTAAAAAATAACTGCTGTTTTACAGACCCGCTCTCTGTGATCTTCTGAGCGGGTCTGTTTTTTTCAAACAGCGCATCGGGCCAGCTGTATAGTCCCAGCCCGGCCCGACTGCGCCATAGCACTAAGTGCAGCTCGCTCCTGCTCTGTCAGACAGCAGGAGCGAGCTGCACTTAGTGCTATGGCGCAGTCGGGCCGGGTTGTGACTATACAGCTGGCCCGATGCGCTGTTTGAAAAAAAACAGACCCGCTCAGAAGATCACAGAGAGCGGGTCTGTAAAACAGCAGTTATTTTTTAAATTCAAAGGGGAAATTTGGTTTTACAATGTTTGTGCTATTATAATGTTATATAATTCTGCACTATGTGCAGAATTATATAACATTTTTTTTATGGTTTACTGACACTTTAAACGGACAGTCTAGTCAAAATTACACTTTCATGATTCAGATAGGGCATGCCATTTTAAACAACGTTTCAATTTATTTTTATCATCAAAATTGCCTTGTTCTCTTGGTATTCTTTGTTGAAAGCTAAACCTAGGGAGGCACAAATTCTAATTTCTAAGCCGTTGAAGGCCGCCTCTTTCTCAGTGCATTTTGACAGTTTTTCACAGCTACATAGCGCTAGTTAGTTGTGTGCCATATAGATATCATTATGCTCACTCCCGTGGAGTTATTTATGAGTCAGCCCTGAGTGGGTAAAAAGCAGGTCTGTCAAAAGAACTGAAATAAGGGGGCAGTTTGCAGAGGCTTAGATATAAGGTAGTCACAGAGGTAAAAAATATATTAATATAAACGTGTTGGTTATTCAAAACTGGGGAATGGGTAATAAAGGGATTGTCTATCTTTTCAAACAATAAAAATTCTAGAGTAGACTGTCCCTTTAACAATGCTATATTCCACACAGCCTTGTTTGCACAGTCTCTTGTATTGACTGTTTTATATCTGTCCTTCAGAAAAAGAGATATATAAGGTGGAAGTTCCAACATGCTGGTGCCAATAACTTTATAAAAACTAAAGTGCTTTACAGGAGATAAACCTTTACTTTTATATTTTTAATATTTAAACTACTAATATAATTTATCTAGTTTTTATTTACTATTTACTATTTATTTACTGTTTAATAAAAGTTAGCTTATATACAGAAAATGACCAGCTCCAGTGTATTATCAAGATGACAACACAAAAACTATATATTGAAATACAGTATTTGAGATGCAACAAAGTAAAATTTAGCTTAAAAGGACCCTAAACACAAAATACATTTCATGCACCTCCCTCTAATGATGGATGCTGCCATTTTGGAACCTAGGTTACACTGCACGTATCTCAAAGAGAGTTGCTGCCAAGGGCAGACTGAGACTAACCAGGGGCCCCAGGCAAAAATTAGGGATGGGTCCCTCACACTGCCCCCTATGCCCCACCTTGCCAGCTATACCTGTCAACCCACCTCCTTCCTACCTCGCCCCCACCAGGGCCTCCGATATCAAATTTCCCATACTCCAGGGCACCCACAGCCACAAACCCCACCTTCAAGGGTCAAAACCCACACTACAGGGCCCCCAGAGCAACAAACCTCCTAACCAGGCACAGGGAACCTACACCAGGGACAGGTCCCCTTCTCCAGGGACAAGGGACACACCCTTAACTGCTTAGTTACTGCTAGCACAGCTGTTATCACTGCACTAGCTCCTGATCTGCTACCTGTCCCAGCTCACAACCACTAGTTCAGCTGTCAGCGCTGCAGTTGCTCTTGCTAATCTTTGAACTAGGGCTGTTGTAGACACTCACTGTGTGTTTGTTTTTATACTAAAATTTGCCTACCTTCTGTTTCCCACAATCACAACCACTATAGTAGCTCAACTGTCACCGCTGTGCTAGCTCATTTAAAGGGACAGTATACTATAAATTGTTTGTCTTTTAATGTGTTTCCAATAACTTTTTAACCAGCTGCAGAATGTAAAATGTATGAGATTTGCTTTTTAATGTTTATTTGTGTATATGAATTAGCTGATTTTGTGTTTTGAAGCCACAACCTAATAAAATGGATTGATCGTGTAGATATAATCTGATCTAATTACTTAATCAAATTGTGTACATATACATGCTTCTTTATCTTATATCTGTCCATAAACCAATCACCAATACTTGGAGAGAACAATGAGACTTTAAAAATGCACGGGACAAGCATAAGGCTATCCTACAAACTAGATTACTAGAAGTTTATGCTGTTAGGTAATATCGGGCAGACTTGCTGGGCCTATGGCTCTTATCTGCTGTCAATATCTATGTTTCTATGTTTCTATTTTATTACTTTATCTCTTCTATACCCCACTGGGAGTGTCATTTCTTCTACTGGCTGTGTTTACACAGCTTGGCCTTAAGGCCAAAAACTTTCAGGATAGGTGGGGATACCACAGGTTAAATCAGCTATTTCAAATGCCAATATAAGTGTAATGGAAATACTTGTAAACAATTTAATACACTCCAGCAGGTAAAGTGGATCATTGGGAACACATTAAAGGGGAGAAACTTTTTGAGTAAACTGTCCCTTTAAGCAACTGTGACTGTGAGCATAAGCAGCACATCAGGATCCCCCTTACGTGTCAGGTCCTCTGTCCAGGTCATATTGCCTGTCTGCTCTGTCCACCCCTGGTTGCTGCACATGTGCAAACACATCAGCACTGGAATGCAGTGAAAGCTAGAAATCAACATGGCAGCACCTATGTGGAGCGCCAACAGTTACGTGCAAGCGATAATGGGTTTCACACATATATAGACATATATTTATATACTGTATATTAGTGCTTTTGGAGCCCTTTGCAGTAAAGTAGATGAAAACATGTAAAATCATATTTATGCAGTATTTATATTTATACAGTGTATTTACTGTACGTATTTCACATTCCAATGTTCTGCACATAGCAGAATATGTTCTATGTATTTATACATAAATATTCCTATATATAGTACTGTGCAAAAGTCTTAGGCCACCATTAGACTTTTTGTTTTAGCAAAGTTTTATATTTGTTTGTTGGTCTCTTTATTAAGATACAAACAGAAAATACAGGAAATATGTACACAAATATAAAACAAAACACAATTTTCAGAACTAAATATTGACTTCTTTAGACTGAAGTCAGTATTTAGTGTGACCTCCCTTGGCACTGGGGAGACTATCCTGAAGTTTTCTGAAGTAATCTTCTGGTGTATTATATCAGGCTTCTTTCAGCACTTTCCAGAGTTCTTCTTTAGATTTAGGTTGCCTTCTTTTTCTTTCGCTGTTCAGGTGATTCCCATACTGCCTCTATAATATTCAGGTCTGGACTCTGTGGAGGCCAGCCCATGACTGTCCGTGTTTTGTCAGCTGTTTTTCTCTCCAAATATGATTTCACTGCATTAGCAGTGTTGCTTGGGATCATTATCTTGCTGAAAAATAAAACCATTCCCAATCAGGCGCATTCCAGAAGGAATGTAAGGATGAATTAAAACCTGTCTGTACTTTTCAGTATTCATGATCCCATCAATTCGAACAATATCGCCAACACCACTGGCAGAATGTAGCCCCGAACCAGGCCAGACCCTCCACCATGCTTCACTGAAGGCCGCAAGCACTCATTCTTCCATCTCTCTCCAACTCTTCTTCTAACAAATTATCAACTATTGGACCCAAATATTTTAAACTTGGATTTGTCACTCCATAATACTCTTTTCCACTGATCTTCATTCAAATCTTTGTGATCTTTAGCATATCTTAGCCTTTTTACCCTGTTCCCCTTTAGAAAAAGTGGTTTCTTGGTTGCTACCCTTCCACAAAGACCATTCCTGATCAAACTTCTTCAGACTGTAGAAGGGTCAACTTGGCATCCCGATGAAGCTGCCAGATGCTAAGCCAAGTCCTTGCTGGACTTCTTCCGGTCTTTTAAAGAAGAAACACTGAGAAAATTCTCATCATATTTTGAAAGTTTTCTTGACCTTCCAGTCCTTCTTTTGTCCTTTACCTTTCCCGATTATTCAAATTTCTTTATAACAGCTTGAGTATCCAGTTTGTTTGCTGATTTCCCTTAATGTGGATTAATAAAGAAGAATACATTTTAACTGATTGTATTATATAACTATCTACATATTCTGTGGGGGTACAGACAGATACCCCAGTCTATATCAGCACTCATGAGTTCCTGAGATAGAGCTACTAGTGCAATATTTACTTTGGAGATTAAAGGGAGACTAAACCCAAAAACAATCTTTCATGATTCAGCTAGAGAATACAATTTCAAACAACTTTCCAATTTACTTCTATTATCTAATTTGCTTCATTCTTTAAATATTCTTTGTTTAAGAAATAGTAATGCACATGGGTGAGCCAATCACACAAAGCATCTATGTTCAACCACCAATCAGCAACTAATGAGCCTATCTAGATATGCTTTTCAGCAGAGGATATCAAGAGAATGAAGCAATTTAGATAATAGAAGTAAATTAGAAAGTTGTTTAAAATCCCATACTATTTCTAAATCATGAAAGAAAAACTTTGGGTTTCATGTCCCTTTAAGTGGCATATTTAACAAGGTTCGGACGGACATGATATTGCCGATCATGTCTGCCGCACATCGATAAATACTGAGAGCATACTCTGTCGGCATTTATCATTGCACCAGCAGTTCTTGTGAACTTCTTGTTGCAATGCTGCCCCCTGCAGATTTGCGGCTAATCGGCCGCTAGTAGGGGGTGTCAATACACACAATCGTATTGGATCGGGTTGATTTCTTGCAAGTTCTGTCCGCCTCCTCAGAGCAGGCGGACAGGTTATGGAGCAGCAGTCTTCAGACCGCTGCTTCATAACTTGTGTTTCTGGCTAGACTACACGGGGCTTCAAGCTCCATACGGAGCTTGATAAATATGCCCCTAAGTCTATCTCCCAGTAGTGCATTGCTGCTTCTGAGCCTACCTTGGTATGCTTTTAACCAAAGGATAGCAAGAGAAGAAAGTACTAAATCTAAATCGTGAAAGTTTAATTTTCAATTTGATATCCCTTTCAAGTTGTTTAAATTGGTTTTAAAATTAAAAAAAAACTTGTTTGCATAAGTCATCCCTAGGGATAAATTGCCTGATAAGGACAACTACCTCATTTAAAACTGGATAAGTTCACAACAAAGCATATAAGCCATATCTATAAACTAAATTAGCTTAGAGAGGGTGTTGACTTACAACAGTAAAACTGGCTCAGGATAAAACAAATGCCATAATTTTAACTCCTATTGGAAAAACATCAGTTTCCAAAAGAGCATTTTATAGATAAAATATCATAAGAAATACCACTACACCACAGAAGTCCAGCTTTTCGGTTGCATACACAAGTACCACTGGGCTATAATTCTGAATTTGATGTAACAAACTTTTGAGAATATTTAGTTTTCAAGCAATAACGTGTAAATTAATGTGTAAGACAGGGCTCGACAAACCCAGGAGCCAGGGAGCAACTGGCTCCTAGAATTTTACCACTGGTTCCTATCTTTTTCAGGTTATTCTCCATATATCTATATCCAAATACAACTGTCTAGCTCCTAAAAGTATGTCTGGCTCCTAAATATTCTTACTGTCTCCTAAATTTTTTTATTTTTTTTTTTATTTTTATTTTTAATTTTTATTGTTCAGCAAAATAATTTCCAACATTTTATTTAGACCGTGCAAGGCCCAGTTTTAAGATCAACAAAGAATTAAGTCAGGACTTGACTGACCTAATAATTTTACCTAAGTTAGTCACAAATTAATTGACAGATGATTATATAGAGATCAATTGGCAAAAAAAAATAAGTCCTGGCTATACCAGGTACAATGGTTATCGAATATGGACCTATTTATTTCTTTAGGATTTCTGAGTTCCCCTGTCCAGATTATTTAGTTCCAGTGTAGGAAAGGCGTGCAACGTAGGATTAGGGGGGACAAACGGAGTATATGATTACATTCGGCTGAATTTTTACTTTATAGAGGGCCCCAGCCAAGCTGGAGAAGGAAGAAGAAAAAGAAAAGAGAAAGAAAAGAGGTAGGGAAAAAAAAAAAAAAAAAAAAAGGGGGAACCTCCCCCCCTCCCGTCCACTCCCTCTGAATTCATGCCCAGCAGAAAGTCGTGAATTATGCTCAAGAAAGCGTGGTCATCCCATCATTGCTCATCCTTTTATTACCAGACTCCCAAGAGTACCAGCTCAGAATTTTAAATGGAAAAATTAGGTCAGATATCTCCGTATCGGGAAATGACCTAATAAATGTTGACCATTTACCAAAGAATTGTCTAATGTCTAATTCATTGTCTAGATTGGTATCTCTTTGTTCTAGTAAACATTATTTTTTTAGGCAGTTTTTGATCTCTGGGATAGATGGTGTTGCTTTCAACTTCCATTTTTTGAGAATAAGGTATCTGGTTGCAAGTATGGACAGGAGAATTAGTTTTTCATCTGTATGTTGTATTAGACCAAATATAATTTGTAACTGTGTTAGACTCTCAAACGAAATTTTCAACGTTTTGCTGAGCCAGAATTCCAACCTCAGCCAAAGATGCCTTATCTTAGGGCATTCCCAGATCATATGCATTAAGTCAACTGCTGGAAGCGAGCATTTTGGGCAGTTTTTGAAATCAAGATTGTAAATTCTAGAACCCTTTTTGGGGGTGAAATATGAGTTATGAATAAGTCTAACATGCATCTCCCGCCAGGTTGCTGATAGAGTGACCTGGGCCACTTTCTGGATTGATAGTTGGATAGATTCGGTATTAATGTTCAACTGGGGTGTCATCTGGTTCCAAAAAGAGATAACTTTTTCTAGTTCTAATTCGGATTTACTGATATTGATCAGTTGGTAGCACAGAGAGATAGATCTGTGTCCGTTTTTGAAAAGCACTAACCAGTTTTCTAATGTACCGAAGGACCAGGGCCAATCTGATTCGTTCATGAGGTCTATTAGAAAATGTCTAATTTGTAAGTATGCATAAAATTCCTTATTATTAATTTTATAATCTCTTTTTAATTCTTCAAAAGATTTGACACATTTTCTCTCTGTATCTATAAAATATGAGATCCTATTAAGGCCTTGATTATGCCATGTCTTAAACAAAATGGAGTTCAGGGCAGCTGGGAATTTCGGGTTTCCAAGTAGTGTTAAATGCTGTGAAACTTTACAGTTTAAAGACAAGAGATCTCCCGTCTTCCACCAAGCCTTAAGTGGGTTGGAAATTGTTTTGAGTAGTTTGATTTCTCTTGGTAATTCTTTTGGTGGGCAGTGGATTAATGCTAAAGGGAGATACGGGAAACATATGGATTCTTCTAGTAAATTGTTTGCTACATAGTCGCTATGAAAAATCCAATCCGCCACTACTCGCACTAGGAAGGCATAGTTATAGAAGCGAATATTAGGAAGTGCAAGGCCGCCTTTCTCTTTCGGGAGGGATAGCCTGTTCAGGGATATCCTTGGTCTTTTCCCCTGCCATATAAATTTGCTAATTGCGCTGTTAAGTAATCTAACATCCTTTTCCATAAGTATTAATGGGGTGTTCTGGAGTATATATAAAAGCTTAGGCAGTAAAACCATTTTAAACAGAGCTATCCGTCCAGAAATAGACAATGGGAGGGACTGCCAGGATTTCATTTTCTCCCTTACACTTGTTAGGATTGGAGTGATGTTACGGTCGTATAGTTCACCTGGTATATAAGGAATAGAGATACCTAAGTATTTAAGAGAATCTTTCACCGCAGTGAAAGGAATGTTGGGGGGGGAATTATTGTGCTTCCTGAGCCATAGCAGCTCTGATTTTGCTTCGTTGATCCTATAACCTGAGAATGATCCAAAACGGGCAGCTATGTCCAGAAATTTTGGTATGCTAGTTTGAATATCGGAAAGATAGAGTAGTACGTCATCAGCGTATAAAGCAATTTTTATAGTTAGATTACCTATTTTGATTCCCGCTAACTGATGTCTGACCATAATTGCCAGGGGTTCAATTGATACGTCGAAGAGCAGGGGGGAAAGAGGACAACCCTGTCGAGTTCCCCTCCCAAGGGTTATCTGCGGAGAAAGAATATTGTTTACAATCAATCTTGTATATGGTTCTTTATATAGGTTGATAACAAATCTCAGGAACTCTCCCTTAAAGCCAAAGTTGGTTAATGTATCAAAAAGATGGTCAAAATGGATTGAGTCGAATGCTTTTTCTGCATCTATTGAGACAATGGCAAGGTCAGGGGCATCCTCCTCCTCCCGGCTCTCCGACGTCCCAGCAGTCCTGAAATATTCGGTTATGGTGAGTGCCTCTCTGATTTTTGCAGAGGAGTTTCTTTTGTGTAAAAATCCTGCCTGATCTGAGTGAATTATATGGGCCAATGATAACTGTAAGCGCTGAGCAATTATGGAGGTTAAAATTTTATAATCTACGTTTAATAGGGCTATGGGTCTGTAAGATTCTTTAAGGGAGGGATCCTTCCCAGGCTTCAGGATCAAGACAGTATTAGAGGCAGAAAAGGAGGTGGCTACTGGGTCTCCCTTGATATACATACTATTGTAGAGATTGGTAAGATAAGGAGCAATCTCACCCGACATAATTTTATAAAATTCGTTCGGTAATGAATCTGGACCGGGTGTTTTGTTCGAGGGGAGATTCGTGATGAGCTTTACAATCTCCGTTTCCCTTATTGGGGCGTTAAGCGTATCAATCATATCGGATGAAATTTTAGGGTAGGAGATTTCACTCCAGAATTGCCTCGCTTGATCAAGGTCCGAGATCTTATAGGAGTAGAGGTTCTGATAATAAGTTACAAATGTTTCCGCAATCTCCTCAGGTTTCTTAAGGAAAATACCGTCCCGCTGGATGTTCTCTATTAAAGATGACTTTTTCTCCTTTTTAGCCAAGTTAGCCAGCAGTTTACCAGATTTGTTTCCAAATCTGTATAATCTGGCTTGAAGCTTTAAATCTCTTTGGGTTTCTTGATATATCGCAAAGGTATCTCTGGCATTCTTGGCTCTGATGTATTTCGCCCAGTTGCTGGGCGATTTTTCTAAGAGAAAAGAGTTATAAGAGTTAATTATTGATTTGGTAATTTCCTTTTCTCTTAACCTTATTTTCCTAAGTCTCAGGGCGGTGTAGGCTATTATTTCACCTCGGAGAACTGCCTTTGCAGCCTCCCAAAAAATCAGAGGAGAATTTATATGTTGATGATTATGTTGGAGGTAATCAACAAATTTTAGCTTCAGCCAATTTTTGAATTTGAGGTCAGAGGCAAGAAATGACGGAAAGATAAAACGTAATGGTTTATTTTTAAAATGATTCAATTGGAAATCAACATAGATCGGGGCATGATCTGATAGGAAGATGGGAAGAATATCTGATTTTACAACAGAGTTGGAAATATTATTATTAATAAGAAATAGGTCAATCCTGGACAAGGATTTATGGGCCCTGGATAGGCAGGTAAAATCCCTAACGTCTGGGTTCTGAAGTCTCCATATGTCCTTAATTGCGAGATTCTGCATAATTGACTTCATTCATTTTTCTTCTAGGTTGTCTCTTTTTTGTTTGGCCATTTTTGTTGATTGTCTAAGTCTATCCAGTGGGCAATGGGGGGACATGTTAAAGTCACCCCCAAGAACCAGATGACCCTCCTGAACTGAGAGAATCTTAGCCTCTATCTTACTCCAGAAACCTGGGTCCAACCTGTTGGGAGCATAGATGTTACATAGGGTGAAAGTTTCTTTAAATGTTTTTATTTTTACCAGGACAAATCTGCCTTCAGGGTCTGCTTCGCTATGGATAACCTCTACATTAGTTTTTTTTCCTAGCAATATGGCTACCCCTCTCTTCCTACCCAACCCTGGAGAGAAAAAGATTTCTTTCACCCAGGTAGATCTAAGTTTTAAAGATTCTTCTGCTGTCAGATGAGTCTCTTGAATAAATGCTATGTTGGTGCCGAGTTTCCTTAGATGTGTAAGAATGGATTTTCTTTTGATAGGGGTGGAGATTCCCCCCACGTTCCACGAAACTATTTTAAGATTTGCCATCTAGAAGAGAGGGGAGTCCACTGTCCAAGGAAGGGCAAGAGAGGGGAGCGGAGGAGAGAGGGAGGGGAGGGGAAGGGTGGGCGGGAAGAGAAAAAAAAAAAGAAAAAAAAAGGAAAAAAGGGGGGAAGGGGGAGGGAAGAGGGTGGGAAAAAGGGGGGAGAAATAGCTTGTGTCCACAGACATAAAAAAAGAAAATTTAGGTAACATAGGAAAAAAGAGAAAAAGAAGAAAGAGGATACTAACAGCCTATTTTTAACTTAAAAGTTATTTAATTGAAATATTAGAGTCTTTTAGGAAGAGTTCTACCTCTGACATAGAATTAAAGACCCGGGTTCTTTCACCATCTATAATTTTCAATTTTGCAGGATAAATGATGGTGGCCTGATGTCCTAGCTGAATTAATTTGGTGCAAATTGGGGCAAGAGCCCTTCTCTTGGATGAAGTCTCCACTGAGAAGTCTTGAAATAAGAGGATTTTAATATCCCCCAGGAGAATAGGCTGATTCTTGCGAAAGAATTGCAATAGTGAAATTTTATCTTGGAAAATTAATCTATAGGTTCCTTTATTGTCTGGCCAGGGCTTGCCTATCCTATGTGCTCTCTTGACTATAATTTGAGAGTGGTTGGGGGGCATTTTAAGAAGCTGAGGTAATGTCTCTGAGACAAAAATATTTAAATTTTCATGGGTCCCATTCTCGGGGACTCCTATTATACGGATGTTATTCCTGCGAGAACGGTTCTCGAGGTCTTCTAATTTGGCCTGTATTGTGGTTACGGATAGATTGAGTGTTTCAATGTTGGTAGTCTGCAGTGTGGTAAGATCTTCCAGATCTGACACCCTTTGTTCGAGTTCATTAATTCTATTAGCGAATTGTCTAACCTCTTGAGAGAGTAATGTGAGGTCCTGTTTGATCTCAATTTTAAGTGCGTCGAAGTTGGGTGCCAAGGCCTGTGAGATTTTCGTAACCAAAACTTGCATATTTAGAGTGTCAGTTGCAGAGGGTATAGTAGCAAATGTTGCTTGGGTCTCAATAGGGGGGTCTGCCAAGCCCTTTGCTCTTCTATCTTTTTGCCTTGCCGGCATCGTTGGTGAAGGAGTCCTAAGGTGAGTGTGAAAAAATTTGTCCATGTGCAAGGTGAAGAGAGGAAAAAGGAATAAACCCAGTGACTTAGTTGAAGGAGATTTCTCTATGTGACTCTAATTTAATAAAAAATGGGAAGGAGAAAAAGGAAGGGAGGTGAAATAGAGAGTGAAGGAAAGTGAAGGGATAGTGTCCGGGGAGGGAGTGAATCTATTATACACTTATGGTGAAGACACAGGGGTGGAAAAAAGAGTTGGAGGCAAGGCCAAGTGATAGGGCTCGTTCACCCCGATAAGTCGACAACAGGTGCAAGAGGATAGAAAAATGGGAAGAGCAGGGGGGTGGAGACCACCCTTGCTCTGTGAGTAGTTGTTGAAAACTGAAGGAGACCTAGAAAAGATTTAGTCTATATAATACTCTGTAAGGTTCAGCTATAAGACAATATGTATGAAGAAGAGAAACAGTTACTTTGTTTTCAGTTACTGTCTAATGGGTTCTAAACTATATATTGCGCAGAGAACCAAGTATTTCAATCAAGTACCATGAACATATAACACAGTATCTATGTTTTTTTTAAATTCTGTCTATAGTTTAAGAATCAATCCTAACCTAGCTCAGCTTATGAGGTTTGTTCTTTATGTAGGTAATGAAGTTTTTCTTCCCTCCCCAGTCCCCACCTCTTCACTATTCCTATAGGATTTCAATTTTTATCAAACAATTGTAGAGTGACTAGGGCAAAAGGAAAAAAATCATGGAAAGAATTCTGGTTTCTTAGAGATTAGCAGAAAAAAACAGGAATTTAGCTTGGAGTTACAGTTAGTTAAGTGACAAACCAGTAATATTTTAAATTCTTTTGAATCAAATTACAGTGATTTGATTCAACCACTCAGTGTTGTAATGTATAACTGTTACCCTAAGCCCCAAGTTAGATTATGGGTTAAAGTAAGCCGAAGGCTAATATTGTGGGTATTTTCTATACAGGGGCCAATTACATATAACAAGAGCTGGGGCTAGTGGTGAAAGTGCTATATAAACAGTTGAAGTGAAATTAGATGGTTCTTTTAGCTAATAAAGACATTAGAAGGCAAAATACAAAGTACAATATTGTTTGATTGCAGAGTTCAGCAGTCTGTGAGAAAAATTTAAAGTGTCCATTAACATAGAAGACTGTTAATAATTGTGTAGTAGTTGAACTGTCTTGTTTCAATTTAAGGATAGTAGCAAGACAAGTGTGTTAGTTCAATATCCTTATTTTTTTTTTTTTTTTTTGTATCAGACACCGACAGTAAAAAGAGAAGAGATGTGTGTCTCAGGATTTTCAGTGATTGCTTGCGAAGCCTCTCAATTTTAACAGTCACCAGTTTTAGGTAATGTTTCCATTGCTCCCCCACAATGGCCGTGCCCTCTTCTGAGGTTTATGAAATAACACTGTGATTATGGCAGACAATAAAGTAATCTCTGAGAAAATTCACTCACCCCCTCCTGCGTTTTTCAGGCGTTTGTCGTCTGCAGAGTCTGACCGTCTGGCTCCAGTTGTTGTGGGCTGATTTTGTTCGTTAGAACTGCTGCATATGCTTTTAGAGATGTGTCCCAGCCAAGGTCCACAACCGGCTCCCCCCGCGCAGCACCGGTGGGGGGGGGAGAGGGCAACGCCGCACCGGCGACCGAGGCGTCACAGGAAGAGCGCACACCCGACTCGACCAGCCTCCCCAGCCTAGCTCCCTCCCTCGCAGCACCGGTGGGGGAGGGAGGGGGCGAGGTCCGGCCAGCAAGGTCCGTGTGCAGGTCGGTAGGCAGACGGGAGGTAAGTTTTGGAGCGCTGCAGCCCAAAGTTGAAGATGGTCTGTGCGAAGGTGTGAGACGCCAGGAGGGGGAAAGAGTTCCTTTCCTCTGGAATAGCAAAGCTCAGAGTAAAATTAAGATGGTGAGATGAGGTAGAGACAGCGTTTGGATAAAGTTCCGAACTTTAATAAGCGGTGCCTTCAGAGTTGTACTTCCAAGGAATAGGGAGTTAGTATGCAGGGTCACAACAGTGGGCTGACATGCCACTGTAGGGTTCCGGAGCAGTTCTGTGTTAGCTACCAGGGAGATAGCCCCAAGCCTGACACTGTCTCCTAAATTTTAAACAGATTTGTTAATCCCTGGTGTAAGAAATTGCTTATTACAATATATTAAAATGGTGTGGAACGCTTCCAGGCAGCGGCCACAATGGTTGCTTCTTTTAGAGGCTGAGCAGAGGACCCAATAAATCTGCTGCTTATCGGTCAAGAGATTAACCATCCATGTTTGCCTATAGCATATCTGGATTTTACTTTTCATGCTGATCATATTGATACCACTAGTTTTTATTTCCTTAGCCCTAAAGGACTGGAACATTAAGGTTGGTAGTGGTGGCCTTCTAATAGACTGGTAGAACAGCTTGTTACGCTGGTTAAATTGTACTATTTTATTTAAGTGACTATTTAGCAAAGAGAGACACTTTCACAGCTAGAATTCTCCGCAAAGCTTTGCAGCTAGTCCGCATCTTAAAACATCATGGCGTTAAGTATGCAAGAGGTAGAAGCAACTATCAGGACACTATTTGAGAACCACCTTCAAAGGCTTCTGGGTTTATTGATAATTGCTTTCTATTTGGATTAGATTATGAGAGTGAAGATGATGGAGCTTTATCCTTGACACTCCTTACAGCCTCACGACCGACAGCGAGTAGAGAGAACAGTCTTGAGAATGGAGGGACAACTGGTCTGAATGTGGAAAACAAGGCTCTTGTACTTAGTATGAAACAAAAAAACGCAAGGAGATTATACATGTCTAGTTGTTAGCAAAGAAAAGGTAGCAATAGCACTACAAAAATATAATGGGGTTGCTCTATCTGTATTAATTTAAAATATATCTTATGAGCTAGAGTGCTTGTGCACAAAAACAATATGCAAAGTTAAGTAAAAAAAAAAAAAACAAGGGGATTTGGACTCAGGAGAATGCACTTTTGTAGCACTTCTAACACCCCTTAAATAGAAAACATCATACTCGAGAGACTAAGTCGGCGAAACATGTTAAGGGAGGGTATTCCTTAATACCCGATAAGTTTGACTGCATAGAGACTCATAATGCTAATCGATTAAAAAATATACAATAGGCATTGTTAGAAAATATATCAATAGAATACCTGTTGATACAATGCTAACGCTCAACAAGGTATAATACAGATAATAATAAGGGAAGGGTTAATATCGTTGGCGCTAGTTACAAGAGTTATATAGGGAAAAATGGATACAAGTCCGGTGCTACCCCCTAGGACTTAACTGATAATATTACAAAAAGTTGGGAAAGAACCAACCACAGTAGGGGTTTAAATAAGCACTCTTCCCTATTGGATGAGTAATAATGATTGATTAAAATCTATATATTTTATTAATATACATTAAAATGAGATAGATATTCCCTGGTAGTACAACAAGTCACATTAAGCTAAGAGCAAAATTGTGCTCTCACCCCCCTGTTTCCTGGCCGATATCTGCAGTCATCGACTTCAGGTGACAGGGGTGAAAGAGACAGACTCAAGTGCTTTTAAAATAACAAATGCATTTCGGCTGTCTAAGCAGCCTTTCTCAATGTTAGTGAAATAGTCAAGCTGAAGCCCGGGTGCCACCCGGTAATATACACATAGTGAACCTAAGCTTAGCCAATCAGATGGCGTTCATCAAAACAACACCCTCCCATTCACCAATCCGATAGTGAGGGCCGTTTAGCCAATCCGCCCTTCCATTTGATGAGCCAGCCCCCTGGTAGTCCAATCATGACTATTTGTGGGGATTAGGGCCGTTTACTGGTTAGCCCTGCTTATCGTTATTGGTTGGTAACCTACGGTCAGGGGAGGGGTTCGCTTGTTGTTGTTGTTCCGGAACATTTTCTGATTTATCATATACCGTATAATCATAGTCAGAAATACTTATGCGTAACTTGTCAGAAGTGTCAGATCCCCATCTAGTCTACTGCAAGGTGCACCTGTATGTTACATATCATGTATTCACTCTCATGTATATTTAGATCTCAATGTCATCCATATCCGTAATTAATCTGTGTCAGATATTGACAGCTCTACTTGCCAAATATTATTTCTGTAATCCTTGCAGTACGGTTACTATTGAAATGACTGACAATCAGCTGATGGTTTGTTAACCCTATTAATGTTAGTTTATGTCATGATAAGTGTGGATATTATTGTTCCTTCATTATGTACAATATTAACTGTGCTTCACATTCTACGAGTTTTATCCCATTTACGTTAGTTTTATATATTTCTATATCATGTGTGGACTAGTAGTACTCATTCCATGCTATCTCAAATCGATTAAAATATCCACACATCCATTACTGTATGGTCAGATTTGTCATAAATGGGTACATGAGTTCTTACCAAATTACTAAAATATGGTCATTATTGGGTATATAGACTCTATTGCTCAAATTTAAAGGAAACTCATATCCATTTTACCGTATTGACATATGCAACAGTATAGGTGAGGTTTTGCATTTAATGGTTAATGTGTATAGGGCAGCACACTTTTATGGCAAACTTTTCTAGCAAAGTGAATGTGTAAAGGACATTATTTATCCTCCATATATCACAATAGGATGTAATCTCATCATCCTAGAGAGGACTTTCACTATTGATTCCATGTATATCCAATATTACCACTCTCTTTAACATCATAATGAATGTATGGTGGTAACCTTATTCATGAGATCTTGAGTTCATATACATAAGCACTCTCATGTAATAGGCTAACTTAAAATACCAATCCCATATTTAGTAAGTGAATTTAACACAAGATAAAGTTTTTCCAAAAAATGGTATGTTTATTCTATTGTAATATTGCCTGTGCTAATAATTCTAGTGGTAATGGTTAAGGAAAGGGAGGGCGGATTGATGGAGTAGCTGCCATAATTTGACACATTTTATAGAGAGTTCAGAGAAAATCTTTGAAGGTATCAGAACCAGATTTTTAAATATAATTATAATTTACAGAAACACCCAGTAGTTATTAGCTTCATTCATGCCGTTTGGCGTGACAGTGTTTAATTTAAAAATCAAATTAGTCTCCTTTTTGAGTAGGATTTTTTTGCAATCCCCACCTCTTATACCTGACTTGATTTGTTCTAACCCCCAGCATTTAAAAGTTAAGGGTTTACCTGTGTGGAATCTGAGGAAGTGCCTAGCAACACTAGTAATATGTTTGCCCTTATCAAGATCTTTTTGGGCATTATTTATGTTGCTAAGGTGTTCAGTCACTCTAGTACCCAATTTACGAGTGGTCATGCCTACATGGTAAATATTACACGAACATGAGAGACAGTATATTACCTCAGTACTTTGACAGTTAATGTGTGTTTTGATATACCATGTTTTATTAAATCTGTCTTTTATCTTTTCCTTCTTCATCATGTATTGGCATACTTTGCAATGTCCACAAGGAATGGAACCTCTGTATATAGGTGCTTTTCTAGCATTCCTATTAAAGTGTCTGGAAGTCTCACCAATAACCTGACTTCCACTTTACTTCTATTATCTAATTTGTTTCATTCTCTTGGTATTATTTGTTGAAGGAGCAGCAATGCACTAATGGTTTCTAACTGAACAAATGGGTAAGCCAATCACAATCAATATATATATATATATATATATATATATATATATATATATATATATGTATATATACTGTATATGCAGCCACCAATCAAGAGCTAGAACCTAGGTTCTCTGCAGATCCTGAGCTTACCAAGATAAACCTTTCAGCAAAGGATAACAAGAGAAGAAAGCAAATTAAATGATAGAGGTAAATTGGAAAGTTGTTTGAAATTGTATGCTCTGTCTAAATCATGATAGAACAATTTTGGGTTTCATGTCCCTTTAACGTTTTGGGTGCTATTTCATATGTATGTTTGTTTTTCTCTCTCAGAGTTTGGTACATTTTATTGCATATGTTTAATCTTCTTGCCTAACATTTGCTAACTATTATGACAAGCATAATGCTATATATGGAGAGAAGCATTGTAGAGATCGTGCTTTACTAATATTACTGTTGTGTGCATTTTGATGACCACCTTGTAATTAAAATAGGATAACATGTTGGGTTACAGACATAGTACATACATAAATAAGGGTCCTAAAGTTTATTTGTCCCTACAACAAGACCTTTGTTTATTTCCTGGCCATAAGCAAATTAATTAATATTAACATCCACTTCCTGGTAACTGCTATTTAGGTATGATTTGGAATTATTATCAATGAAAGACATTGCTGTACAGTACTGTCATATTGATATATTGATAATTTAAAGCTAGATGGTTTATCTATTCTCTCCTAGGGATTTTTATTTTTAGTTAAAACAATCACCCTGTTGTCTAGATGAGAGCTAGGCTGTCTGCGGCTGAGGCAGTCAGTTTTATTTAACATAGATATTTTCCTTGCTATGACAGCAGGTTACTATTGTTGGACTCCCATTATTATTCATATACTATGTTATACAGACAGTTCATATACATAATGTCAGCTTGGCTATCATTACATTAGCATGATTAAACTCCATGTTCAGACCTCTAATATTATTGCATTGTTGTAAGAGAGTTACAAATAGTCACAACTATATCATCATGGCATGCCTTACCTGTTAGTGATGATGCCCACTCTAGTTAAAGGGACAGTCAACTCCAAAATTGTTATTGTTTAAAAATATAGATAATCCCTTCATTACCCATTACCCAGTTTTGCACAGCGAACATGGTTATAATTAAATATTTTTTACCTCTGTAATTATCTTGAATCTAAGCTTCTTTTGACAGCCCCCTGATTAAATGGCTATTTATTATCTATTGACTTGCATTTTAGCCAATTAGTGCAGTCTCAGCCACAACTCCACAGGAGAGAGCACAATGTTATCTATATGGCTCACATGAACTAGCAGTCCCTTGTTGCGAAAATCTAATAAAGAAGCATGTGATAAGAGACTGCTGTAGTGGCTTAGAAACAGGCAGACATTTAGAGGTTTAAATGTTATAAAGTATATTAATATAACAATGTTGCAAAATGGGTAGTAAAGGCGTTATCTATCTTTTTAAACAATAACAATTTTGGTGTTTACTGTCCCTTTAAGTTATTAGTAAGGTTACAGAGAACATAGTCTGAGACTACTTTGTTTGTTCTTTATATCTTTATTATATGATACTAATATATATAAATAATTTTTTATATGAGGCCCAAGAGTGGTCTACTTTATTTCAAGATACCATCCATTAATAGCAGTTTCCCCTATCTGTTCGATGTACAAGAGTGGCCTCTTAAGAATCTTGGAAGGTTTATATTTTGTTAGACATGCTATTTCTTCGATGTACTCTACAAGCGTTTTCGTAATGTTCTTGAATTTTACTATGGTATATCACTTGTATGTCTTGACTCAAACCTCAATAAAAAAAAAAGAATTATACAAATGTTTTTGTCCTAATTATAATATTTTAATTATTTTTGATTTGTAAATAATTATAGTAAATATTGGATTTAAATAAGGACATTAAACTGAAATGAATGTATGATTAGTCAAATACTGTACATTTTTTTGGTTTAAACTAGGCTTGTGGGTTGATATGTCTATCAGTTATGTTACTGTGAGGGGGGGGGGGGGGGTTATATAATTCTTGGTCACAGGCAGCACAATGTTTTGAGCCAGTCCTGGTAAATTTGTTCTTCATTTGTGGATGTGGAGGAACCCATGTCCTAGCATATAGGTACTGGAGATGGGCCGGCTTTGTTTGTTGGCAGACGGACTCATTCCACTGAATATGTAGAAGCATTTTTGTTATTAGCAGTCCCAGTGGAAGGTATAAGTGTGATAGTGCCATGAACCACTGCTCACTTATTAGTTTCCCTCGTTAGATAGTAGGCTTAATTTTAGCTGGCTTCCCCAAGGTGGGGGCTACCGTGGTCCATCCGTCTCTTACAGATTAAAGGGTCATGAAACCCATTCTGTTTGTTTCATGACTCAGATAGAGCATACAATTTTTTATGTTTTTTTTAAATATCCAATTTACTTCTCATGTAAAAAAAAATAAAGATCTAGAACTCCCAGATTCATATAGGCCTATCTCTGTATTAAACACGGATTATAAGTTATTAACATCTATCTTAGCAAAAAGATTGAGGCCGCATCTAGGTCAAATAATTCATGAAAACCAATCAGGTTTTATGGCTGGAATCCAGCTAAAAATATACGTAAGATTATGACTTTATTAGCCTTCTTTTGGAATAAATTTAGAAGATCGAAACAGAGAGACATGACTGATTTAGCTTTATTAACAGTCAATGCGGAGAAGGCGTTCGATTGTATCTCGTGGAAGCACCTATTCTTCTCTTTAGAACAGTTCGGATTGACTGGTCATCTGCTTGAATTTATCCGTATAATACATTGTGCCCCGACTTCATCATTACTTATTAATGGTGAGATGTCGCAGCGTTTAGTATTACAGAGAGGCACTCGCCAAGGCTGCCCCCTATCTCCATTGTTGTTCAACATTTCTTTGGAACCCTTGGCGATTTTGTTTCGCCAACAATTGGATGGGATTCAGATAGGGGGACAGAAATTAGTATTATTAATGTATGCAGATGATATACTGTTATGTTTAAGTAGTACAAAGAAGAAGCTTCCCTCTTGTTTTGGATATGATTGAAACTTTTGGTTTAATTTCGGGATATAAAATTAATCTGTCAAAATCTGAGCTTTTGTGGTTAAACAAAAAAGATCAGGGTATCAAGCATCCTTTTAGGGAAACTTCCCGAATCACTTATTTAGGTATTAAACTAAGTTCAAACTGGACGATTGGTATAATTTGAATTTTACCAAATGTTTTTTAGACTGTAGAGAAAAAATGGAAGACTGAGTAAAGCTTCCCATCTCTTTAACCGCTAGAGTCTTGCTTATAAAAAACATTCTCTTTCCAAAGTTATTCTATCTTATACAGAATGTTTCAGTACCTATTCATAAAGGCGGTGTCTCGCCTTATGAATAGTAAAGAAGCAGCAAGGCTTACTCTCCCTAATATACACCTCTATAGTGTGGCGGCACGGGTTAAGATTGCAGTGGATTGGTTAACAGAACAAGAACAAGTCGCCACTGTGGCCTGGGAGGCTTCAGTGACAGCACCTTTTCGCTTAGATGCTATTTTACACTGCTCAATTACTGCTCTTCCCTCAACGATTTTTTCATTGATTACTTTTAGATATATAATTACAGCTTGGCAAGAATTCTGCATGGTAGTGGGTTGTTCTCCACATCTTTCTAAATACTTACCTATTACAGGTAACCCAATCTTTCCACCAGGGTTGACAGATGAAGTCTTCAGAAAATGGTCTACTAAGGGGATGGTATTTGTCAATCAAATGTTAGATTCAGAACTTATTCCTGTAACCTTTAGGGAATTAAGCAACCAATTCGGGTTTTCAAATAAAGACTTTTATGCTTATTTATAATTAAGGCATTTTGTGTTTGAATTAAAGCAAAGATATGGGGCGGACTGGTCACTACGTGAGGTACAAATGAGGATCAATATCTTTTAAAGGGGGTTATGCTCCATTGCTCCATTTTACTCTCTTCTCAATCAGGGGCCCTCTGCAGACCAAGTTGATTATATAATTGCAAAATGGAGTAAGGTCTTTCCAGAGATAGATAGTCAAGTCATAATGAATGCCTTTAAAATAACAGAGAAAAATTGGGTTCTGACCACGTGGAGAGAATCACAGATTAAAATATCTTTAATGACGTATCTAACTCCGGCAAGACTATCTAGTTGGTATAAGACAAGGTATGTATGCTCCAGATGTAGCTCATCAATGGCAGATCTTTTTCATTGTTTTTGGGCCTCCCCAAAGATTGCTCAGTTTTGGTCTAAAGTAATGTATTGGATGAAGGTAGCCCTTAAATTAGAATATGACATACAGCCGATGGAAATATTTTTTCTAGTGAAACCGCAGGTAGCTCTGCAAAATTCCAAAATAATTAACCTGATTATACCACTTGGCTGTGGTTTAATATTAAAATCATGGAAAGCTAAAACAGATCCTAGTCTGAAAGAGCTTAAGAATGTGTTAATCGCACAATACATATCCGAACAATATAGTCTGCAAAGTTTAACTGATGCACGATTAGCACTGTTTTTTAGACATTGGAAAGTGTTTATTTTATCGTTTCCAACTACGACTCAAACTATTTTAGTTAAAACTTTTAAGAAAACAACATTTGTTCAATTACAAGTATTGGCTGGCCACTTTCCTAGTACATGGCTTGAGGACATTGGAGAGCTGGGAGGGGAGTAGGAGGAGGAGGGGAGGACGCTATTGCCCTTAGGACGTTTTTGCCCTCTGGGTTTTTTTTTTTATTACTCCAAGTAGAAACAGAGGAAAGTAAATATTTAGATATTTGATTTAAATTCGTGTTTTGTATATGCGGGAGACCATATGCATACTGGTAAATAGATCCCTTAGAGAAGAAGATTAGAAATCAAATCTTAATAGAGGAAAAAGGAATAAAAGGGAACCGATTTAGTTAGATAACCGAATTAAGCTTGTAATAGGAGAATATTTGTTGTTTTGTTTATATAATAGATAAAAGTGCAACAGATGGATATGCTATAAGGGTAAAAACTGTATGAGCTGTTAACTTAAGTTTCAATCGGCTAGATTTAGAGTTTTGCGGCCAAAGGGGTGCACTAGCTACGCATGTTTTTTTCCCCCCGCACCTTTTAAATAATGCTGGTATTGAGAGTTCTCTGAAGGGCTGCATTAGGCTCCAAAAAGGGAGCGTACAGGCATATTTACCGCCACTTCAACTCTCAATACCAGTGTTGCTTACGGTAGCGGCTAGCTTGAAAAACGTGCTCGTGCACGATTCCCCCATAGGAAACAATGGGGCAGTTTGGGCTGAAAAAAAACCTAACACCTGCAAAAAAGCAGCGTTCAGCTCCAAACGCAGCCCCATTGTTTCCTATGGGGAAACAGTTTCTAAGTCTGCACCTAACACTCTAACATGTACCCCGAGTCTAAACACCCCTAACCTTACACTTATTAACCCCTAATCTGCCGCCCCCGCTATCGCTGACCCCTGCATATTATTATTAACCCCTAATCTGCCGCTCCGGACACCGCCGCAACCTACATTATACCTATGTACCCCTAATCTGCTGCCCACAACATCGCCGACCCCTATATTATATTTATTACCCCCTAATCTGCCCCTCCCCCCAACGTCGCCACTACCTTACCTACACTTATTAACCCCTAATCTGCCGACCGGACCTTGCCGCCACTATAATAAATGTATTAACCCCTAAACCGCCTCACTCCCGCCTCGCAAACCCTATAATAAATTTTATTATACTACTTGGCCGTGGGAGGGCAGATTAGGGGTTAATAAAATTTATTATAGGGTTTGCGAGGCGGGAGTGAGGCGGTTTAGGGGTTAATTCATTTATTATAGTGGCGGCGAGGTCCGGTCGGCAGATTAGGGGTTAATAAGTGTAGGTAAGGTAGCGGCGACGTTGGGGGGGGGGCAGATTAGGGGTTAATAAATATTATGTAGGTGTCGGCGATGTTAGGGGCAGCAGATTAGGGGTACATAGGGATTATGTAGGTGGCGGCGGTGTCCGGTCGGCAGATTAGGGGTTAAAAACTTTTATTATAGTGGCGGTGATGTGGGGGGGGGGCCTCGGTTTAGGGGTACATAGGTAGTTTATGGGTGTTAGTGTACTTTAGAGCACAGTAGTTAAGAGCTTTATAAACCGGCGTTAGCCCATAAAGCTCTTAACTCCTGACATTTTCTGCGGCTGGAGTCTTGTCGGTAGAGGGTCTACCGCTCACTTCAGCCAAGACTCTAAATACCGGCGTTAGGAAGATCCCATTGAAAAGATAGGATACGCAATTGGCGTAAGGGGATCTGCGGTATGGAAAAGTTGCGGCTGGAAAGTGAGCGTTAGACTCTTTCCTGGCTGACTCTAAATACCAGCGGGCGGTAAAAAGCAGCGTTAGGACCCCTTAACGCTGGTTTTGACGGCTAACGCAGAACTCTAAATCTAGGCGAATGTGTTTTGGAGATATAAGTTTGTATTTGCAAAATATGTCATTGCGTTTTTTCAGTTTGACGATGTAATAATTTATGATATATCCATGTTGTTGATTAACCTAAAAATAAAATAAAAAATAAAAAATAAAAAAGTAATATAAGATAAATATCCTCGTTTGTGGGCTCTGACATCACACATTGTCATACCCACATAGAATACAGATTTACACCCCTTATCAACTCTATACATTATTCATTTATATTGGCTCTAACAACACACATTGTCATACTAACATAGAATACAGATTTACACCCCTTATCAAATCTATACATTATTGATTTATATGGGCTCTAACATCACACATTGTCATACTAACATAGAATTCAGTGAAAAGGTGAAACAGAAGAGGACGCTACAATAGTGCACAATCAGTGATACTTGGTCTTCATACACGCAATACAAGTTATACTTACAAAGTATAAAGCACTTGATAAGTGCCACAAAAACCTGCTGGATCTATATTAACTGTCCAGAAAATTATCCTCTCGCAGTGTTGTAATATGGATCCCCAAACAAAGTAGTAATCACAGTCGATCTGTGAGCTGCCACTTAAAACTGATCTCCCAGGCTCTATTGTTGTAAAACAGAGACCTCCTGGAGAAAAAGTTAAAATCAATCTGTGTAAAGCCACTTAATGTTAGTCTCCAAGGCTCTATATATGTTGCAAAAAAGACACCTCCTGGAGATACTGCAAGAAAGTGAGGCAGTAAGTGATGTCTAAAGCACAATAGCTGTGATATAGTCCAATAAAAAATTTAAATAAATCGTAAAGCCAAAAGTCTAAAAACAATATAGGCTTTAATAAAATGTACAAAAGTCACACAACGCGTTTCCCGGTCGTACTGGCCGCTTCATCAGGTGTGTACATAAAAAATAAATTCACGACTTAAAAACCCTACTCGGCGTCTATTGCCGCTTAGTACGCATGCACACAAATTAACCTGTAGCTAATAGGATGTTTAGGCAATGACCATCTTACAAATTACTGAGTGTTGCAGCAAGTACGTCAGAGAATGCTGACACACCCACCCTTAGACAAGTAATATACTAAGTTACAGACAGCGTATTTTCATGCAGCCTGTTTAGTAAACAATGACCGACTTACAGGTTAATGGGTGTTGTGACAAGTACGTCAGTAAAAAAGAGAGACACACCCACAATTACGCAAGTGACTGTAAAAACAAATATACTGGATTGTAAACAGCGCACAATAAAACGCAGAAAATATGGTGAGTGTATTAAACTATGCATCTAAATGTGGATACATTGAGCGATACATGTATGGTTAGAGCTAGCTGTAGCCTAACAGAACCACTGCAAACAGGTAAAATCGCGTGCATACTACTGGCTCAAACAGAATAAAACATTTATACAAAGAAACTGCAATAAAAATATATGCATATAAAAGTATAGAGGATAAAATATAAGTGATCACTTGTTAACATTATACAGGTCTAATTAAAGACAACGATATACATATGTATTCTAAATATCTAGCAAAAGGAATACTTGACAAGTGCTAACAAGTCAACAATCACAAAATAGAGGGTAGCAAAGATGATATAAGCTAACAGGGATAACGGATACAGCTAGAATTGTATAGGTTGGATGATTCCAACAAAATAATGGAATATACAATAGCCTACAAATGAAATCAACAATATATCATGACATAGTACAACCCCTCTTAATTCTCAAATAACATACATACGTTATAGGACATGATGTACAACATATGTGTGGTGTTGTGAATTGACTATCTCATGATCTAAAATAAACTATACAACAGAATATAAAGGCATAAATAAAAACACAATAATGATAAATAGATCACAAAAATTATACATCGTGTAGATAATAAATAAATAATAATCTATCATAAAGTACATGTAAGAAGATATCCTAAAACTAGAGCAAAATATTGAAGGAACAATATCAACTAATACTAATAGATCTCCTACAGGGAGTGGTGTCCAGGTCCTAAAATACCTCTCCAATGATATAAAGATACTGAATGTGGCTATTTTCTAATATGTATTAGAGAAGGGCCCTCCATAGTAAAGTATTGAGATACCATTTGAGACCAATGGAGACCAATGACCAATGGTGGAGGAAGTGGGAACAGAGTTAATTAAAAGCTGCCATATCAATGTGTTCATTGAGCCCATGAGGACTGATCGTTTTCATTTTCCAAATCCAATAAGTTTCTCTTTGTCGTAAATGCAAAAATCTGTTCCTCCCCCATTTAGGAGTAATATGTACAATGGGAAAGATCTTAAAAATATTAGTTTGGCCCTCATGGCATCGTGCTCCATGTCAGGGAACACTATGATTAACTAGAGTTTTTTTGAGATTTCTAAGATGTTCTTCCCATCTCTTTTTTAGGGGTCTAGAGTTCCTCCCAATGTATTGTATTCCGCATTTACATTCAAGTAAATACACGACAAATGCAGAGTCACAGGTAAAATAAGACGTTATTTCAAATTCCTCTTTTGTTAAGAAAGATTTGAAATTGACCCTATTATCTGTAGTGAAAGTACATAAACCACAATTTTCCCTAATCCTAAATTATTCCCTTTGGAATATCTATTCACAGACGTACTTAGTTATCTCATTACCACTTTACTCGGTGCTAATTTATTTTTTAGAGTTGGAGCTCTTCTAAAGGTACAAACTGGAGATTTTTCTATACGGTCTTTAAGTATAGGGTCTCCTTTTAGTATAAACCAGTGTTTTTGGAGTATGTTCTTAATTTTGCTGTGGTTGGTACTATAACGTGTTATAAACCTTAAATTATTATAATTGTAATTATTACTAGTAAGGTCTCCTTTATGGTTTGAGTTACCTTTATTTCCTTCAGATTAAAAAAAATCGGATCTATCCTTGTCTCTCTCCTTAAAGGGACAGTCAAGTCCAAAAAAAACTTTCATGTTTTAAATAGGGCATGCAATTTTAACTTTCCAATTTACTTTTATCACCAATTTTGCTTTGTTCTCTTGGTATTCTTAGTTGAAAGCTAAAACTAGGAGGTTCATATGCTAATTTCTTAGACCTTGAAGACTGCCTCTAATCTGAATACATTTTGACCACTAGAGGGCATTAGTTCACATGTTATAAATCCCCCTGGAAGACCTATCATTTCAGGGATTGGTAATTTGACATGTAATCTATCTGAGTACGTGGACCAATTCCTAAAAAAATCAGTAATAGGTCTATCATCTTATATTAAGGACACTCCCGACTTGATTTCTAAATTATCTAAGATCAAGAAGGCAGGTCGTAGCTTGCTTTGGTTTACATGTGATGTTTCAGCGCTTTTTTCCAACATAGCGCATGACCTTGGTCTGAAAGCCATTGACAATTTTCTAACAAGAGATATATATATTTACTTAAGAAACAGAGGCTCTTTTTACTAGAAGCCATTTCCTTTGTATTAAAAAACAATTATTTTGTATTTCAGGAACAGTTCTTCCTACAAATCAAGGGAACGGCCATGGGGACCAGATTCGCCCCCAGTTTTGCCAACTTGTATATGGGGATATTTGAGGAGGAATATATTTATAACTCACCCCAAGGGGCGAGTCTGGTCTTCTATGGCCGTTTCATTGATGACTTGCTTTTTATTTGGGAGGGTTCTGAAACATCAGCCACACAATTTATAGAGTTTCTCAATGATAGCACTGGGGAATCTGTTGGCGCTCTACAAATACCTGATAATAATAATAATAATAATGATAACAATGTGGGTCTCAATTTTATATCCAAAGTCAGTAAAGAGAGTATTGACTTTCTTGATTTGGTTTTATATTGGAGTCCGGGTGGACTTGTATCTACTAACGCATTCTTTAAGACAGTGGATACAAATAATTACCTCAATTTTAAAAGTAACCACCATAAACTTTGGAAAAATAATATCCCTTACAACCAATTCTGTAGAATCCGAAGAAATTGTAGGGATTTGCAGATATATGATCAACAAGCTCAAATCTTGAAAGCTAGATTTTTAGAGAGAGAATACCCCACGAGATTGGTAGAAGAAAGTTATCTTAAGGCGAGAGACAAGGATAGATTGGAATTTTTTTAATCTGAAGGAAATAAAGGTAACTCAAACCATAAAGGAGACCTTACTAGTAATAATTACAATTATAATAATTTAAGGTTTATAACACGTTATAGTACCAACCACAGCAAAATTAAGAACATACTGTACTCCAAAAACACTGGTTTATACTAAAAGGAGACCCTATACTTAAAGAACTTGTAGAAGAGTCTCCAGTTTGTACCTTTAGAAGAGCTCCAACTCTAAAAAATAAAATAGCACAGAGTAAAGTGGTAATGAGAAAACTAACTATGTCTGTGGATAGATATTCCAAAGGGAATAATTTAGGATTAGGTAAAAGAGGATTTTATAAATGTAATAGACCAAATTATGGTTTATGTACTTTCCCTACAGGTATTAGGGTAAATTTAAAATCTTTCTTAACAAAAGAGGAATTTGAAATAACGTCTCATTTTACCTGCGACTCTGCATTTGTCGTGTATTTACTTGAATCTAAATGCAGAATACAATACATTGGGAGGACGTCTAGACCCCTAAAAAAGAGATGGGGAAAACATCTTAGAAATCTAAAACAAAATCTAGTTAATCATAGTGTTCCCCGACATGGAGCACAATGCCATGAGGGCCAAATTAATATTTTTAAGATCTTTCCCATTGAACATATTACTTCTAAGTGGGGGAGAAACAGATTTTTGCATTTACGACAAAGAGAAACTTATTGGATTTGGAAAATGAAAACGATCAGTCCTCTTGGGCTCAATGAACACATTGATATGGCAGCTTTTAATTAACTCTGTTCCCACTTCCTCCCCCATTGGTCATTGGTCTCCATTGGTCTCAAATGGTATCTCAATACTTTACTATGGAGAACCCTTCTCTAATACATATTAGAAAATAGCCACATTCAGTATCTTTATATCATTGGAGAGGTATTTTAGGACCTGGACATCACTCCCTGTAAGAGATCTATTAGTATTAGTTGATATTGTTCCTTCAATATTTTGCTCTAGTTTTCGGTATCTTCTTACATGTACTTTATGATAGATTATTATTTATTTATTATCTACACGATTTATAATTTTTGTGATCTATTAATCATTATTGTGTTTTTGTTTATGCCTTTATATTCTGTTTTTTAGTTTATTTTAGATCATGAGATAGTCAGTTGGTGATCACACCCCTGTTTTTCTTGTTCACAACACCACACATATGTTGTACATAATGTCCTGTAACGTATGTATGTTATTTGAGAATTAAGAGGGGTTGTACTACGTGCCATGATATATTGTTCATTTCATTTGTAGGCTAGTGTATTTTCCATTATTTTGTTGGAATCATCCAACCTATACAATTCTAGCTGTATCCGTTATCCCTTGTTAGCACTTGACAAGTATTCCTTTTGCTAGATATTTAGAATACATGCAGTATGTATATATTTGTCTTTAATTAGACCTGTATGTGTCAGGGTTTTTCCCCTGATTGTTTGACATGTGCTGCTGGCAGCCATTTTACTCACCTCTCTTCCTGACTATGGTGCATTGTGGGGGATGCTGCTCATTTCCTGCACTTCCTTTTATGGCAAGACTGGCGTGCATCATCCATGTGAGACAGGATGCAGTCTCAGAATTGTGATGTCATCACTTATTATTTACGTTTAAATCTTTTTATTAGCATATTTTTCAAACATGTTATAACATAACACAAATAAAAAGGAAATATGTTAACACTCAATAATTATATATACTTTACAGTATATACTCTCCAATATGAGAAAAATAACTTGTCTATTACAGACCTTACATCTTATAATCCTTGTCTTACACATTCTGCTAATATTTGTGCTGAACTCCAATATCATAAGACATTTTCAAACAATAACAGTTGTCTGAACAAAGCAAAAACTAGCATTAAGCATAACATTAATGAATGAAAAGAAAACAAAAGAAAAAGAAAAATTAAATTGAGTCAATTGACGTCATAGCTTCAGTGTCTGTTTTATGATTCTGCTACCATCCCTTCTATTTAAGGAAGATTGTTCAACACTGTGCTACACAAATGAAAACATCAATTTGTTAAATTCAGTTAATTTATATGTGTCCCTAGCTAAAGTCAGTTATTCTATATGCGTCCCTAGCTAAGGTCCAGAAGTGTTAGCAATTGAACCCCTCAAACTCCAATAGAACCAAATTTGGTTGAATTTCTCCCTGTTGTCAAGGATCCAAGCAGCTGATTCATATATAGAATAAGTAGTGTTAATTTTATTAAGTATCTCCTGCCAGGAGATAGTGCCAGTTTTCCAATATTTGGCAATACCTATCCTTGTGATTGTACACAAGATTTTAATGAATATATTGATTGATTTATTTAAATGAGGAAAACTTTCATGAAGCAAAGCTTGGGCCTGAGTAAGACGAATATCTTCCTCCAAAACATTACTAAGTAAAAGAGCTAGGGCATCCCAAATAGATCTAACATGGTCGCATTCCCACCATAAGTGGCTATATGTGCCTAAGTTTTGACACCCTCTGTAGCAGAATCTATTCCCCCCAGGGATCATATGTGCAGTCTGGAGTGGAGTTAAATACCATCGAAAGGTAGTCTTAATCGCATTTTCCCTGAGGTCCGCACTTAGAAGTCCCTTATCCGTAAGACCCAATAAGTCAGTCCATTTCTGCTCCTCTATCTTTAGTCCTAAGTCCCTCTCCCATTTCAACATCAACGTGGTTTTAGAGTGAGTGTATGACTTCTGGATGGCTACATATAATTTTGAGATAGTGTGTTTTGTTCTATGGGGGGATTTGCACAAACTTTCCAAACTAGTAATGGGATGAGGCAACGCGTGGTCTTGAAAATTTTCTGAAGGAAGACAGTATCTGTAAATGCAAGAACCAGTTAAGCGGCAGTGGAGCAATTCTATCTTGTAGCTGAGTGTATGAAATATTTTTCCCATTGACTACCAAGTCTGCCACTCTATAAAGTACTTTATTACTCCATTTATCAACTAGAGTATGGTGTTCTTAAGTTAGTAGATATCTAATTGGCATCACCCAAGAATATTGTGGTCTTAATTTAGTGGTTTTAGCTAATTTAGTCCAGGAATTCATAGTTGATTCAAGGGAAGGTGGATTAATTTGTTGTCTAGTAGATTTATGCAGATGTACGTCCCAAAGTATGTCTGCTGGGGAATCCCAGCCTCCCATTTCGGCCTTCAAAGTGGGCCAAATCGTGTCTAAACCGGGTTTGTCTAGGAGTGTCGTTTGAGCTAGTCTGGCCGCATGGTAATAATCAACTAGGTTAGGTACTCCCACTCCCCCTATTGTTTTGTGTCTTGTAAGTGTGGTCGACACTATTCTAGGTGACTTTTTCCCTCTAATATATTTTATTAGATCCGATTGAAACCTAACAATTTCCAGGATTGGGTTTTTTATAGGGAGTGCTCTAAATAGATACAATACGCGTGGTAAGATGTTCATTTTGACCGCTGCTATGCGACCATACCAGGAGAACGAATATTGTGACCATTTTTGAAGGTCACGGCGGATGTCTCTAAATAAGGGTATATAATTATATTTATATAATTGTCCAATTTGGTTTGTGACATATATTCCCAAGTACTTAATAGTGTGTTTGGCCCACTTCATAGAGAAGTTGAGTTCTATAAGCTTTTGTGTTTGGTGTGGTAATACAATTGGAAGGACCTCACTTTTCTCCACATTAATCTTGTACCCTGAGATAACAGAAACATTATCTAAGAGCTGGTATAAGTTAGAGAGTGAATTAAGCGGTTTGGTGATGGTTAACAATATGTCATCAGCAAATAAAGTTAATTTATATTCAATGGAGTGAATTTTGAAACCTGATATGTCCGGGGAATCTCTTATCCGAGCCGCTAAGAGCTCAATACATAGGGCAAATAAAAGGGGCAAGAGAGGGCATCCCTGTCTAGTCCCGTTTAATATGGGAAATATCTTAGATTTATAACCTGTTGCCGTAACTTGTGCAGAAGGGTTGGTATAGATTGCATCAATAGCTGTAATGAAAGGACCTTCGAATCATATGTCGCAATACCGATAATAAGAATTTCCAGTCAATCCTGTCAAATGCCTTCTCTGCATCCAAAGACAGGAGCAGAGAAGGCGTTCTGGTTTCACATAAATAGTGAATGGAGTCAATTATACGTCTAATATTGTCTGGGTCTTCCGTATCTTTAAAAAAACCAACCTGGTCTGAGTGAACCAAAGTAGGCAGAATCGACTTAAGTCGGTTAGCAAGAATTTTAGTAAAGATTTTGAGATCTTGATTGATAAAAGAAATGGGGCGATAATTTGAGCAAAATTTGGGATCTCTACCAGGTTTGGGTATAACCACAATTTTAGCTGCAAGTAGTTCTGAGGGGATAGAGTGTCCTTCCAATATATGGTTACAGAAATTTGTGAGGTGGGGGATCAATATTGATTTAAATAATTTATAATATTCCCCAGGAAACCCATCTGGACCTGGAGCTTTGCCTTTTTTAAGGTCTTTTATTGCCATAGAAACCTCCATGGGTGAGATCTGAGCATTTAACGAGTCCTTATCTTTCTCTGATAATTTATTTAAGTTAGCCTCTTAAAGAAACTCAGAGGAGGAGAATTCTATATGAGGGGAGTGCGTAACCTTTTTACCGACATATAATGTACCATAGAAGTCAGCGAAGGTATCCACAATCTTCTGAGGATGAGAGACCGGGATTCCCCTCTCGTTTATAATAATTAAAATAGCATATGCCTTACATCTCTCACGTATCTTGTGGGCTAAGAATTTGTCAGGTTTATTGGCAAATATATAGTATTGCATCTTTAATCTCAAGAGTGCTTTGGTCGCCATAGAGTTTAGAATACTATTTAGTTTATCCCTTTTTTTGTTCAAGTCTCTCAAAATGTTTTGGTTTTGGGTGCGTTTGTGTTGAGTTTCTAGAAATTTTACTTCATTTTGAAGTTGTGTTATCATGGTTTTGTTGTGTAAGCGTATGTGGGATTTAGTTTGTATCAACAAACCTCTCATGACTGCTTTATGTGCTCCCCAAGTAGTCAAGGGGTTATAGGTGGAATGAGAATTAATATTCCAGAATTCCACTAATGAGGTACTGGTTTTATCTAGAATGGTCTTATCTCGTAATGAACTGGGATCAAAAGTCCATGTTCTAGCTCTCTTAAAGTCCTGGATGCCATCTAAAAGAATCAAAACTGGGGAGTGGTCAGACCAAGTACATGAGTGTATTTCAGAGGATAGTACAAGTGGGAGCATAATCTGACTAATTAGTATATAATCTATTCTGGTATAAGACTGATGCGCCACTGAGTAAAAGGTAGTGTCATTAGTGTCACCATATAAATATTTCCAAGTATCAATTAAGGTGTGCGGGCACAACATCTCTCAAATAGATTTAACTATTTTATTATGTCGGAGTTGCTTGTTAGTTATCCTAGTTTTTGCATTTTGTGAGACAGGGGCCATAATATTGTTAAAATCCCCCACGAGGATTACCCTATATTGGGACCAATTCGTTGAGAAATATTAAAAAAAAATATCTGTTGTTTATCGTTAGGGGCATATATATATTACAAAAAATAATATCCAAATCATTGAGTTGTCCATTCACAATTAGATATCTACCTTCTGGGTCTGAGATAGTGAATTTGTGTATGAAATTTAAAGAAGAGTTAATAAGTATAAAGACTCCCCTTTTTTTAACTTCCGCGGTAGCATGATAATGTTTAGAAAATACCTTAGACCAATATCTAGGGATATTTGGTTTGTGAGATGTGTCTCTTGTAGAAAAAGAACATTAGCTTGGAGTCTATTGTAATAATTCATAGCTACTCTGCGTTTAACGTCAGTTTAATCCTCTCACATTGTGAGAAATCAAACTAATTTTAGGCATTAGGGTTGTGAATTATTAGCAACAACATGACCTCAGCATAGAACCATCTCCCCCATCCCGCATCAGGGAACAGCACAACTTCATACCTTTGCCTCCTCCCCATCCACATATAGCAAAATGACGTACATGACTTTAAAGTAGCATTGATAAAAAGAAAAAAAAGAAAGGAAAAAAACAAACTAATAAGGAAAAACGCCATAGTCCATATGGCTGAGAAAAAATTGAAGGTGAGTGGGTTTCATACAAAACAACAACAACATTTAGGGGGAGATATCTTTGTTATCTAACATACATTCAAACAGTGACTCATAGATTAGATTGGAATCAATAAACTAACATATAATAACCATATTAAAACATTGTATACGTCACCCAACAGCTGGTGACTGAACTTTGGAAAGCAATACATATTTCTGGAGTCTTATCAATGAGATGTCCAGAATCCTTGAGTCCTATTTTTCAGCTGTAATTATGGCATTGTAGGTAATCAAGTATTTTGTTTTTTCTTATTAATTGTTTGCCATTTGGATTGTTTGTGTTCCCTCTGGGGTAGTTGAAGATTCTTATCTTGTGGTGGTGGTGGTGTATTTGTCAGCGTTGGCGGTGGGTCCAGACCCAGTATCTTGCAGGCATTAGGTATCTCTTCCACTTCTTTGATAGATATTGCCTTACCATCTTTAATAATGTGAAGTGCAAAGGGAAATCCCCAACGATATTGAATTTGATGTTTTCTTAGCATCATTGTCAGGGGTCTCAATAGTTGTCTTTTTTGAAGGGTTCTCACACTTAAGTCCTGATAAAACTGGACAACCGTCCCCTGAAATTTAAAGGTTGGGTTTTGACGTGATGCTGAGAAAATTTTCTCCTTTTCTTGGAACACCAGAAGCTTTACGATAACATCTCTTGGTGGGGCATCTTTTCTTGGTCTAGCTCTAAGTGCCCTATGTGCCCTTTCAATAGTATAAGTAGCTTCATCTTTATCACTTGTTATTGCTTTAAAGAGCTGCTATAAATAGATTAGTAAGTCCTTATTAAGAACTGTCTCTGGTATGCCTTTCAGTCTAATATTATTGCGTCTACCTCTATTCTTGAGGTCATCCATTTTGTCTTGTAGCTCAGAGATAAGTTGTTGCTGGGAGTTGATAACCTCAGATATTGAGGTAATATCCTCTGAGACTGCGTCTTTATGTTCTTCTAAAGTTTCAATCCTGCCCCCCAGTTCCGCAATATCAGATTTTATATCTGTCAGACTACTTGTCACTGCCGAATGCATAGAGTCTATTTTCTCCCAAAGTCGGTCAAAATTTGAAGAAATATCTTGTTTTGAGACTAATAGACGTACGTCCGCTCTTGTGACTGGGGTTTGATCCCCTTCAGTGTTGCTAAACTCCATGTCTTGTTCAGCCTCAACCTCCTCCTCTATGCTATGCTCTGTAATAGTTTTGTTGGTCTTAGGTGGTCTAAAGTATGGATTTATTGTCTGAGATTTAGTCGTTTAGATGCCATTTTAGAGTGCTCTTTTAGAATTCTCTTTTATTTTTTATTTTTCTTTTGTTGTTTAAGAAAGAGAAATTTTCCAGCCCAAGTCGAGCCACCCACAAAAATCTTTATTAGGCACTACTCTAATGTGAATAATAACAGGTGAATGACCAGCAGCTTATGATTAATGCTGCTACCACTCAATAGTTATATAATAACTCCTAGTGCATTTTCTCAGATAATAGCTGCTATGTCTAGGGCCCTGTGTAAAAAAGTACACCACCACGTGTGTTCATTGAATTATATGACCATTTATTGCATGAAGAATCTAAGATCTACATTGTAGGGTTCTCATTAAGCCTGCTCATCTTAATCCAGCCACCGGCCTTAATGTGACTTAAATCTCGCTCTGGGGCCGGTTTTTATCTCCTCTTGTTAATAAGGGGCACTACGATGTCACTTCTCTCAGCCGCCATTTTAGCACTACATGTGTTGCGGCCTAACCCCAGAGCGGATCAAGATATAACCGTGAGTATTCCGTTCACTCACCTCAGCACTTCTGGGCTGCTCCAATTATTGCTTCCTTTGTGAGTACAGTGAACCAGAGCCGACTGGCTGTCTAATAGCTCAGTGTCTGTGAGATAAAGTTAGACGGCTCCAGGAGGTCGCATATCTGAGAAGGCTCTTCACAGCTGCGATAGACCTTGCTTTGACGTGACTGTCATCTAAGATATTACATGGGAGCCAGGGCTAGTATCACTTTTGCAGCCGTTAGCTGTCAATAGGTTATTTTAAGTGCTACAAATCACTGTTCAGGCTAGATTTCTCCCGGAGCGCAGAGATTAAGCAGCCATCTCTGAGCTTAGTCAGGCACCGCCCCATCACTTTTTATTTAAAGGGCCTCTGTTCAGTATGCTTTGCCTTTGCGTTGTCTCAGACCTGTTTGTGAGAGTTCCTGTGTATTACCTGGCTGCCTGACGTCCTTCCTGGTTCCTGATCCCTGGCTTGTTCCTGACTATTCGCTTTGGCTCCTGACTCGGCTTGTCTGACTACCAGCTCTGGTTTTGACTCCTGGCTTGTTATTTGACTTGTGGACTTTTTATTATTTTTTGCTATTAATAAAGGTGTGATTATTTTTGCACTTCTCGTCTCAGTCTGATTCCTGGCACCCTGACATTACGCAAAGGCCATGAATCCTGATGGTGCTCATAATCCACCTTTACCTGCCATCATTTCCAGGATGGATGAACAGAATCACCGCTTGGATCAATTTGCACTAGCCCTGCAAACCCTGCTGACTCGCACTGCACATTTGGACCAAAGTGTCCCTCAAGTTATGGCTGCTCCTGTTTCCGCTGCTGCACCTATGCCTACCAGGAGCATGTCCGGTTCTGCGCCTCTACCTCAGCGATATGGAGGCGATCCTAAGAGGGTTTTTGAACCAGGTGGGCATTTACTTTGAGATGTTACCTCAGGCATTTCCTTCTGACAGAGCTAAGGTGGGATTTCTCATCTCGTTACTCTCTGACACAGCTCTTGCCAGGGCTAATCCCTTGTGGGAGACTAATAAACCTGTGATTTCAAATTACCCTGAATTTGTGGCCTCCTTTCGAAGGGTATTTGATGTTCCGTCTCGCTCCTCCTCTGCTGCTAAACGACTCATGTCCATTCAGCAAGGTACAAGATCTGTTGCTCAGTATGCTATTGAGTTCCGTACGCTTGCCGCAGAGGTAGGTTGGAACAATGAAGCCCTTGTTGCCGCCTTCTTTTATGGGCTCTCTGATGCGATTAAAGATGAAGTTGCTGACAGAGATTTACCAGAGGATCTCGAGGCAGTGGTGTGTTTTTTGATCCTAATTGACATCAGACTCAGAGAGAGGCCCTCTTTCAAGAAACGCTTGCGGAAGCCTCCTGTTCCGTTGTCTCCTATGTGTTCGTTCCCACCCATGCCTCCCTCTCCTCCCATATCTCCTGGTCCCGAGTCACCAGGTACTGCTGAGCCGATGCAGTTGGGATTCACTCGTCTCTCCGCAGCGGAGAGGGCCTTTAGGAGGAGGGAGGGGCTCTGCCTCTATTGTGGGTTACAGGGCCACCTTTTGAAGTCTTGTCCTACACGGCCGGGAAACGATCACACCTAAGGTCCTGTCGGGGGCAGACCTTGGGTGGTTTATCCTCATCCCCGGAACCGCTTAAGGAGAAACCTTTGGTCACGGTTGTCCTTTCCTGGGTGGACTCCTCCATAGTCACTCAGGCTCTTGTTGACTCCGGTGCTGCGGGCTAATTCATTGACAATGATTTTGTATCAAAGCACTCCATTCCTGTTTTGCCTCAGTCCGTTCCACTTGCTATTGAGGCCATTGATGGCAGGCCCCTTCAGCCCGCACTCGTTACTCACGAAACTGCTCCATTGTCCATGACTGTTGGGGCTCTCCATTTTGAAACCCTCCAGTACCAGGTGATAAACTCTCCGCATTTTCCGGTTGTTCTGGGTTATCCCAGGCTCCAAAAGCACAATCCCATTCTCGACTGGTGCAGGTCCGAAATTTTGTCATGGTCCCCGCAATGTATTTCCACTTGTCTTCGGAAACCAGTTAAAGTCTTGTGTACTTCTTCGGAATCTCAATTGCCAGAGGAGTACAGAGAGTTCCTAGACATTTTTGACAAGGTGCGTGCCGTTACGTTGCCTCCTCACCTGTCTTACAATTGTGCCATAGACCTGCAACCCGGAGCCATTCCTCTTCGGGGCCCAGTGTACCCTCTGTCTGTTGCAGAGAATTGTGCTATGGAGGAGTATGTTGCCGATGCTCTGTCACGGGGGATCATCCACAAATCCTGCTCTCCTGCAGGGGCTGGCTTCTTCTTTGTGAAGAAAAAGGGTGGCGAGTTAAGACCATGCATTGATTATAGGGGTCTTAATCGTCTTACCATTAAGAATGCTTACCCTATTCCGCTCATTACGGAACTCTTTGACCGCCTCAAGGGAGCTACGGTCTTTACTAAACTTGATTTGAGAGGAGCGTACAATCTCGTTAGGATTAAGAAGGGCCACGAATGGAAAACAGCATTTAACACCAGGAGCGTTCATTATGAGTATCTTGTAATGCCCTTTGGCCTATGTAATGCTCCTGCTGTTTTTCAGGAACTTATTAATGATGTCCTACGAGATATGTTGCAACAGTGTGTTGTGGTGTACTTAGACGACATCCTCATACACTCACCCACACTTGAGACTCATCGTTCTGATGTTACACGGGTTCTTCAGAGACTATGTGAGAACGGCCTGTTTTGTAAACTCAAGAAATGTGAGTTCAATCAGACTCAAGTAACCTTCCTAGGTTATGTTATCTCCGTTGCAGGGTTCTCCATGGATCCTGACAAGTTATCTGCAGTGGCCTCGCCCAGTTGGTCTTCGGTCTATTCAACATTTTTTGGGGTTCGTCAATTACTATAGAAAGTTTATTAAAAACTTTTCTTCCTTGGTCAAACCTATGACAGACATGACCCGTAAAGAGAATGATCCACTCCATTGGTCACCTACTGCCATTAAGGCCTTTGATAGTCTTAAGACTGCCTTTGCTGCTGCTCCAGTTTTGGCTCATCCTAACCCTGTCCTGCCTTTCGTTCTTGAGGTCGATGCATCTGAGACTGGAGTAGGTGCCCTCTTGTCTCAACGTCCTACGCCTGACAGTTCCTTGCATCCGTGTGGTTTCTTCTCTAAGAAATTGTCTCCAGCGGAGTGCAATTATTAAATTGGCGACAGGGAATTACTGGCCATAATTTTGGCACTCAAGGAATGGAGGCATCTTCTCGAGGGTACTAGCGTGCCAGTGCTCATTCTTACTGACCACAAGAATTTAACTTATCTATCTGAAGCAAAATGTTTGTCGCCCCGACAGGTCAGATGGGCACTATTTTTGTCTTGGTTTAATTATGTGGTCTCCTACCTGCCTGGTAGTAAGAATGTTAGGGCTGGTGCCCTCTCTCGACAATTTTCGCCTTTGTCCAAGGAGCAGTCTTTACCTACTCCTGTTATACCTCCTGACCATATTTTGGCTACCATACATACTAATTTGACTTCTCCCTTGGGGGAGGAGATCCTGGCTGCACAAACCAATGCACCTCCTGAGAAACCTAGTGGTAAGTGTTTTGTTCCTGAGAATCTTCGAACTAAACTTTTGCACACTTACCACTATCCTAAAGCTGAAGGTCACCCAGGCAAGAACCAAATGATTTGGTCTGTCACTCGACAATTCTGGTGGCCAGGTCTTCGTTCTGATGTTGCTGCGTATGTTGCCTCCTGCTCAGTTTGTGCACAGAATAAGACTCCTCAACGTCTTCCTGTGGGTCTTCTTCAACCTATTGCTAATGGTGAGCATCCTTGGACACATCTTTCCATGGACTTTATTGTCGAGCTCCCTGTTTCCAATGGCAATACTGTTATCCTTATGGTGGTTGACCATTTTTCTAAAATGTCACATTGCATTCCCTTGATGAAGTTGCCTACCCCTCAGGAGCTTGCTTCAATTTTTGCCCGGGAGGTCTTCTGTTTACATGGGTTACCCAAGGAGATAGTGTCAGACCGGGGTAGCCAGTTTGTCTCCAGATTTTGGCGTTCCTTTTGTGCTCAAATGGGGATCCAGCTTTCCTTCTCCTCGGCATATCATCCTCAATCCAATGGGGCTGCGGAATGGTCTAATCAAGCTCTGGAACAGTTCCTCCATTGCTATGTCTCAGATCACCACAATAATTGGTCTGAGCTGTTACCTTGGGCAGAGTTTGCTCGTAATAGTGCTATTAATGCTTCCTCCAAGTTATTTCCTTGTTGCCCGATTCTTTCATGTCTCAGGGTATTTCGGCTTTGGAGGAGCATCTCCGGCAACTCTGTTCCACGTGGGTGCAGATTCAGGATTGCCTTCATCGTTCTATGCAGCAGCAAAAGTTCCAGGCTGATCGTACACGTCTGCCCGCACCTTCCTACCAGGTTGGTGAGAGAGTTTGGCTGTCCTCCCGCAACTTGAACCTTCGTGTGCCTTCCAATAAATTGGCTCCCGTTATGTTGGTCCTTTTCGAATACTCCGACGGGTTAATCCTGTGGCCTACGCTCTTGACCTTCCTCCTGCTATGCGCATCTCCAATGTTTTTCATGTCTCCCTCTTGAAACCATTGGTTTGTAATCAGTTTACCACTGTGTTGCCTCGTCCCCATCCTATCTTTGTTGATAACCATGAGGAGCATAAGGTCAGCAGCATTATTGGCTCTCGTATGTCCAGGGGCCGTGTACAGTATTTGGTTCACTGGAGGGGCTACGGTCCGGAGGAGCGTTCTTGGGTTCCCTCCTCTGATGTTCATGCTCCCGCCCTCCTCCGTGGCTTCCATGCCCGTTTCCCCAATAAGCCTTTTGTCCTCCCACGGGGGAGGGGTCGTTGAGGGGAGGGTACTGTCAGGGTTTTTTCCCTGTTTGTTTGCCATGTGCTGCTGGCAGCCATTTTACTCACCTGTCTTCCTGACTATGGTGCATTGTGGGGGAGGCTGCTCATTTCCTGCACTTCCTTTTATGGCCAGACTGGTGTACATCATCCATGTGAGACAGGATGCAGTCTCAGAATTGTGATGTCATCACTTATTATTTAAAGGGCCTCTGTTCAGTATGCTTTGCCTTTGCGTTGTCTCAGACCTGTTTGTGAGAGTTCCTGTGTATTACCTGGCTGCCTGACGTCCTTCCTGGTTCCTGATCCCTGGATTGTTCCTGACTCTGCTGTTTTCCATGTTCCTGATTCCGGCTCGTCTGATTATTCACGTTTGCTCCTGACTACCAGCTCTGGTTTTGACTCCTGGCTTGTTATTTGACTTGTGGACTTTTTATTATTTTTTGCTATTAATAAAGGTGTGATTATTTTTGCACTTTTCGTCTCAGTCTGATTCCTGGCACCCTGACAGTATGATGTTAACAGGTGATCACTTATATTTTATCCTCTGTACTTTTATTTGCATATATTAAGAGGGGTTGTACTACGTGTCATGATAAATTGTTCATTTCATTTGTAGGCTATTGTATATTCCATTATTTTGTTGGATTCATCCAACCTATACAATTCTAGCTGTATCCGTTATCCCTGTTAGCTTATATAATCTTTGCTACCCTCTATTTTGTGATTGTTGACTTGTTAGCACTTGACAAGTATTCCTTTTGCTAGATATTTAGAATACATATGTATATCTTTGTCATTAATTAGACCTGTATGATGTTAACAGGTGATCACTTATATTTTATCCTCTGTACTTTTATATGCATATATTAAAGCCTATATTGTTTTTAGACTTTTGGCTTCACAATTGTTTATGGGACTATATCAAAGCTATTGTGTTTTAGCCATCACTTACTGCCTTACTTTCTTGCAGTATCACCAGGAGGTGTCTTTTTTGCAACATATAGAGCCTGGGAGACCAACATTAAGTGGATTTACACAGATTGATTTTAACTTTTTCTCCAGGAGGTCTCTGTTTTACAACAATAGAGCCTGTGAGATCAGTTTTAAGTGGCAGCTCACAGATCGACTGTGATTACTACTTCGTTTGGGAATCCATATTACAACACTGTGCGAGGATAGCTTTCTGGACAGTTAATATAGATCCAGCAGGCTTTTGTGGCACTTATCAAGTGCTTTATACTTTGTAAGTATAACTTGTATTGTGTGTATGCAGACCAAGTATCACTGATTGTGCACTATTGTGGCGCCCTCTTCTGTTTCACCTTTTCACAGATTTGTTACACTTGCATCACCATCAAGTTTTTGGAAGAAGGTCTGGTCTCTCACAGCCCTTTCTGTTCATTTAAAGGAATCAAGAGGGATTTTCTTGTCTCCCTTTATTTTAGAACGATCCAGGGACTTAATCACTTTCAAGTATAGTGATTACGTTAGTTTTATCCACTAATGTTTTTCCTTGTTATTTTTTATATATTTCTTGATTTATATGATTGTATTGAGAATATAAGCATTATAAGAGATATGTATAGCTGACACAGACATATTGATAGTCATCCCACACACGGATCACTGTATTATTGTGTATTTGTGGCTGCTGATTGCTATAAGCATTTGAGAATATTTGTACACTTAACATTATTTTTATATTTCATTTTCACACCTTTCATTGAATATTGCACCATACACTTACACTTACGGTGTTTCTATTCATTACAGACATTTTTTTAATTCTTATCAGGCGAATCTAACTCTCACATATAATTTTTTAACATAGAATACAGATTTACACCCCTTATCAACTCTATACAGTATTGGTTTGTACAGGGTCTAACATCACAGATTGTCATACGCACATACAGATTTACACCCTTTATCAACTCTATACAGTATTGGTTTGTATGGGCTCTAATATCACACATTGTCAGACCCACATATAGATTCACACCCCTTATCAACTCTATACAGTATTGGTTTGTATGGGCTCTAATATCACACATTGTCATACCCACATACAGATTCACACCCCTTATCAACTCTATACATTATTGGTTTGTATTTTTTAATGTTACCACATTTAGGGCCGCCACTAGAAATTTTTGGGCCCCTTACTTAACCATTGATCAAGCCCCCCCCACACCTTTGACATGTGTAATGTTTGACCAAGTGACTGAAACGTACCCACATAGAATATACAAATTTAAACCCCTTATCAACTCTATACAGTATTGGTTTGTATGGGGTCTAACATCACACATTGTCATACCCACATACAGATTTGCACCCCTTATCAACTCTATACAGTATTGGTTTGTATGGGCTCTAACATCACACATTGTCATACCCACATACAGATTCACACCCCTTATCAACTCTATACATTATTGGTTTGTATTTTTTAATATTACCACATTTAGGACCGCCAATAGAAATTTTTGGGCCCCTTACTTAACCATTGATCAAGCCCCCCCCCCCCACACCTTTGATATGTGTAATGTTTGACCAAGTGACTGAAACGTACCCACATAGAATATACAAATTTAAACCCCTTATCAACTCTATACAATATTGGTTTGTATGGGGTCTAACATCACACATTGTCATACCCACATACAGATTTGCACCCCTTATCAACTCTATACAGTATTGGTTTGTATGGGCTCTAATATCACATATTGTCATATCCACATAGAATACAGATTTACACCCCTTCTCAAATATATACAGTATTGGTTTGTACGGGCTCTAACATCACACATTGTCAAACCCACATATAGATTCACACCCCTTATCAACTCTATACAGTATTGGTTTGTATGGGCTCTAATATCACACATTGTTAAACCCACATATAGATTCACACCCCTTATCAACTCTATACATTATTGGTTTGTATTTTTTAATATTACCACATTTAGGGCCGCCAATAGAAATTTCTCTTGTTAAGTGTATCCAGTCCACGGATCATCCATTACTTATGGGATATTAACTCCTCCCCAACAGGAAGTGCAAGAGGATTCACCCAGCAGAGCTGCTATATAGCTCCTCCCCTAACTGCCATTACCAGTCATTCTCTTGCACCCAACGAATAGATAGGATGTGTGAGAGGACTGTGGTGATTATACTTAGTTTCATACCTTCAATCAAAAGTTTGTTATTTTATAATAGCACCGGAGTGTGTTATTCCTTCTCTGGTAGAATTTGAAGAAGAATCTACCTGAGTTTTTCTATGATTTTAGCCGGAGTAGTTAAGATCATATTGCTGTTTCTCGGCCATCTGAGGAGAGGTAAACTTCAGATCAGGGGACAGCGGGCAGATTAATCTGCAAAGAGGTATGTAGCAGCTTATTATTTTCTGACAATGGAATTGATGAGAAAATTCTGCCATACCGATATAATGTAAACTCAGCCTTAAATGCAGTAGCAGCAACTGGTATCAGGCTGTCATGTATGTATATTTTACACTTCAGTATTCTGGGGAATGGCACTTCACTGGAATTATACTGTATGCATAAAACTTTAGCCTAATTTGCAGGGACTAGCAACAGGCTTTTTAATAACACTCAATTTATTAATGTTAAACGTTTTTTGCTGGCATGTAAAATCGTTTAATTTTCTGAGGTACTGGGTGAAAAAATGTTTTGGGCACTATTTTTTTCCACTTGGCAGTCGTTTTATTTAATTTATGACAGTTTACTGATCTCTCTCACTGTTATGTGTGAGGGGGAGGGCGCTTTTGCTACGCATCAAAAAATTCAGTCAGAAGTTTATTGTCTTCCCTGCATGATCCGGTTCATCTCTACAGAACTCAGGGGTCTTCAAAACTTGTTTTGAGGGAGGTAATCACTCACAGCAGAGCTGTGAGATTGTAGTTGACTGTGATAAAAAAACGTTTATTTCTGTATTATTTTTTTTTCTGCTATCAGGGTTAGTTATCCTTTGCTAATGGGAGCAATCCTTTGCTAAAATTGTGTTTTTTACAAAGATTTGATGCTATAACTTTTCAGTTTATTAATTTTCAACTGTCATAACTTTTTCTGTGCTTCTTATAGGCACAGTACGTTTTCATATTATAGTAAATTACTTGAAAAGTATTTCCAAGTTGCTAGTTTATTTGCTAGTGTGTTAAACATGTCTGATTCAGAGGAAGATATCTGTGCTATATGTGCTAAAGCCAAAGTGGAGCCCAATAGAAATTTATGTACTAACTGTATTGATGCCTCTTTAAATAAAAGTCAATCTGTACAAATTGAACATATTTCACCAAACAACGAGGGGAGAGTTATGCCGACTAACTCGCCTCACGTGTCAGTACCTGCATCTCCCGCTCGGGAGGTGCGTGATATTGTAGCGCCGAGTACATCTGGGCGGCCATTACAAATCACATTACAGGATATGGCTACTGTTATGACTGAAGTTTTGGCTAAATTACCAGAACTAAGAGGTAAGCGTGATCACTCTGGGGTGAGAACAGAGTGCGCTGATAATATTAGGGCCATGTCAGACACTGCGTCACAATTTGCAGAACATGAGGACGGAGAGCTTCATTCTGCGGGTGACGGTTCTGATCCAAACAAACTGGATTCGGCTCTGAATGATTGTAACACAGTTGCAATACCAGAGAAAATGTGTAGGTTGGATAAATATTTTGCGGTACCGGCGAGTACTGACGTTTTTCCTATACCTAAGAGACTTACTGAAATTGTTACTAAGGAGTGGGATAGACCCGGTGTGCCGTTCTCACCCCCTCCGATATTTAGAAAGATGTTTCCAATAGACGCCACCACACGGGACTTATGGCAAACGGTCCCTAAGGTGGAGGGAGCAGTTTCTACTTTAGCTAAGCGTACCACTATCCCGGTGGAGGATAGCTGTGTCTTTTCAGATCCAATGGATAAAAAGTTAGAGGGTTACCTTAAGAAAATGTTTGTTCAACAAGGTTTTATATTGCAACCTCTTGCATGCATTGCGCCTGTCACGGCTGCAGCAGCATTTTGGTTTGAGTCTCTGGAAGAGACACTTGAATCAGCTCCATTAGATGAGATTACACACAAGCTTAAAGCCCTTAAGTTAGCTAACTCATTTATTTCAGATGCCGTAGTACATTTAACTAAACTTACGGCTAAGAATTCCGGATTCGCCATTCAGGCACGCAGAGCACTGTGGCTAAAATCCTGGTCAGCTGACGTAACTTCTAAATCTAAATTGCTTAATATACCTTTCAAAGGGCAGACCTTATTCGGGCCCGGGTTGAAAGAAATTATCGCTGACATTACAGGAGATAAAGGCCATGCCCTGCCTCAAGACAGAGCCAAACCTAAGGCTAGACAGTCTAATTTTCGTTCCTTTCGTAATTTCAAAGCAGGAGCAGCATCAACTTCCTCTGCACCAAAACAGGAAGGAGCTGTTGCTCGCTACAGACAAGGCTGGAGACCTAACCAGTCCTGGAACAAGGGCAAGCAGGCCAGGAAACCTGCTGCTGCCCCTAAGACAGCATGAATCGAGGGCCCCCGATCCGGGAACGGATCTAGTGGGGGGCAGACTTTCTCTCTTCGCCCAGGCTTGGGCAAGAGATGTCCAGGATCCCTGGGCGTTAGAGATCATATCTCAGGGATACCTTCTAGACTTCAAATTCTCTCCCCCAAGAGGGAGATTTCATCTGTCAAGGTTGTCAACAAACCAAATAAAGAAAGAGGCGTTTCTACGCTGCGTACAAGATCTTTTATTAATGGGAGTGATCCATCCGGTTCCGCGGTCGGAACAAGGACAAGGGTTTTACTCAAATCTGTTTGTGGTTCCCAAAAAAGAGGGAACTTTCAGGCCAATCTTGGATTTAAAGATCCTAAACAAATTCCTAAGAGTTCCATCGTTAAAAATGGAAACTATTCGGACAATTTTACCCATGATCCAAAAGGGTCAGTACATGACCACAGTGGATTTAAAGGATGCTTACCTTCACATACCGATTCACAAAGATCATTACCGGTATCTAAGGTTTGCCTTTCTAGACAGGCATTACCAGTTTGTAGCTCTTCCATTCGGATTGGCTACGGCTCCGAGAATCTTCACAAAGGTTCTGGGTGCTCTTCTGGCGGTACTAAAACCGCAAGGAATTGCTGTAGCTCCGTACCTAGACGACATTCTGATACAAGCTTCAAGCTTTCAAACTGCCAAGTCTCATACAGAGTTAGTACTGGCATTTCTAAGGTCGCATGGATGGAAGATGAACGAAAAGAAGAGTTCTCTCTTTCCACTCACAAGAGTTCCCTTCTTGGGGACTCTTATAGATTCTGTAGAAATGAAGATTTACCTGACAGAAGACAGGTTAACAAAGCTTCAAAATGCATGCCGTGTCCTTCATTCCATTCAACACCCGTCAGTAGCTCAATGCATGGAGGTGATCGGCTTAATGGTAGCAGCAATGGACATAGTACCCTTTGCACGCCTACATCTCAGACCGCTGCAATTGTGCATGCTAAGTCAGTGGAATGGGGATTACTCAGACTTGTCCCCTACTCTGAATCTGGATCAAGAGACCAGAAATTCTCTTCTATGGTGGCTTTCTCGGCCACATCTGTCCAGGGGGATGCCATTCAGCAGGCCGGACTGGACAATTGTAACAACAGACGCCAGCCTACTAGGTTGGGGCGCTGTCTGGAATTCTCTGAAGGCTCAGGGACAATGGAATCAGGAGGAGAGTCTCCTACCAATAAAAATTCTGGAATTGAGAGCAGTTCTCAATGCCCTTCTGGCTTGGCCCCAGTTAACAACTCGGGGGTTCATCAGGTTTCAGTCGGACAACATCACGACTGTAGCTTACATCAACCATCAGGGAGGGACAAGAAGCTCCCTAGCAATGATGGAAGTATCAAAGATAATTCACTGGGCAGAGTCTCACTCTTGCCACCTGTCAGCAATCCACATCCCGGGAGTGGAGAACTGGGAGGCGGATTTCTTAAGTCGTCAGACTTTTCATCCGGGGGAGTGGGAACTTCATCCGGAGGTCTTTGCCCAAATACTTCGACGTTGGGGCAAACCAGAGATAGATCTCATGGCGTCTCGACAGAACGCCAAGCTTCCTCGTTACGGGTCCAGATCCAGGGATCCGGGAGCGGTTCTGATAGATGCTTTGTCAGCACCTTGGACCTTCGGGATGGCTTATGTGTTTCCACCCTTCCCGATGCTTCCTCGATTGATTGCCAGAATCAAACAGGAGAGAGCATCAGTGATTCTAATAGCGCCTGCATGGCCACGCAGGACTTGGTATGCAGATCTAGTGGACATGTCATCCTGTCCACCTTGGTCGCTACCTCTGAAACAGGACCTTCTGATCCAGGGTCCCTTCAAACATCAAAATCTAATTTCTCTGAAGCTGACTGCTTGGAAATTGAACGCTTGATTTTATCAAAACGTGGTTTTTCTGAGTCAGTTATTGATACCTTAATACAGGCTAGGAAGCCTGTTACCAGAAAGATTTACCATAAGATATGGCGCAAATACTTATATTGGTGCGAATCCAAGAGTTACTCATGGAGTAAGGTTAGGATTCCGAGGATATTGTCTTTTCTACAAGAAGGTTTAGAAAAGGGTTTATCCGCTACTTCCTTAAAGGGACAGATTTCAGCTCTGTCCATTCTTTTACACAAACGTCTGTCAGAAGTTCCGGACGTTCAAGCTTTTTGTCAGGCTTTAGCTAGGATCAAGCCTGTGTTTAAAACTGTTGCTCCACCATGGAGTTTGAACTTAGTTCTTAATGTTTTACAGGGGGTTCCGTTTGAACCCCTTCATTCCATTGATATCAAGTTGTTATCTTGGAAAGTTCTGTTTTTAATGGCGATTTCCTCGGCTCGAAGAGTCTCTGAGTTATCTGCCTTACATTGTGATTCTCCTTATCTGATTTTTCATTCAGACAAGGTAGTTCTGCGTACTAAACCTGGGTTCCTACCTAAGGTGGTCACTAACAGGAATATCAATCAAGAGATTGTGGTTCCATCTTTGTGTCCTAATCCTTCTTCGAAAAAGGAACGTCTGCTACACAATCTAGATGTAGTCCGTGCCCTGAAATTTTATCTACAGGCAACTAAGGATTTTCGACAAACGTCTTCCCTGTTTGTCGTTTATTCTGGTCAGAGGAGAGGTCAAAAAGCTTCGGCTACCTCTCTCTCCTTTTGGCTTCGTAGCATAATACGGTTAGCCTATGAGACTGCTGGACAGCAGCCTCCTGAAAGAATTACAGCACATTCTACTAGAGCTGTGGCTTCCACTTGGGCCTTTAAGAATGAGGCTTCTGTTGAACAGATTTGCAAGGCTGCAACTTGGTCTTCTCTTCATACTTTTTCCAAATTTTACAAATTTGACACTTTTGCTTCTTCGGAGGCTGTTTTTGGGAGAAAGGTTCTTCAGGCAGTGGTTCCTTCCGTATAAAGAGCCTGCCTGTCCCTCCCGTCATCCGTGTACTTTAGCTTTGGTATTGGTATCCCATAAGTAATGGATGATCCGTGGACTGGATACACTTAACAAGAGAAAACATAATTTATGCTTACCTGATAAATGTATTTCTCTTGTAGTGTATCCAGTCCACGGCCCGCCCTGTCACTTTAAGGCAGGTAATTTTTCCATTAAACTACAGTCACCACTGCACCCTATGGTTTTCCTTTCTCTGCATGTTTTCGGTCGAATGACTGGTAATGGCAGTTAGGGGAGGAGCTATATAGCAGCTCTGCTGGGTGAATCCTCTTGCACTTCCTGTTGGGGAGGAGTTAATATCCCATAAGTAATGGATGATCCGTGGACTGGATACACTACAAGAGAAATAAATTTATCAGGTAAGCATAAATTATGTTTTTTGGGCCCCTTACTTAACTATTGATCAAGCCCCCCCCCCGCACCTTTGACATGTGTAATGTTTGACCAAGTGACTGAAACGTATATGCACTTTATTCTTAAGTGTAGTCAAACTTGGAAATGTTGTAAAGGTAGTAACACACCTATACACTGAATCACACACTCACACATAAGGATTCACATATAAACATTCTAGCAGACACGCAAAGAAACACACAAACAATCTCAGACACAGACACCCACACATACACTCATCACTTGTTTACATTGACCTGACAAGTAATGAGGTAGACTACAATTTTGTCAAAAAGGAGATTTACAAGACAAAATATGGAATTCTGATTATATTTTTGTCAAGGAAGATGACAACTATATGATGACAACAGCATGCAGCGGCTGAAAGGAAGGGCCCTGAACTGCCTAAACAATAATTTAAAGTGTGGTGGATTGGTGACTTCCAGAAAGGTCTCATTAGTCAGTCTGTAGAAAAATGTGAGTTATCAGTAGTAAGGTCAAAATGTCCTAAAAAGGAACAGATGGACACACACACACACAAACTCAAACACAAACTTGCACATACACCCAAGGAAACAACCACAAAGACAGCCTTAGAAAACACAAAAAGTCATACACACTCACAGACACCCACAGAAAACACACAGAGACATACACACACACACACAGAGACACCCACAGAAAACACACAAAGAGATACATACACACACACCCTCACAGAGACATCCACAGACAATGCACAAAGACAGACACACAAACCCTCACCGAGAACAAAATGCATACACACTCACAGAGACACCAACAAAAGCACAAAGACATTAACACAGACACCCACAGAAACACTCACAGGAGGTAAAATTTTTGCACATTGCCATCCCCTAAATCAACAGTATGTGACATGCATGATAAAAAAATAACAGCAATTAAGAGATCACGTTTTAAAGAATCATATTTGTAAATGTGCAAACAAAAATACTTCTGTGAATTCAAAATTGTACATTAATGATCTGTCAGAATGGGTAGATGAAGAAAAGTACTTTTGAAAGGTTGACATATGTTTAGGGTCCCCCCCATTTTCTCCAACCAAGAGCACCACTTCAAATCTGGTGTACAAATGTTCCCATCTGTCAGCTGTACTTATGGATTTTGAAAATGCTGTACTCTATATGGTCTTGATGGAACTATAAGCTGTGGCACTAGGTCTCATACCATTAAATCTGGTTAAATGCAGGATTTAGGCTTGTTTGTATGTATTTCAAAATTAAGTCAGCTGTAGTGTAAACTGAACAGTGTTAAGTTAACCTGTCTCTTTTCAAACACTGAACAATCTTAGCTTGAGAGTATAAAATTTTATGCAGATGTAAACATCTTAGATAAATGCCTCCTGGCATCTGGAAAGTCCTTACATAAAGGGGCAGTAAACTGGAACGTAATTCAAATATATATATAAATAAAAAAGGGCACCTACCATTTGTGTATTGAGGAGGAAACATTTCTGCATGGTTTTAAATATAGAATTTCTACAGCATTGTCAAATAATCATAAATACACTGCTCCATATTGCTAAAAAAAATTGTTTTTATGGACCCTGGATCCCACCACACAACTACCACACTGAAGTTACAATCTGAAATTGCATAAATAAATTAAAAAACATTTACTAAGTAAGTCCTACCTACTCTGCAAATGAAAGTGATCTGCCGTCTGACTCAGGCACACACTGTACAAACTGGAGTGCCAAGTCTGTCTTACACTGTGCATAGTGGTTTAGTGCACACTCAGAAATCCTCTCAAATGCTAATACTTTACTCCTTGTAATGACATTTCCCACGCTCAATAGCACTCTGCAGTAGCACCCTCTGGTTGCTGCCAAAATGTAAAAAAAAATATATATATATATTTTTTAAAATAATAGTTGTGCTTGCCTCATGGGGCCCACTGGGCCCCTGACAGGAGTCACCCTATTCATCCCTTGATGGCGGCCCTGACCACATTACATCAAATTGATTAGAATATTGTGTAGTGAGCAAGGGCCTCTCAGCACTGTGAATCCTTTGTTTTATAACCAATAAATATTTCCATGCCATCTACTTTCTTTCTAACTTTCTCAACAAGCATTTTAGGATAACCTCTGTATTAATATATATTTTTTTAAATCTTTTCAGTATACTCTTAAATACGTGTTTTGGATGGCTACTAATTGCATATAATAAAGCATTTCCACTAAATCAGTTTACAATATAAAAGTGAAAAAGTAAAGTGGGTCTATACAATAGATAGATGATGCGGCGCTATAATATATTACATGAATAAATTAAAACATAAAAATGCAACATGTTAACATCTGTGTGAAAACAGTGTACTTTATTAGTCAAAGAAAAAAAGTCATTAAAATATATTAAATGCACAGGTTATTCCAGAACAGCTGATATGATGTGAACAGCCAGTAATAAAATGTTGTTCTTGTTCAGAGAGGAATTGCCTGGTATTCCGGGGCAGGACTGACCGTAATAGGCGGAATTAGACTGATATACTACAGTAAAGTACTACTCTGTGAAAAGCATTACTGGGCTAAAAGAAGCTGCACCCAGGTGGTAAATCGACATAAAACAGGCTAACAATGGTATTGAGCTAGTTGTAAGTTCCTGTGAGTGCGCGTCTCTCTGTATGTATTTAGTAATAAAATGTTTTCTGATCCTCTGACTTGGAGCGCCATCTAGGGGACTTAATATATAGCTGAAGTGTATATAATGATACAGTAAAATTAATTTAAATTATGGAATGACAAAGATCATACAACTAAAGGAAATATTCAGTGTTTATTTGTATTTACATTTAAATAGCATGCCAAACATTTTTGCTATTTTATTGTGGTATAATTATTCAACCAGTTTTCATGTCACTAGCTTTAAAAAAAAAAAAAAAAATCTATGTTGGGAAGTTAATTTATGAGCATTTCCTGCTAAACCTGGAAAATGACAGATTTATCTATTAACGTCCAAAAGACCAGCGAGCCTCCAAGCACTTATAGATCAAATTTATTCAGTGGAGAACATAGAAATAAGAAAAAATATCCTTAAAACATGATCAACAGCATAACGGCAGTCATATGTGTTTTAACAAATGTCCATGGTTTGGGAAATGGATGCCCAAGAAGCTCATATAGGTGTGATGTTCAGGGGTCAACATACTTTTGGCCATATAGTGTATATATATATATATATATATATATATATAGACACACACATATATACACACACATATATATATATATATATATATACAGGGAGTGCAGAATTATTAGGCAAATGAGTATTTTGACCACATCATCCTCTTTATGCATGTTGTCTTACTCCAAGCTGTATAGGCTCGAAAGCCTACTACCAATTAAGCATATTAGGTGATGTGCATCTCTGTAATGAGAAGGGATGTGGTCTAATGACATCAACACCCTATATCAGGTGTGCATAATTATTAGGCAACTTCCTTTCCTTTGGCAAAATGGGTCAAAAGAAGGACTTGACAGGCTCAGAAAAGTCAAAAATAGTGAGATATCTTGCAGAGGGATGCAGCACTCTTAAAATTGCAAAGCTTCTGAAGCGTGATCATCGAACAATCAAGCGTTTCATTCAAAATAGTCAACAGGGTCGCAAGAAGCGTGTGGAAAAACCAAGGCGCAAAATAACTGCCCATGAACTGAGAAAAGTCAAGCGTGCAGCTGCCAAGATGCCACTTGCCACCAGTTTGGCCATATTTCAGAGCTGCAACATCACTGGAGTGCCCAAAAGCACAAGGTGTGCAATACTCAGAGACATGGCCAAGGTAAGAAAGGCTGAAAGACGACCACCACTGAACAAGACACACAAGCTGAAACGTCAAGACTCAATATCTAAGGTTTAATGGACTGATGAAATGAGAGTGAGTCTTGATGGGCCAGATGGATGGGCCTGTGGCTGGATTGGTAAAGGGCAGAGAGCTCCAGTCCGACTCAGACGCCAGCAAGGTGGAGGTGGAGTACTGGTTTGAGCTGGTATCATCAAAGATGAGCTTGTGTGGCCTTTTCGGGTTGAGGATGGAGTCAAGCTCAACTCCCAGTCCTACTGCCAGTTTCTGGAAGACACCTTCTTCAAGCAGTGGTACAGGAAGAAGTCTGCATCCTTCAAGAAAAACATGATTTTCATGCAGGACAATGCTCCATCACACGCGTCCAAGTACTCCACAGCGTGGCTGGCAAGAAAGGGTATAAAAGAAGAAAATCTAATGACATGGCCTCCTTGTTCACCTGATCTGAACCCCATTGAGAACCTGTGGTCCATCATCAAATGTGAGATTTACAAGGAGGGAAAACAGTTCACCTCTCTGAACAGTGTCTGGGAGGCTGTGGTTGCTGCTGCACGCAATGCTGATGGTGAACAGATCAAAACACTGACAGAATCCACGGATGGCAGGCTTTTGAGTGTCCTTGCAAAGAAAGGTGGCTATATTGGTCACTGATTTGTTTTTGTTTTGTTTTTGAATGTCAGAAATGTATATTTGTGAATGTTGAGATGTTATATTGGTTTCACTGGTAAAAATAAATAATTGAAATGGGTATATATTTGTTTTTTGTTGAGTTGCCTAATAATTATGCACAGTAATAGTCACCTGCACACACAGATATCCCCCTAAAATAGCTATAACTAAAAACAAACTAAAAACTACTTCCAAAACTATTCAGCTTTGATATTAATGAGTTTTTTGGGTTCATTGAGAACATGGTTATTGTTCAATAATAAAATTAATCCTCAAAAATACAACTTGCCTAATAATTCTGCACTCCCTGTATATATACTGTATATATGCATACACACCAACACATACTCACACACACACACACACACATATATATATATATATATATATATATATATATATATATATATATATATATACACACATATATTTACACACACATATATATATACCCACACACACACGTACATACCTCCTAACATTTCAAAGGGGGACAGCCCCCACGAACGGCAAAAGTATGATATGTACTGGGCAGGCGCAGGGATGGGGCTTAAAAAAATCATAAGACCAAAGTAATATAAATAAAGTCATATATTTTAATACTCTTATGCAGCAAATCAAACACAAGCTCAGACCACTGGTATAGCTATGGGAGTTCTGTATTTAATTAGTCTTTGCAGAGACAGTGCTAAATATTTTTATCTTAATTGTACATTTAATAATAGATTCTTTAAAACTGCTCTCTGCATTCCCTATTAATATTCTAGATTCTAGCCTTTAAAGTCAGCAAAAATGCACAGTAACACAAGCTACACATATACATGTACACACACTGAAATACACAGAAACACACACTACATAGCATACACTTACACATGCAGATACAAACACACACTACATATCATACACTTATACATGTAGATACACACACACTACACAGCATACACTTATACATGCAGACACATACTACATAGTATACACTTATACATGCAGATACACACACACACACACACTACATAGCATACACTTATACAGGCAGATACACACATACACACACACACACACTAGACAGCATACATTTATACATGCAGATACACAGACACACACACTACATAGTATACACTTATACTTGCAGATACACACACACACTACATAGCATACACTTATACATGCATATACACACACACACACTACATAGACATGCAGATACACACACTTATACAGGCAGATACACACACACTACACAGCATACACTTATACATATACATGCAGATACACAGACACTACATAGTATACACTTATACATGCAGATACACACTACATAGCATACACTTATACATGCATATACACACACAATACAATGCCAGAATTTAGATATACACAAACATGTTTTTGACTCGTGGCGTGGGGCATGATAATCTCACACAAACCAAATACAGTATATATTGTTAAATAACAAGCCTGGCACTCTGCTTGCATTAAACTCCTTATTCAGCCCAAGTGACGTTTCACGGAATAACCTTCAGGTCTGAAGAAGGGGAAGCTTATTCCCTGAAACGTCACTTGAGCTAAATTAAAAGTTTAATTCAAGGAGAGTGCCAGGCTGGTAATTTAACATTTTATTATTTGCAATATTTCCTGAGCACCATGAGTTGGTGTAGTAGTGTAGTGCAACTATCAAGCTGATATATATATATATATATATATATATATATATATATATATATTTCATTAAAATTATGGTGGAGATTAAAATCCTCCATGTCTCAGAAGTAAATCAATAAAAAAAAATTTGCATAGGAAATTAGCACATCTATCAAGACATTAGCACATCTAGATGTGCTAATTTCCTATACAATTTTTTATTGATATATATATATATATATGTGTATATATATAGGAATATATATTATATATATAGAATTTCCCTCTATGTGAAGAACATTGGAATGTAAAATATTTAAAGTACATACACAGTAAAACACATTATATACATTATTTTATAAAGGACACTGGCTCACAACTTGGGCTAACACATCTCCTATATACCTCCTACTCCTGGTATAGGCCCACTGGAAGACTGCATTACCATTCTTCCATGGAAATTACCAATAAAGTAAACCACAAAGGCACACAGTACTCCACCCTGCAGCACCATGCTCTGCTACACGCAGAACCTGCTGCACCACTGTCAGGGTGCCAGGAATCAGACTGAGACGAGAAGTGCTAAAATAATCACACCTTTATTAATAGCAAAAAATAATAAAAAGTCCACAAGTCAAATAACAAGCCAGGAATCAAAACCAGAGCTGGTAGTCAGATGAGCCGAGTCAGGAGCCAAAGCGAGTAGTCAGACGAGCCGGAATCAGGAACAAGGAGAACAGCAGAGTCAGGAACAAGCCAGAGATAAGTAACCAGGAGGGACGTCAGACAGCCAGGTAATACACAGGAGCTCTCACAAACAGGTCTGAGACAACGCAAGGGCAAAGCATACTGAACAGAGGCCCTTTAAATAATAAGTGATGACATCACAATTCTGAGACTGCATCCTGTCTCACACGGATGATGTACACCAATCTGCCCATAAAAGGAAGTGCAGGAAATGAGCAGCATCACACAGTATGCACCAGAGTCAGCAAGAGAGGTGAGTAAAATGGCTGCCAGCAGCACATGGCAAACAAAACAGGGAAAAAACCCTGACAACCACCAGTCTTAGGGCCATAGTGCCCCATTATACGAATACTTAGGAGCGTTCTTTTCAGGTCTGCACAGCCTGTAATAGTGAGTCTAATTGGGCAAACCCACAGAATACCCTCAAGTTCTCCAACATTTACCCCACAATATACCAGTTTAACAGGTTTTCACTCAGAGTCTGCAGATCACCCCTGTTACACTATATTGATCTGACTATTTCTACTGGAGACACTATTATATTTTGGCCATGCCAAGCCAAAAATCCAAGAAACCAGAAAGCCCTACAAATTTCAGAATGCTACAACAATAGTTAAAGCCACCAGACCCTAATCTAGCCCCTTCCTCCACTGCATCAAATAATTACACACAGTCTGAAACACTGCAGAATCAACCCTCTCAGATATCTATCTATCTATCTATCTACCTATTGGGTACTTATAGAGCGCAAACTAATCACCCGTGAGGGTCTCAAGGCGCTAAGGGAAAGCAAATAGGAGGAGGGGGAGGGGATGAGCATTCAGTCGAAGAGCCAGGTTTTGAGGTCCTTTCTAAACTTTGTAAGGGAGGTGGATTGTCTGAGGTGCAGCGGGAGGGTGTTCCATGTCTTTCATGCTATGTGGGAGAAGGATCTTCCGCCCGCTCTGGATTTGCTGATGCGGAGGATGACTGTGAGTGCTTGGACGGCCAATCAGAGTTGTCTGGCGGGGGTGTAGAAATTTACGCAGTGGTTGATGTATTCGGGTCCGATGTTGTGTGGGGCTCAGCGAAGAGCCTTGCGGTACACCACAGTTGACTGGTGTGGGTTTGGAGGAGAAGGGCGGGAGTCTGACTTTCTGGGTCCTGCCCATGAGGAAGGAGGTAATCCATTCCAGGGCTTTGCTGCAGATGCTGGCGTCGTTTAGCCGGGTGCGGAGGGTGTTTTGATCGACAGTGTCAAAGGCTGCTGAGAGGTCTAGGAGGATGAGGGCGGTGGTTTCTCCTCGGTCGAGCATGGCGCGGATGTCGTCTGTGGCGGCGAGGTGGGTGGTCTCGGTGCTGTCGTTGCTTCTGAATTGGGAGTGGTCCAGGGTGTGGTTGGCCTCAATGTGGTCAATAAGTTGCGAGTTGATGGTCTTCTCTATGACTTTGGCCGGGAAGGGGAGTAGAGAGATGGGGCGGTAGTTATTTGGGTCCGTGAGGGTTTCTTCAGCCGGGGTTTCAGTTCTGCGTGCTTCCAGACATCCGGGATGCAGCGGAGTTCAGGGGCAATGGTGTCACTTGCTTTGTTGAATATGTGATGGGGGCATGGGTCCGAGGGTGCGCCGGAGTGGATGGATTTCATGATTCTGAGGGTGTCCTCTGTGGTGAGGGGGCTCCAGATAGTCCGTGTGTGGTGTGGGGGGGGCGAATTTGGGATGGGTGTCTTTGGCTGTAGGGGAGTGGGTGGTGGAGGTTGAGTTATGAGGTGTGAAACTGTCATAGATGTTGAGGATCTTGCAGTGGAAGTGTGCAGTGAGGGTATTGCAGAGGTCCTGAGAGGGTGGGATGTTGGTGGTATCGCTGTTGGGTTTAGAGAATTCCTTGATGACTGAGAACAACTCCTTGCTGTTGTGTGCATTAGAGTTGATTCTGTCTTGGATGGCTGTTTTTTTGGCGGTTTTTATGAGGTGGTGGTGGGTGGTGATTGCTTCCTTTTTCCAGAAGGGTCTTGCTGGATCTCCAGGTTCTTTCCAATCATCTGCAGTGGCGTTTGGAGTCCTGAAGGGCCGGGGTGAACCAGCTGGACTTGTTGGTGGTTTGGCAGCTGGACTTTTTTTGTGTGGGGTGAAGGTGTTGGAGCAGTCTGTAATCCAGAGGTGCAGGTTGCGGGCAGAGGAGTTGGTGTCTGTGGAGGTAGGTGGGGAGGATTTGTTTAGGGTGCGGTGTAGTTGGTCTTGGGTGATGTTGTTCTAGTTTCTGCGGGGCGGGCGGTACTGTCGGAGGTGGGTGGTGAGTTTGTTGAAGGAGAAGTGTATGCAGTGGTGGTCAGTCCAGAGGAGTTCGGTGATGTTATTGACTGAGATGTGGTTGCCTGAGGAGAAGATCGGGTCAAGGGTGTGGCCGGCTGCGTTGGTTGGGTAGTTTACGAGTTGCTTCAGTCTGATGGTTCCGAGGTTTTCCAGGAGGGTAGAGGTGTTGTGATCGTTGGGGTTATCAAGATGGAAGTTGAGGTCACAGAGGAGGATGTAGTCCATTGAGGCGAGGGCATGGGGTGCTATGTGGTCGGTGATGGAGTCGCAGAAGGCGGGATGAGGTCCAGGAGGTCTGTAGATGAGGGTGCCATGGAGGGAGGTGTGGGGTTGACCTGGATCTTGAAGTGTAGGTGTTCTAGGCCTGGTGAGTGGTTGTCGGAGCTGGTTGCGTCTTGGATTGTGTGTTTGTGGATGATGGCGATGCCTCCTCCAGGTCGGTTGCTGCGGTCTTTGTGGCAGATCTTGTAGCCTTCGGGTATTGCAGTGGCGATGTCCGGCGCTGATGTGGGGTTTTGCCTGGTCTCGGTGAGGAAAGCGATGTCTCCTGGAACAGAAGATGCTCCTGGAACAGACATAATCCTGCAATTACTCGCAGCAAATACCAGCACAGGTCATATGGACTCCTGTTTGCCTGCTGAGTGCCCATAATCACCTGCTCATGGGGACTTTCATTAACCTGAAATGGCTACAGGTCGTATATTTTTTATCTTTGAAGGATGAAGGAAAACAGAAGCGCCATGTGGCCTAGTATTGCATATACTCTTGTAATAAATTACAAAGGTGTATAGTAAAATCACTCACATTTGAGGAAGCACCTCTCTTGGTGCAAATGAAGTAGGCTTGAATCTTACAGTCATCCAGCAGACTGGCCTCTCACAACACACCAGCAGCAGTGGAGCGGATCTTTCACAAACAAATCCCAAACGTCAAAATAAAGCTTGTTCCTAAGTAACTAAAAGACAAGCTTTAGTTTGACATTTGGGATTTGTTTGTAAAAGATCCACTCCACTGCTGCTGGTGTGTTGGGACAAGACAGGGTTGACAGGGTTGCACCCTCTCACCAATCCTTTTTGCTATCTCCATTGAAGCTTTCGCACAAAAGATTCAGGCAGACAAACAAATTACAGGCATACACTCCAAGACTTGTGAACACAAACTTGCATTATATGCAGATGACATTCTGCTCACACTAACCAGTATTGACATATCCCTGCCTAAAACACTATCTTCAGGGATTACGGGGGGATCTCAAATTTCCACCTCAACTTAACCAAGTCTGAACTACTGAACATTACATATAACCTTGACTCCCTACCCAGGCTACTGCAAAACTGCCCTTTAAGAACACAACAATCCAAAATGAAATACCTAGGGATTTACCTCTCTCCGGACACACAAGTCACATTCCAAGCTAACTTCAAAACACTAGACAACACTCTAGTAGCAGACCTATCCAGCTGGAGAAACAAATCGATCTCCTGAGTGGGCCGGATTAACGTAGTCAAGATGAATGTACTACCCGGATTGCTCTACCTGCTTCAAACTATGCCTATCCACAAGTTACAGACCATTATAGAGCAATACATTTGGGGCAACGTTAGACCTAGAGTAGCCAAGAAAACACTTTACCTTCCAAAAGACAAGGGGGGACTAGGAGTACCAAATATACTCATTTAGAAACAAGGAATCACCCTACATAGACTTTTACACTGGTGTTACAATGACCCCAATAAAGAATGGGTACAACTGGACTGTGATATTTTGGAAGCAAATAGCGCTGGCCTAACAGCTTGGCTCACAGTGAAAGACAGACCAAAAGCAACCGCAACCCACCCGCTATTCCTAGACTTCTACACTATCTGGGACAAGATCCTGAACACCTCAATGAATATATCCTCAATGTTTTCCCCGCTGACACCCACCTGCAAAACCCTACATTGCCATGGAACCACAAAGAGACAAGACTAGACCACTGGGTACCCTTTAGGGATAGGATGTAACGCTTGTGGAATACTCGGCCAGTAGTCTTGTTATTCCCGGCGTCGAGACGGAATGATAGGGAATATCCCAGAGCAGAGAAAGTTAATGAGATGAGGAAGGCGGCACTCACCACAGGCAGGACAGTCCCCAGCGCCAACAGCAGAGCAGTCCAAGGATGAACCACTAAAATGGTCAGGCAGGCAGGGTCTGGCAACAGCAAGCGGTCCAAGGATAAACCACTACAATGGTCAGGCAGGCAGGGTTTGGCAACCGTAAAGCAGTCCAAGGATAAACCACTAGAATAGTCAGGCAGGCAGGGTTTGGCAACAGTAAAGCAATCCAAGGGCACACCACTAGAATGGTGAGGCACAAGAAAGAACGATCTGTCACACCCAGGAGCACACAAAGTAACACCTATACTTGGGCAGTGACAGATCGTTCTTCAAAGATTTAAATAGGCGCAGATTCGCCCCACTGAGGTCCGCCCGGCATCCGGAGCGTGCGGCGATGATGTCAGCACCGCACGCATCCGGAGCCGACACTGCCCCTGACAACTAGCAGGGAAGGAGACTCCGCGCCCCTAGCAATGGCTAGAGCGGCGCGGCGTAACATAGGACACCATCTGCATTAACAGAAGGGAATAAGCTTAAATCTCTTAACGTGATCAAAGAGAACCTACCAGATATAACCATGAATTGGCCCTCACACTCTCAACTTAACCACTTTCTCACAAAACACAAGAATAAACATAACTTCACAAGACAAGTGACACCCTTTGAAATCATCTGCCTGCGGGACTCCCCTACAGCATACGCAATATCGCTACTACACAAGCTTCTATTTGTAGAAGACACTCACTCCCTTCATATACTAAAGCGTGGGAGGGGGAATTACAAACAGATATCTCTTTTTTAAGAAATATAGCTACACATTTTTATATAGATGGTACCTTACCCCCAGTAGATTACAGCGCATATACAAATCAGCCTCAGGGAAGTGCTGGAGAGACGGAACACCTACACACATTTGGTGGGAATGCCCCAAGCTAGACACATACTGGGTAGGGGTACTCAACCACATAGAGAGAACAACAGGGACAACAATACCGAATAACCCCAAAACATTCTTGTAAACAGTGCCAAGATGTTAATCCTGAAACACTGAAAGTCACGGTCTGTTCCAACAATCGCGGAGTGGGGGCAACAGGTGGACACCCTGATCCACTTAGAGAGGCATCACCATATACAACAAGGGACAATCGACATACATGAACTCATGTTGGAGCAGTGGACAAATTGCAGAACATGACCAGAGTAGCCACACCTTACCTATTACATGACTTACTAACTAACACCGATTGTACCCCCTGCACACACAACGCAGTGAGAATTCAGGATACCGTGCATAATTAGATTCAGGGAAATACTTCAGGTTGAGAGGCTCACTTCACCTTGAGATGTTTTAAGAACTTTCCTTAAACCTATGTTTCTTCCCCATTTTCCTTTACATGTTTATTACATTTTTGTTCACAACGCTGAATGGGACTCAGTGCCCACCTGAACATTGATTTTTGGCCTTGTTTGAAATAATCATATATGGACTTTCTACAGCTCCTTCACACCTATTCTATATAGCACCGGCTGCCCACATACCCACATATTGTATGTCTTCTGTAAACACAGCTCATTGAATTGTTTGTTACATTTGTTGGAATTTAATAAAGTTTTTTTTTAAACTTAAAAAACAAACAAAAAAAGTACTTGTATAATGTGCGCTAATCCAAACTGCAAAGCAGCAGGAGACATGTAAACTTTACATTAGAAGCCCAGATAACTCTCAGCAGTATGAAATAAGGCGCATTAAAAAACTGAGGCCTAGATTACGAGTTTTGCGTTAGAGGCTTTGCGGTGCTAACAAGCAGTTTTCTCTCATCGTTCACTTACCTACAGCGCTGGTATTGCGAGTTTTCAGAAACCCGGCGTTAAAAGACAAGAAGTGAGCGTTGAGCAAAATTTTGCTCATTACCGCACTCCAATACCAGCGCTGCTTAAGTCAGCAACGACCTGGTCGTACGGGCTTGTGCACAATATCCCCATAGGAATCAACTGGGAGAGCCGGCTGAGAAAAAGTCTAACACCTGCCAAAAAGCAGCGTAAAACTCACTAACGCAGCCCCATTGATGACTATGGGGAAATAAAATTTATATCTACACCTAACACCCTAACATGAACCCTGAGTCTAAACACCCCTAATCTTACACTTATTAACCCCTAATCTGCTGCCCCTGACATCGCCGCCACCTACATTATACTTATGAACCCCTAATCTGCTGCCCCCAACATCGCTGACACCTACATTATATTTATTAACCCCTAATCTGCTGCCCCCAATGTATCTGCAACCTACCTACACTTATTAACCCCTAATCTGCCGCCCCAACGTTGCCGCCACTATAATAAACATATTAACCACTAAACTGCCGCACTCCCGCCTCGCAAACATTAGGTAAATATTATTAACCCCTAATCTGCCGTCCCTAACATCGCCGCCACCTACCTATATTTATTAACCCCTAATCTGCCGCCCCCAAAGTCGCCACCACTATATTAAAGTTATTAACCCCTAAATCTAAGTCTAACCCTAACCCTAACACCCCCTAACTTAAATATAATTAAAAGAAATCTAACTAAAAATTCATTAACTAAATTATTCCTATTTAAAACTAAATACTTACCTATAAAATAAACCCTAAGCTAGCTACAATATAACTAATAGTTACATTGTAGCTAGCTTAGGATTTATTTTTATTTTACAGGCAAGTTTGTATTTACTTTAACTAGGTAGAATAGTTATTAAATAGTTATCAACTATTTAATAACTACCTAGTTAAAATAAATACAAAAGTACCTGTAAATTAAAACCGAACCTAAGTTACACTAACACCTAACACTACACTATAATAAAATATAATTAAATAAATTAACTAAATTAACAATAATTAAATCAATTAAATTAAATTAGCTAAAGTAAAAAAACAGAAAATAATAAACAAATTACAAGATATTTAAACTAATTACACCTAATCTAATAGCCCTATTAAAATAAAAAAGCCCCCCCCAAAATAAAAAAAAAACCCTAGCCTAAACTAAACAACCAATAGCCCTTAAAAGGGCCTTTTGCGGGGCATTGCCCCAAAGTAATCAACTCTTTTACCTGAAAATAAAATACAAACAACCCCCCAACAGTAAAACCCACCACCCACACAACCAACCCCCCAAATAAAATACTATCTAAAAAAAACCTAAGCTCCCCATTGTCCTGAAAAGGGCATTTGGATGGGCATTGCCCTTAAAATGGCAGTTAGCTCTTTTGCAGGCCCAAAGTCCCTAACCTAAAAATAAAACCCACCAAATACACCCTAAAAAAACACTAACCCCCTGAAGATCGACTTACCGGGAGAAGTCTTCATCCAAGCTGGGCTGAAGTCCTCAATGAAGCCGGGAGAAGTCTTCATCCAAGCCGGGCAAAGTGGTCCTCCAGACGGGCAGAAGTCTTCATCCAGATGGCATCTTCTATCTTCATCCATCCGGCGTGGAGCGGGTCCATCTTCAAGACATCCGACGCGGAGCATCCTCTTCATCCGACGACTAAATAAGGTTCCTTTAAGTGATGAATGAAGGTTCCTTTAAGTGACGTCATCCAAGATGGCGTCCCTTAGATTTCCGATTGGCTGATAGAAATCAGCCAATCGGAATTAAGGTAGAAAAAATCCTATTGACTGATGCAATCAGCCAATAGGATTGAGCTTGCATTCTATTGGCAGATTAGGGGTTAATAATATTTAACTAATGTTTGTGAGGCGGGAGTGCTGCGTTTTAGGGGTTAATATGTTTATTATAGTTGCGGTAGGTTGCGGCGACATTGGGGGCGGCAGATTAGGGGTTAATAAATATAATGTAGGTGTCGGCGATGTTGGAGCAGCAGATTAGGGGTTCATAATGTAAGTTGGGGCAGTGTCCGGAGCGGCAGATTAGGGGTTAATAATTTTATTATAGTGTTTGCGATGTGGTAGGGCCTCGGTTTAAGGGTTAATAGGTAGTTTATGGGTGTTAGTGTACTTTTTAGCACTTTAGTTAAGAGTTTTATGCTACAGCGTTGTAATGTAAAACTCATAACTACTGACTTTAAAATGCGTTAGGACTCTTGACGGGGTAGGGTGTACCGCTCACTTTTTGGCCTCCTAGGACAGACTCATAATACCGGCGCTATGGAAGTCCCATAGAAAAAAGACTTTACGAAGTTTACATAAGTCGTTTTGCGGTAAGGCCAAAAAAGTGTGCGGGGACCCTAAACCTTCAAGACTTGTAATAGCAGTGTTAGGACCTGTTAACGCTGCTTTTTTACCCTAACGCACAACTCGTAATCTAGCCATGAGTTAGGGGGCGTGCCTAGGCAGCGACAATGATTAGTGGCATTAACTAAGGCTCCAGCAAAAGAATCTACTATCTATCCTAATATCAGCTCAGCATCCTATATTCTTAACAGGACTACTAGATAATATATTGCAAGCTGCGCAACTTCATATAAATATTGCAGATATACCAATCTCCTAATCCGACTAAGAACCAAGTGAACTACAGACGGAGGCCTAGCACTAATACCATCTCCCCCCCTCCCATGTTACGGGGGTTAAGCTAAAAAATGGATAACAATGTCGAGGTTCACATAGCTACACTACGCAACCTTCTGTCAGATATAGAACAGAAAATGTTCCGCAACTTTAATAATCAATGCTAATCCGGGGAGCAGATGTCGAGAATTCCTCTTCGAATTAAGCTGGGCCTGATCCTAACACGATGGCCAGTACAACGATGATGAAGTACTCACCTATGACAGAGAATCTGTTAATTGAGGCTAGATCTGCTGACACGCAATCGGCACTGATGGGAAACAGTGTTCATATCTGGAGAGGTAGTGGACATGCGGCGGGTCTCATGGGAGGAGCGGCCGGCCCCCCGGGGAGCTGCCATTATGATCTGCTGCTGGATCTAAATATACCGGCTCCTAATATTGCAATGACTAAAGGTGCAATTCAGCCTGTGATTAACTTTGCTCCGATCTCTTCCTACAATCCCTTGCTTGCGATGTCGATCTACATGGGCTCTATAACTCTCTGGAATTTGCTTGAGATGACTGCATGGATACTCATATACTGGTCAGCTACATTACCTACGCAGGTCTTTCTACAGTGCCTTTATGATCCACGAGGTATAGGCTGAGGACATCCTTTCTATTTCCCTTAGGACAGAGAAGGATTGCCATTATTCTCTCCATTGCTACCAAGTCTTGCACTTGTTATGGACTAAGTACCATTGAAAGTTATTAAAAGTGTAGTATCCATTAAGCACATAGAAATATTTAAATCCTAATGTCAACTTTGTTGAAATGTTTGAGGTAAAGCTTAAAACTGTTTTTTAACCTGTTTATACGAGAATTGTCCAAGGGGTCGAAACCTTATAGAGATCTAATATAGCACAGCATTAGCAATATGTCTAGATTACTAGTGGTACTAGTTTCCTGACATACTTTAGTCAGCTTCATCATGTATCTCTCGTTTATTTACCCTAGATTTACCCTAGCTCTCATATATGTCTTAAGTGGGGAGTTAAAACCAATTAGGTTTTTGTTCTATTGTGTGAATTAACTGGTCCAATGCATTAACCTGGGTCCTCCCTGTATAATAATCTATTATTGGGCCAGCCAAAAATATTGCCACTGAGTAGGCACAGATTACTATATGCTCTATCAAATAGCTAGTAAATACCACTGAGCAGACACGCATTACTATATACTCTACTAAACAGTTAAAAAAACAAAAAAAAACAATACTCATTAAAACATGAGACATTTTACTAAACCAGAATATATGAGCTATATTGACGTAGAGCACAGGAGTTTTGGCGGTCCCTTTATGCTCTCTGTGGCATAGGTTTGGGAAATCTTCTCTAGTACCCTTAGGATAGCTGAGGATTAGCCATTTTCTCTTAGATGTTCCCAAATATTGTATTGGTTGTATATTAAATATTATTAAAATGGTTAAATCTAGGTCACATACTCAGCTCATAGTAAGTTGCTTGTGTGAGAATTTCCTAAGGTAATATCATTGACTTATATAGATATTCAATAACACAGTATAGGTAGTATATTTTGCATATTATCAATTTTAGCTTCCAGATATACAATAGTTAGCACAAGTACGTATCTCATGTTTATATGCCCTAGCTTCCATGTATGTACTCAGTAAGGGACTAAAGATCATTTATCAAAACCAGGATTTTCCTCTATTATATGAATTACTGATTCAAATATACTACTTTGGGTCGCCCCTTTACCTTTTGCAAGTCTCATATTTGCCATAGCTCTGCACTGCTGTACAGGTGTGCACAATCCTATATCTTGTTACCTATAACTAGGTTATATGTAATATACTTATGTAGAACACTCCATCTGTAGGCAAACCTTTTCCCATGCTATTGGCACACTCCTTCAATACCATTTAGGATGATGATGAGAATATCCCCCTAGAGCAACAATGGAATTTGGCTATACCTCAATAGGAGAATATATATTAACCAGATCAGTGTAATAAAAAGGGACAGGTTCTGTGAGTGTTTATAGGCTGAGTGAGCTTTTACAAGTCAGCTATGTGCCAGTTATCACTCTTAATTATATACTCATCTCATTTATGTTGTATAACCACAAGCGGTGTTTACCAGCTGATTGACATATTCAATGCAATGACCTGCTTAGGTCATAAATATGACTATAATAAACTACTAGATTTGCCTGCATCATGGGTCCACAAGTGGCCAGATAATTAGTCATTTCTGTAAGCTATTAAAAATGAAAGATTGGAGGTTCCAGTAATCCACATTTCCCTTGCTACATTGTATTTTAATTAAACCATTGTATTGAGTTTAATTCACATTTTGACATGTATATCTTTGGTCATTTGTTATATGTATTTCCTTTTGCACAACCTCAATAAAAGATTATTTAAAAAAAACAAAAACAAAACAAAAACAAAACTGAGCTATAAAGGAATTTATCGGGCCAAAACCCGAGATGCACATAACCGAGGACATATGTGCGGTAACCCAACATGCCTAATCCAGTGGAAGCACAAAATTTAGTAAAACAGATCTAAACAGAGGCGTGCATAGACCTGAAGGCTAACATCCGACATTTAAACGTGCCAAAAACCCGAAACATGCAAAACAGCAAGGAGAGAGAGAAAGGAGAGAGAAGAGAGAGAGAAAAGAGAGAGAAGAGAGATAGAGAGAGAGAGAAAAAACCTGACGCATGCAAAACAGCAAGGAGAGAGAGAGAGAGACTCAGGCCCATTTATCAAGCTCCGTATGGAGCTTCTGGGCCCGTGTTTCTGGTGAGTCTTCAGACTCGCCTGATGAAACAGCAGTTATGAAGCAGCGGTCTAAAGACCACTGCTCCATAACCCTGTCCGCCTGCTCAGAGCAGGCGGACAGGAATCACCACAATTCAACCCGATCGAGTATGATCGGGTTGATTGAACTCTCCCTGCTGGCACCCGATTGGCTGCGAGTCTGCAGGGGGCGGCGTTGCACACTGTTGGATCAGATCTGCAACGTCGGATCAGGTCCACCTGACCCTTAGTCACTACCACCACACTTTAATGAATTACTGGTACTGACATCTTTCGTTTGGATTTTCTTTATGTATGAGAGGAGCTGCAGGATCCTCTGACGTACGTGCACCCCATAAGAAAGATAATTGCAAATCCTTCTATTTGTGCTGTTTCCTCCATTGTGTATTGTGTATATATATATATATACAGTGGGCCAATTGTGCAAGTTCTCCCACTTAAGAAGATGAGAGAGGCCTGTAATTTTCATCATAGGTATACCTCAACTATGAGAGACAAAATGTGGAAACAAAACCAGACAATCACATTGATTTGAAAATAATTTATTTGCATATTATGGTGGAAAATAAGTATTTGGTCACCTACAAACAAGCAAGATTTCTGGCTCTCACAGACCTGTATCTTCTTCTTTAAGAGGTTCCTCTGTCCTCCACTCATTACCTGTATTAATGGCACCTGTCCACAACCTCAAACAGTCACACTCAAAACTCCACTATGGTGAAGACCAAAGAGCTGTTGAAGGACAACAGAAACAAAATTGTAGACCTGCACCAGGCTGGGAAGACTGAATCTGCAATAGGCAAGCAGCTTGGTGTGAAGAAATCAACAGTGGGAGCAATAATTAGAAAATGGAAGACATACAAGACCACTGATAATCTCCCTCAATCTGGGGCTCCATGCAAGATCTCACCCCGTGGGGTCAAAATGATCACAAGAACGGTGAGCAAACATCCCAAAACCACACGGGGGGACCTAGTGAATGACCTGCAGAGAGCTGGGACCAACGTAACAAAGGCTACCATCAGTAACACACTACGCCGCCAGGGACTCAGATCCTGCAGTGCCAGACGTGTCCCCCTACTTAAGCCAGTACATTTAGCACTACATATGCCTCTTGCCATTAGCTTACCAGATGTGTTCAGCTAACTCCCAATAGTGAATTGCTGCTCTAGAGCTGACTTTAACTATGTGTTTAACACAATTCTACTGCTGAAATAAATAGCTACTGTATATGTAAGCAATAGTGCAATAATAAAACGTCCTTACACAAGACAATTTCACTTTTATATACCTTTAAGGCTGATCAAGATGAGGATAAGTGAGAAGGCTGGGGAGAAAAAACAACTTTACGTTGGATGCAATGAAATCTGTAGGATGAAATCAGGAGAGGATATATATATACTGTATAGGGCACTCTGCACAATTCCCAAAGAGGGCTCTCTGCACTCTCTATCACCTTCATCCTCCTCACCAGCTTCTCCAAGTTCACCAACCTCATCATCCTCTCCAGCTTATCCAGGTACACCAACCTCATCAGCCTCCCCAGTGTCTCCAGGTTCATTATTCTCATTAGCCTCCCCAGCTTCTCCAGATTCACTAACATCATCAGCTTCTCTAGCTTCAACAACCTCATCATTCTCCCCAACATTTCCAGGTCCACCAACCTCATCAGCCTCCCCAGCTTCACCAGAATCACCAACCTCATCATCCTCACCAGCTTCTCCAGGATCACCAACCTCATCTGCTTTTCTAGCTTCTCCAGGCTCACCAACCTCATGAGCCTTCCCAGCATCTTCAGGTTCACCAACCTCATCAGGCTCCAACTTCACCATTGTTATTGTATTCTAGGCAACTGATTCACTTAATTTCATTACTTTTTCCATTCTTTAATGAATTAGTGACAGATGAACTGGTGAGTACTGATGTGGCATAAGCTCTAGAGTATGGGTCAGTGCCACAATCTTCCTGTAAGTGACTTAAAGTATTTGTGTATCACACTATTGATATAATTTTTTTTACCATACTTTAGTGTGCAAAATAAGCAAAAGTAACAAAGAAAGCTTAGCGTTATATGAAAATGCAAATATAAACTGTCAGGATATAGCTGAGTGATATTTAATTAATATATATATCCCATAGTTTAATATTTCAGTATGATATAAAATGCTTGGTACATTGCTAAATGCAAATCCATTTATCAAGATTCTGAAGCTAGACTCAGAAATAAAACTGCCCTCTATATACCCAAATACACAACTCAGAGATCAAAGAGAAGACCGTTGTCTCAAATTAAATAAGACCACTTCAAAGGAAGTCCATATAAGGACCTTCCTGCCTAAGATGTGTGATAAAATTACAGGATGACCCTGTTAATTACACTATGCTGAGTTCAAATACACAAAGCTCAGGCTTATGGCTCTATGGAAAATAACAGGAGATACTTAAGAAAGTATATTTAACCCTATGTAAGCTAGAATCTATATAAGAATTTAAATCTTAAAACTTAAAGGGACAGGCTACTCCAGAATTTGTATTGTTTAAAAAGATAGATAAAATCTTTATTACCCATTCCCCAGTTTTGCATAACCAACACAGTTATATTAATACACTTTTTACCTCTGTGATTACCTTGTATCTAAGCCTCTGCATACTGCCCCCTTACCTCAGTGCTTTTGACAGGCATGCAGTTTAGCCAATCAGTGAAGACTCCTAAATAACTCCACGGGAGTGAGCACAATGTTATCTAAATGATACACATGAACTAGTACTGTCTAACTGTGAAACATTTTCAAAATGATCTGAGCTAAGAGGCGGTTTTTCAACGGTTTTAGAAATCAGTTTGAGCCTACCTAGGTTTAGTTTTTTTTAAATACCACCAAGGGAACAAAGCAAATTTGATGATAAAAGTAAATTGGAAAATTGTTTAAAATTGCATGCCCTATCTGAATCATGAAAGTTTAATTTTGACTAGACTGTCCCTTTAAATATATTGTTAGATACATTTTCAAATATTTAATTTGTACTTCAGTTACATATAAATATATATATATAAATATATATATATATATATATATATATATTCTGAGGGATATCTCATGTCTCAAACATGTTGCACAATACCGTTAAATATGAAGTGAAATTAACACATATCTGTATTGACATTTAAAATGTTTAACAAATTATTTCAGGATGAATTGCAGTTCATTATAAACATCTGATAAACCAAGGAGGTTCCAAATATGACTCGTATATACTGGTATTTAAATGCCTATGTAATTTGTACTATGGATTGTATCATATAATTTTATGCACTCAATATTAAAGTGATATCCGCAGATATACAATATATTCATATTAAATGAAATAATATAAATATATATTTATCTATAGTGATATTGGTTCCAACAGAATTCTAAGTGCATGTACGTATAGAATATGGAAACATTACTCTTAAACACATCTTTTAAGATATTATAAGTAGAATTGTGTGGAAGCATACATCAGATAGGTATATTCATATTACCTGTATTATACATATATATATATATATATATATATATATATATATATATATATATATTTGAGAGATATCAGAATACCTCATGTTTGGTATTGAAATACACATGCTCAGTCAAATTAAATAATACCATATCAAATTGACCAAATACTTTATTGAGCTAGAAAATATAAGTGAATTAAATGAACACTTTAAAAATATTAAAGAAAATATATTTTTCTGTAGTATTTACTTATTAAACTACATTCTGTTGCCTATTGTGCCCCCGGTGTTCAATACGAGAATTGCAGCCAAAGAAATTCAATCATGGGGATTGGATAACCAAATGGCAATTCAGAAACCTATGAGAGGTGAGCTCCGGCTCAAAGAGCGTATCCAAATTCTATTGAATGATTCAAGAAATGGGGAGGATTTTATCAGAGATAAAACTCTTAGCACAGAAGGTGAAAAGGGCTGATGCTGCTTACTTTGACTTGTTACTGACTGAGCCTGACACTTGGTTACAAGAATGTACCCAAGGTAGATATTGCAACTGTAACGAGTGATAATCCCTTCTATCACACTATAAACTATACACAACCAGGATAAGAGTGCGCTTAAAAAAGACGTATATTCGGTGAGCCTGACCCTTGCCTGGTTAAACTTGCTGCCTTGGATATACAAGTCTCTGTCAAAGATTTGTAAGTGTAATTGATAATTGTATAACAATCTATGGGTTTAAGTGAAGTATATTAGATTATATTGGGTTGAAAATAGTGAATTATATTTCCCTGGAAATTCCATTAGATGGTGGGAGTTAAACTAAGATTTTATTGTGAGATTTGGATATAATGTTGTTAACTAAGCTATATATTGAACTCGTTAATATTTCTGGATAATTTATAAATTGTTCTAGTTAATCCTAATGGTAATATTTGATGTTTAATTCATTTTGAGTTAAGGTTAATTCATAGAAACATTGTGCCCATAATATTGAGGTGCCTGGCGACTGATTGAATATTAATTAATGTAGATATTTGTATAGCCTGCTTGATGTAGGATATTGTAACAACTATACTTCCTATATAATAAAAGGCCAAGTGTGTTTGTCCGAAGCTGTCATGTGCAGTACAGACAGCACGAGGACAAACACACCTGGCCTTTGAGTCCCTAGCTGATCTTCCGCGTCAGAAGTGGGCGTGGCCGGGCGTGAGTGGGAGCGTGACCGGTGTGAAGGAGGCGTGGCCGACGGGAATGGGCATGAAGGGGCATGGCCTGGCTTGAAGGGGGCGTTACCAGGCGCCGTCGCGCGATAGAGGGGAGAGAGATTGAGAGGGGAGAGAGATTGAGAGGGGGAGAGAAAGGTGGAGAGAGAGGGGGAGAGAGAGAGGGGGAGAGAGAGGAGGAAAGAGAGAGGGGGAGAGAGAGGGGGGAGAGAGGGGAGAGAGAGGGGAGAAAGGGGGGAGAGAGAGAGAGAGGGGAGAGAGAGAGAGGAGGGGAGAGAGAGAGAGGAGGGAAGAGAGAGAGGGGGTAGAGAGAGAGGGGGGTGAGAGAGAGAGGGGGTGAGAGAGAGAGGGGGAGAGAGAGAGAGAGGGGGGAGAGAGAGAGAGAGAGAGAGGGGGGGGGAGAGAGAGAGAGAGAGGGGGGAGAGACAGAGGGGGGTGAGAGAGAGAGGGGGGAGAGAGAGAGAGAGAGGGGGAGAGAGAGAGAGAGAGAGAGAGTGAGGGGGGAGAGAGAGGGGGGAGAGAGGGGAAGAGAGGGGGGGGGGAAATAGGGGGGAGAGAGAGGGGGGGAGAGAGAGTGCAAAAGAGAGGGGGAAGAGAGAGCACAAAAGAGAGGGGGGAGAGAGCGCAAAAGAGAGGGGGGGAGAGAGCGCAAAAGAGAGGGGGGAAGAGAGAGTGCAAAAGAGGGGGAGAGAGAGCACAAAAGAGAGGGGGGAAGAGCACAAAAGAGAGGGGGGAGAGAGAGCACAAAAGAGAGGGGGGAAAGAACGCAAAAGAGAGGGGTGGAGAGAGAGCGCAAAAGAGAGGGGGGAGAGAGAGCGCAAAAGAGAGGGGAGAGAGAGCGCAAAAGAGAGGAGGGGAGAGAGAGTGCAAAAGAGAGTGGGGAGAGAGCGCAAAAGAGAGGGGGAGAAAGAGCACAAAAGAGAGGGGAGAGAGAGAGGTGGGAGAGAGCGCAAAAGAGATGGGGAGAGAGAGAGAGCGCAAAAGAGATGGGGGAGAGAGAGAGTGCAAAAGAGATGGGAGAGAGAGAGCGCAAAAGAGAGGGGAGAGAGAGAGCACAAAAGAGAGGGGAAGAGAGAGAGAGCAAAAGAGAGGGAGAGAGAGAGAGCGCAAAAGAGAGGGGGAGAGAGAGAGCTCAAAAGAGAAGGGGGAGAGAGAGAGCTCAAAAGAGAGGGGGAGAGAGAGAGCAAAAGAGAGGGGGGAGAGAGAGCACAAAAGAGAGGGGGGAGAGAGAGCGCAAAAGAGAGGGGGAGAGAGAGAGCACAAAAGAGAGAGGGGAGAGAGAGAGAGCTCAAAAGAGAGGGGGGAGAGAGAAAGCTCAAAAGAGAGAGGGAGAGAGAGAGAGCAAAAGAGAGGGGGAGGGAGAGAGCGCAAGGGGTGGGACCGCTGTACTGCAAAAAATGGCCCGTGTGAACGGGCTTTAGGACTCGTATATATATATTTGGTCATAATCAATACACCATTTTCTGCATAAATATAATGAATGTGTTTATATAGATTAACTGGTCAGAACTCAGGAATTAATTTAATTTGAGATTAAATATTAATGTTTATAATAATATTGCTGTCAAATTTATAGATATCTCAATATTGCTATTTTGGGGTACACTACAGAGATTTAACATCTCACTGGAGTGTATTGACAAAATTCTGCTATATTAATTATAGATATCGCTGACAATAGTTTTATACTACTATTATTTATAAATATTCATAATTCCATTAATCAAAAATATTGTTATGTAAATATAAATAACATGTTGGAGGTAACAGCTGGGATAGAAATAAATAATATTGTAACCTAGGATATATAAGAAAACATTTCCAATAGCAGCATCTGTGTAAATTATATTTTACACATTTTATTTTGGAACTTTTTTGCTTTTTGTCCTTGACTGTAATTGCATTTTTTTTAATAATGTGTGTACTGCACTTTATCAGTGACGTGCAGTGATGTCAGAGGCTGGTGAGGCAGTGGCTAGGATACACCTTCATTCTTTAGATATCCTTTGTTGAAGAAATAGGAATGCACATGGGTGAGCCAATCACATGTGGCATCTATGTGCAGCCACCAATCAGCAGCTACTGAGCATATTTATATATGATTTTCAACAAAGGATATCAAAAGAATGAAAAAAATTAGATATTAGATGTAAATTGGAAAGTTATTTAAATTTGCATATGGGTTTCATATGGGTTTCATATGGGTTTCGTGTCCCTTTAAATGGTGTCTTGGAAAACTGGTCAACTTAGTAAACATCTGATTTTAGTCTAAAAGGATTGTAACAGAAACTCTTGCCAGATAACACAATGCTTGCTCTGATTATGAGATCTAGAAATCCATGCCCATTAAAATATGTTTGAAACATACTTTTTACTTTAATGCTGCAAATTATGCTTATAGATTCTTTCATTATTCAGTAAATATAAAAATGTCTTGATCCAGTGGCGGCTGGTGAAATTTAAAGATGGTGGGGCGCTTGACCCCATCCCTTTAAATAAAGCCACACCATCAGATGGCACTACCAATTCATTAATTAAATAAATAAATAAAAGGTAGATAGAAACACAGAAAAGCACTCGGGGGGGGGGGGGGAGGGAGACGGGGGGAGAGAGACAAAGAGGGTTAGAGAGAAAGAGAGAGAGATACAATCACACACAGCGGGTGAGAGAGAGACACAATCACACACAGAGGGTTAGAGAGAGAGAGAGAGAGACAATCACACACAGAGGGTTAGAGAGAGAGAGAGAGAGAGAGAGAGAGAGAAAGAGACACAATCACACACAGAGGGTTAGAGAGAGAGAAAGAGAGACACAATCACACACAGAGGGTTAGAGAGAGAAAGAGAGAGAGAGACACACACACAATCACACACAGAGGGTTAGAGAGAGAAAGAGAGAGAGACACACACACAATCACAAACAGAGGGTGTGTGTGAGAGAGAGAGAGAGAGAAAGAGACACAATCACACACAGAGGGTTAGAGAGAGAGAGAAAGAGAGAGAGAGACACAATCACACACAGAGGGTTAGAGAGAGACACAATCTCACACAGAGGGTTAGAGAGAGAAAGAGAGAGAAAGAGACACAATCATACACAGAGGGTTAGAGAGAGAGAGAGAGAGAGAGAAAGAGACACAATCATACACAGAGGGTTAGAGAGAGAGAGAAAGAGAGAGACACAATCACACACAGAGGGTTAGAGATAGAGAGAAAGAGAGAGACACAATCACACAGAGAGGGTTAGAGAGAGAGAGAGAGAGAGAGAGAGAGACACACAATCACACACAGAGGGTTAGAGAGAGAGAGAGACACAATCACACACAGAGGGTTAGAGAGAGAGAGAGAGACAATCACAGACAGAGGGTTAGAGAGAGAGAGAGACACAGAGAGAGAGAGAGACACACACAATCACACACAGAGGGTTAGAGAGAGACACAATCACACACAGAGGGTTAGAGAGAGAAAGAGAGAGAAACACACACAATCACAAACAGAGGGTTAGAGAGAGAGAGAGAGAGAGAGAGACAGTCACACACAGAGGGTTAGAGAGAGAGAGAGAGAGAAAGAAAGAGAGAGACACAATCACATACAGAGGGTTAGAGAGAGACACAATCACACACAGAGGGTTAGAGAGAGAGAGAAAGAGATAGAGACAATCATACACAGAGGGTTAGAGAGAGAGAGAGAGAGAGAAAGAGAGAGACACAATCACACACAGAGGGTTAGAGAGAGATACACAATCACACACAGAGGGTTAGAGAAAGAGAGACACACAATCACACACGGAGGGTTAGAGAGAGAGAGAGACACACAATCACACACAGGGTTAGAAAGAGAGAGAGACACAATCATACACAGAGGGTTAGAGAGCGAGAGAGAGAGAGACAATTACACACAGAGGGTTAGAGAGAGAGACACAATTACACACAGAGGGTTAGAGAGAGAGAAAGAGAGAGATACACAATCACACACAGAGGGTTAGAGAGACACGTAAGGGATGAGAGAGTCAGAGGGGGAGAAAGAGAGACAGAGAGAGAAAGAGACCATGGGGGAGAACAACACATAAGGAGAGAGATGGATAGATAGAGAGAGAGAGAGAGAGAGAGAGACACACACACACACAAGGGGGGGGGGGAGAGGGACCACTGCATTTTAAGTAATAAAACAGCAGAGCTACAGAGAGTTCAGAAAATGAGACTATAAATTAGTGTGAAGTACAGAGGCAAGCTGCTAAGTTAGTGGGTGTAAAGTTTGCGTAAACAAAATACAAAAACGATCCTTTGCTGTAAAAGAGTAAAAAAACACTAAACCACATTCATTAAATTATCATTTTCACGAGAGACGAAAGGGGGGCGGAGCCGGCCGGGAGCGAGAATGGCCGCAACTACATAGTGCTCTGATACTAGCCCTAGGGTACAGCTCTGTATAAGGGACAAGAGTCTTTGAATTTTTATAGGACATGCCCCGCTGAGACACAGGCACACTCTGAAGCCATCCGACCAACTTTGGCTCACATTTAAGCACGGTGCTGCCGCAAGCTACAGACGACATTGCGGCCTACAAAGAAAATGCGCATATCTCGCTCAGAAGCTGATCGGCGCGAAGGCATAAGGATCCCTTTCACTTGCAGTGAGTAGCGATTACACCCACTAAGCCGACCGCTAACACCGTAATTACACATCTAATGAGGAGACCTTGAATCCATAGGGCGATGCTGCGCTGAGCCTTTTCTTATATCAAAATCTCCATTACACCTACCATAACGCCACGTGAGAGGCGAGGCGCAGTATTCCCTCAAGCTTAATACCCCAGTCTTCACGGTGCGTTATACAAAAGACACTAAGGTTAAACCTCCTGCACAAGTGGGTCTTTATTTACACAGAATGACTCCTTCTGAGAAACATATAGACTGTTGACTTTTTTTCATAGATCGCTACTCACAGGATATCTGGCTGCATGGCGCATTCAATATACTTGCCATAACTAATAACGGTTAAGGTTACATATCAGGCAACGTTCCAACAGTTTCAGCATATGCAGTTCACATGCCTAACTACCACATGAGTGAGATCTGACACTATTTAACACAACAAACTTCTCGTGTAGAGGGGAATTGCTGACCGGATTAATAAACCCTTAAAGTCTCATAAAAAAAAAAAAAAAAATTTAAACAGAGAAAAGAAAAAAGGAGCTTACTATTTTACTCAACATGAACACCAAAAGAACATCTAGGATAGACAAGACTGGGAAAACATCTATTCCTACTGGGGCAAAGATGGATGCTTACTTTAAAACAACAGAGACGGTCATCCCGTCACCCCAATCCCCAGTATCTAATGACTCAGAAGACAGGGGTTCAGCATTGCCACGTCAAGACACAGATCACCCTCTCACAAAAGCTGACCTGTTGCTGTTACCCTCCAAAGAAGACTTTAAAGTGTTCATGGTTCAAGTGAGCCAGATGATTAAAGACAGCCTCACAGAAGTGAAAAGAGAAATAACAGATCTGGGTCAGAGAATATTGCAAATTGAAGAGCAAACTGAGGAATTAACTTCGGACACTAACAATATGGCGTGCGAAATGGAGCAACAAAATGCCACCATTCTTTTATTACAATCTCAAATAGAAGATTTAGATAATCGTAACAGAAGACAGAATCTAAGAATCAGAGGGGTACCCGAAGATATTACACCCCCACAAATAAATTCATATCTTCAGCAACTTTTTGAACATTTACTTAAAAACAACGCTGCTTCCCCTCTGGTTCTAGATAGAGCTCACAGAGCACTCAGACCACAGCCATCAGCGAAAGAACCTCCACGAGACATCATAATAAAGTTTCATAAATACTCTGATAAAGAAGATATCCTAACAGCATCCAGGAAGCAGTCTCCAATAAGCTTTCAAGGAAAAGACATTCAAATATACGCGGACCTTAGTCCTACAACTCTTTTCAAAAGAAAGGAAGCCAGATACTTAACACTACACCTCAAAGATTTGGGTATACCCTATTGCTGGGGCTTTCCCTTCTCCTTAAAAGTGATTAAAGAAAATAAGATCTACACCTATCGAGACCCAGAAGATATTGAGACTTTTTGCTCTGACTTGGGCATCCCAACGCCCTCTTTACCATCCATATCTGAAAACAAGAACCCAAAGGATGCCCACAAACCTAAGCCTCAAAGACCTGAGTGGACCACTGTTTCCAGGAAAAGAAAAGGCTTCCCATCCTCAGGCGGAACCCCCTCAGGATCCAAAGAAAGACCTCCATGAAATGAACATAGACAGTGTTTTCTTGTCTCCTCCTAGACATTAGGAACTATGTACTGTTCCAGTCATCGCTTCAAATAATGTTTTCTTCTTTTTTATCTTTTGAATGTACACCTCTTGTCCCTTGTCTCCTCTTCATATTGCTTCCTTTACCCTGGGAGTAGTAACATCTCTTGATGTTCACCCCCTATAACCTCACTTCCAATCCTAATCCCAAATCTATTTGCTATATTGAAAGATATAGCCTTACTTTGTGTTTAGTCAATGTTTTGCTGCACACATTTTTTGTATTTGTTTGGTTTGTCAGTTTTATTGTTCTAATGTTTATTTGTTCACACAGGCAATATGATGCTTCATCCCAGCTTTTCCTTTTCCTCTGTATATCACTTCTCATTCCCTCTGGGGGGGGGGGAGACCGACAGAATCCACCCTTTTTGAAGATCCAGGTAAGGAACCCATAGATATTAGACGACAACACACACATTTTAAGAATGACACATAGAACAGTGAACTTCCTTTCGCAAAATGCGAATGGGCTAAATTCTCCTATAAAGCGATCAATTGCTTTGAGAGAGTTTGAAAAATATAACAATTCAATTATATTTATCCAGGAGACACATTTTTTAAACACTGCTGAACCCAAATTCCTCTCTAAGTTTTATCCCACTGGGTATTTTGGATCAACCCATAAGAAAAAAAACGGGGTTGGGACATTATTTCATAAGAACATAGAATTTCAATTATTACATAAAGTCTCCGATAAAGAAGGCAGAATCCTAATCCTAGTGGGACTCCTGTTCCAGCGCCCAATCACGTTGGTGAACGTTTATGCTCCTAACTCTAAGAGAGTACCCTTCTTTAAGAAACTCACAGCCCTAATTGCAGAACATAGGAAGGGATCTCTAATCATAGGGGGTGATTTTAACGTTATCCTCGACCCCAAATTAGACTCTACCTCCACTAAACCTAACCCCACATCAAGGCCCCCAAATATAGTTTATGACTTTCTCAAAAAATCAGGCGTAGTTGACATTTGGAGGATACAACACCCTCTTCAGCGTAACTATTCATTCTTCTCTAACCCATGGTCTCAGTACACCCGCATTGATTATCTATTAGTTGACCAACTGAGTCTAGGACAAGTTAGGGACTCTGACATAAGCCCGACGGCCTGGTCGGACCACTCTCTTATTACGCTCTCTATGGAATGGTCAGAAGGCCCGTCATGCCCTTTTATATGGAGGTTAGACGAGTCCCTACTACATCACACTCCCACTAATATTAAAATGCTCCAGACCATACTAGAATATTTTCAACATAACTCACTGCCTGAAATCTCACCACGTACCCTATGGGACGCGCATAAAGCCGTAGTCAGAGGAGAGTACATTAAACAGAGGTCTAGGCTGCGAAAACAATTTAATCTAGCTATAACTCATAACACGGACAAGTTGAACTCCCTAGAATTACAACACAAACAGACCCCTAAGGACTCTAAGATTCAAATAGAACTGACTAAGGTTAGGAAAGAACTAAATCACTTATTGACTAGAGAGGCTCAGAGACGAGCTCTCTACCTGAGAAAGGTATATTTCCATGAGGGCAACCGAGCTGGCGCGTTCCTAGCAAAAGCCCTGAGAGCAAAAACCATTAAATCACACATATATAGTATAAAAAAGGCTGATGGGACTGTAACACACGACAGCAAGCAGATAGCAGACCAATTTAGTAAATACTATCATCAACTGTATAACCTTGGAGAAGACTCCTCCTCATCCCACACTACACAAATGAGCGAATACATTGAAGGAGCACAATTAAACACACTCACGACGGCCCAAACAGAGAAAATGGAGGAACCAATTACACTGTTGGAAATCCTCAACACCATCAAAGACCTTCCCATGAGAAAAAGCCCTGGCCCTGATGGCCTTACAAACGCCTACTATAAACAATTTAAAAATATATTAGCCCCGCATCTATTAGAATTGTTTAACTCAATAGACGATAATAGACTGCTTTCACACACGATGCAGGAAGCCCACATAGCAGTTATCTTAAAACCAGACAGAAATCCTGAAGACACCAGTAATTACAGACCAATCTCATTATTAAATTCTGATCTGAAGATCCTGGGCAAAATTCTATCTAAAAGAATAAATTCTATAATTCAAGATCTGATACATACGGACCAGGTTGGTTTTGTCCCGTCACGTGAGGCACGGGACAACACCATAAGAGCGATTCTTCTGGCCTCTCATGCCCAACATAATAAAATTAAATCAGTCTTTATCACAGTCGACGCTGAGAAGGCTTTCGACCGTATAAACTGGAGCTTTCTCAGGGTCACATTAAAATCTTTCGGTTTTGGAGAGAAAATGATAAATAGAATTTTTAGTTTATACTCCTCCCCGTCAGCTAGAGTGAGAGTCAATGGTGCCCTCTCGGATCCCTTTCAAATTACCAATGGTACCCGACAGGGTTGCCCATTGTCCCCATTACTTTTTATACTATCTATGGAGGTCCTAGCATCTTATGTCAGAATGAACCAAAGTATCTTAGGAATCCCAATTGGCCCTCATGATTTCAAAATTGCCCTATATGCAGATGATTTGCTGTTTTCACTGACCTCACCGAGTACTACAATACCTGTCCTTCTAGAAACACTCCAAAAATTTGGTAACTTTTCTAATTTTTCTGTAAATCTTCAAAAATCGGAAATTCTGAATATCTCTATGGACCCCATTGACTTTCAACAACTAGCACAAACTTGCTCCCTCAAATTACAACCTGAATCAGTTAAATACTTAGGCATTGTCCTCTCCCCCAATTATACCACACTATTTGAGAAAAACTATAGACCCTTACTACAAAATATACAAAAAGACCTCTTAACGTGGTCGGACAGACCTTTATCTTGGTGGGGGAGGATTCAATCCATAAAAATGACCACTTTGCCCAGGATTCTTTATATCTTACAAACTATTCCCATTTCTCTTCCCAACAGTTACATATCTCAACTACAATCTATAATCAATGCCTTTGTATGGGGCACACTGAAACCTCGGATAAATAGAAATACATTATACAGGAACACTGACATGGGAGGGCTAGGCCTGCCAAATATTAGGGAGTATTACATGGCAGTCACTCTACAGAGAGTTCTGGACTGGCATGGCTCTACGGACAATAAGGCCTGGGTGTCCATAGACTCACATTTACTACAGATCCCAAAAGTGGGGGCGGTTTGTTGGGTACCTGGGGAACTCAGACCAATGCAATGCAGGACACTAGCTATACATAGACATCTTTTCCATACTTGGGACTTGATCAGATCTACTAAAAAATACATTACTCATCTTCGTTCACCTCTCTTCCCAATCCCCCAGAATGCAGAATTAGTAGGGGGACTAGACAACAAATTTTGCAGAACTCAGGAATGGGATTATACATGGCCCCTGGCCAAGTTTGTAGAAAATGGGAAATTAATAAGCACAGATAAATTTATTGAATTGTGTGGGGGACGCCCTGGGAACTGGCTAAAACATGCACAACTTTCACACTATATAGCATCTTCCCCACATAAAGCAGACCTCCTGAGATCACCCACACCATTTGAATCACTATGCTTACAGAATAAAACAATCTGCCACCCTTTGTCGTTGTCCCATAGGCTACTACAAACCCATGACAATGCATTACTCCCTACTTACACAATCAAATGGCAACAAGACTTACACCTAGACTTGGACAAGATAGAGTGGAGAAATATTTTTCACAAAACACGTAAATTGTCTACCTCGCCACAAATCTTAGAACTAAATTTTAAAGTTCTTACAAGATGGTATTTGACCCCCACTTGCCTACATTCAATTTACCCCGAGGCATCTAGGATGTGTTGGAGAGGCTGTGGGGGACACGGTTCTTTAATTCACATATGGTGGCAATGCCCTAAGATAACACCTTTATGGCAATCAATAGAATCTTTTCTTAAGAAAATCCTCACACAGCACTTTTCACTAACCCCAAGAATAGCATTATTAAATGACCTCCCCAAAGTTAAATGTAGATTGAGATCCCTCCTTATACAGATCTGCCTTAATGCCGCAAAATCATTAATAGCCAGACACTGGAAGAGCCTCCTAACCCCCTCAAAAGATATGTGGATTGACAGAGTTGATGAACTCCTAGACCTAGAGGAATACGGCCATCTTAAAAATAATTCTCGCATAACATTTCCGGAGATCAAATTTTTATGGGATGAATACACATATAGATCATAACATACCACTTATATTTGACCTTATGGGAACCAGCCTCTGGACGTGCTTGGACCGGTCTCCCCCCCCCCTCCGGGGGCACCCTTTCCCCCTCCTTAGCTCCTGCTCTTTTCCTTTCTCTTACTATTCTTTTTACTTCTCTCCTCCGTTCCTCACTCTTCTTTTCATCTCTCTCTTCTTCTCGACTTTCCTCTCTTCTTGTATTGCATCATGAATCTTAATTGCCTGAGAAATGTCCTGTATGGAATCTGCTTATGTCTCCCCACACTATAGTGACGCTACATATATAATAATCTACTCCGCAGAGGAGATTCGGTTGAGGTATGGGAAATGAGATATAGAACTTTATACTCCATGAAGAGAAATGGACTTCTTTCAGCTGGATTGTAGCTTCCATAAGTACTTTGTTAAGTGAACAAAGTTGTTTATGTTTATTTTTATAAGTTTAATTGTTTGTATAAGTTTGTGTTGGAAAAAATACACACAAAAGACTAGAAAGTAACCTTAACCTGTGTATTATGGCACCAATTACCCTTTGTACAAGATGTAACAAGACAACCTTTGGTGTTTGTTTAACATTTATTGTATGTAATCTTTCTTCAATAAATAAAAAATTTTTTTTTTATCATTTTCACTAACAGAATCCCTTTCAGTAAAATCTTACTTTAATAAGATGTGGCTAAAACACTGCTCTCTCTGCCTCTCTTCCTGCTCTGTATAAGGATTCGGGAAGTGACAGTGGCACATTCCACTGCACTTAGAGGGGAAGAACAGAACTCTCTTTTTCACTTTAGCAAAGCTAGCAGGTTCACAGGACAGCAACAAAATATATGAAAGTTGTTTTTTTCCGTTTTTGTTTTGTTTTATATGATTTAACATCCAGCCCCAACCCTAAGTTCCACTTACTAATGCTTCTCACTGGATTGGTTCAGCCCAAATAGGACTGCCTCAAATAAGCAGTTAATGGGCCATGCAATGATCTTAACCACTTTCATCCAGTAGGTGGAGCAGCATGTTGTGTAATGGTGGGCAGACCTGCTTGTGCCTCTCCATTGCACAACATATAGCTGTGAGAGAAAAAAATGCTGGGGGAAAAAAAATAATTTTTTATTTTTATTTTTAAAGCCAATAAAAAAATATATATTTTTGCCCATATGAGAGGTGAAGCACTGCCTCACCTGCCTCTAGTGACTGCACATCACTGCACTTTATGCTACTATAGCACTTTATGAGATGTCACATATAAAATATATGCCCCGTCTAATTGCATCATTTTTTTCTCTGTACTTTGTGATTGTCCAGGTTCATGTTGGTGCCTGATTCATCATCTCAGCTGGGAGGGTAAATGATATAATCCTTGCAATAGTTCTTCATAACTCATATGCAGGCATCACTGTAGGTGAAAAAGGCTTTATTTCTCTTGTAAGGTGTATCCAGTCCACGGGTTCATCCATTACTTGTGGGATATTCTTCATTGCAAATGCTTGTGTTTGTTGCAGAACTTTGCACATTAATAGCAGAAATAACATCATTACTGCCAATAGCACTTTCTATGGTTATCAAATTTTAAGATTTTAAGATTTTATGACTTCATAAAATAATTCTCAATACTTTGCTGCAGTTTCATTTAGACAAACAGCAACAGAATTAAATGGAATAAGTTTTGGTTGCTCCAAACATAAGTAGTCCAATCTAAACATGAAGCTAGTTATGCTGCAATGACAACACACATTCTTCCATAAACATTTTGTTGCAAGTTGCCACATTTTATATCCCAACTCAATATACATCCCAATTAAAGGGATAGGAAAGTCAAAATTAAATGTGTATGATTCAGATAGAGCATGTAATTTTAAGACACTTTTAAATTCACTTCTATTTTCAAATGTACTTCGTTCTCTTAGTATTCCTTGTTAAAAAATAAATGCGCACATATCCTACACTAATGGGAGCTGCTGCTAATTGGTGCCTGAACACATTTGTCTCTTGTGATTGGCTAACTAGATTTGTTCAGCTAGCTGTCAGTAGTGCAATGCTGTACCTTCAGCAATGGATAACAAGAGAATGAAGCACATTTGATAATAGAAGTCATTTGCAAATTTGTTTAAAATTGTATGTTCTATCTGAATCATAAAAGAAAATATTGTGGTTTACTATCCCTTTAATTTAGGCTGGGCAATGATTCTGTGAGGAAATGTCTACTCTCCACTATTTATATTTAATAAACTAACAATGGGGTCAGTGATTTACTCTCCAAATAGATTTTTTTCTCTCCGCCACAAATTAGATTTCCACGTTAAAAGCCTGCAGCTCCAAATGCATATTCAACAGAAAAAGTCAGGAAAATACTTTTTTATGTGAGTTAAAAGGACATGATACCAAAATGTTAAAGCATTTGAAAGTGATGAAACATATCTAGAAAATATCACCTGAACATCTCTATGTAAATAAGGATGATATTGTGCCCCTTTCGCATCTCTTAAGGTTACAGTAAAAGCTTTAGAATTAACACCTTTTTGCTTCTAATATTTAATTTACTTTATTCTCTAAGTATCCTATGTTGAAGGAACAGCAATACACTACTTGGACCTAGCTGAGCAAATTAGGTGAGTCAATGACAAGATGCATATAAGTGCAGTCACAAATCAGCTAACTCCTAGCAGTGCATTGCTGCTTCTGAGCCTAGCAAATTCCAGTAGTAAACTGGAAAGTTGTTTAAAACTACATTTTCTATATGAATGATGAAAGTTTAATTTTGACTTTACGGTCCTTTTAAAAGAAGGTAGATTTACCAATGTCTGTCCGACATTATACGCTTTCGGCATTTAACATTGCACAAGCAATTCACCAGAACTGCTTGTGCAATGCCACCCCCTGCAGATTCACGGCCAATCATATAGGATCGGGCGGATTGAGGACCGCAGCCTCAGAGGCAGCAGACAAGTTATGGTGCAGCGTTCTTAAGACCGCTGCTTCATAACTGCTGTTTCCGGCGAGCCTGAAGGCTTGCGCGGAACAAGGGCCATACGGCCCTTGTTAAATCTACCCCATTGCATTGGTTTGAAAACTGATTTTTCTGTTAGCTAATTGGTAACAGTTGTTTACCTGTTATATGTGATTGCTCTTAAAATGACTTATTTTATAAAGCTCTATAACAGTGATGGATAAAGTTTTATCACATGAGGCCGCTGATCAATATTTAAGAAGTGCTGGGGGGGGGGGGGGGTTTGCAAATAAGTGCCAGATTTAGGTAATATTTAGGGGTATCCTCTGTCTACTGTTCTTCCTTCATTACTACTCCACAGTGCACTTGTGACTTGCAGCAATCTGCCTGGTTATATGAAGTCACCAAAGCACCCATTGTAGTTCCACTTTTTCAAAAGGGCTCAAAACTATTGCTGCAGGTCTAATGAGGTCCACAGGCTACTAGATGGCCATCCTTGCTTCTTATGATTTTTTTTATTTTCTTTGCTCAACCTTTTGAGTACTTTTTGTATTTTGAAATCTGCTGTAACATTATTACACTTTGGAATGAGGTCAATTAACATTGTAATGTTAGTGGCTAGAGCTAATTTTAATTAGGGGTTAATGGTTACGGTTACTGATTTAGGAGGGTGATAGTTTTGGGGTAGAATGTGTCTTCAATGTGGAAATCATTGGTAGATAGGATTAATGTGCTGGAGGAGCATTTATATTGATAAATTACATAAATGGATGATGAGTTGGGGTACAAAAAATGTAAGATCAGGAGATAGTCCCAAAGAGTTTAGGGATGCCCTTAAATTATGATTTTTAATGTTTTTTTAAAAAAAAAAAGAATTACTCTGAGAACCTGTTAAGGCACATAAACATTCCAGTAATAGGGAAACTACAATTTATAGAAAGATCACCTTATCTGATGGACTGGTGTAGATTATTGTGTGGTCCCAAAGATGGGTATTTTATTTCCCCCCACTTCAAGTGAAAAATAGATTGTAATAGCGTTGCATGAGAAATGAGCTTATCAGACTTGGTAAACCTGTCTGATAATCCAATTTACAAGAATCTTCCCCAAGCATTGATCATTTTTTAAAATAACCGTTTTTGCTTTTAAGTTTATTTGAATAAATAACATTTTAAAAAATTATTTTATGTCACTTTAAACCACACTTGACCCTTTATTTTTTAATATATTTTATTATTTAATAGAACAGTAGAACAAATACTAGATGTATGTATTGGGTACTTGTAAAGCGCGGCTAATCACCCCTAAGGGTATCAAGGCGCTGCTCATTTTATCGACCTCGGAAGGATGAAAGGCTGAGTGGACTTCGCTAGATAGTTCATTCCCATAGCAGAATTTTGATTAAACTTACAATATTGGGAATATTTTATATGTTATGACACATATCATCCTGAAATAACATTATTGTTAGATGTGAACCCTTATTAATAAATGAGGAGTTAAGTAAACACTTTTGCAATAATATAGATTGTAATATTAAATATCTAAAAAAAAACACATTTCTTTCCTAAGATATGGAAAGTCCACAATGTCATCAATTACTAGTGGGAATATCACTCCTGAACAGTGAGGAAAGAATACTGTGGTGTGGAAACAGTCCAGAGAGGATAAGTAATCAGAAAGTGTTACACAATAATCCCAGATGGATGATTATCAATATAAACTGCTCATGTATCCATAGTGTGAGGGCATCCAATGCACCTAGTTTCTCCTATTGCAGTAATAAAAGCCATCCAGATTATAACACTTTGAGTTCAAATAGCCTTCCCCCCTGTATGCGGGCGCTTTAATCAACAGCGAGGTTCCTCCGTCCCCCTGTAGATTAGTGTGTGTGAAGATCAGACCTTTCGGTTACTCAATACAGCTCACCATATGTGTGTGAATGAAAAACAGTAACACAGCTCCCCAAACACGGCTGTCAATCATACCTCTTATTTCCAGTGGCGTTGTTATACCAGACGTGTTGCCACTTCACAGTCGTCTCTCCATCTGAGTGAGCTCCGGTCCCATGTCCCAAACAGCGCTCCGATAGAGTGAGTTACCCCTGCAGCCCTTTGCCGTTAGCTCCGTGCTCACTCTGGCCAAGGTTCAATCAGAAGTAAAGAAAAACATGAGAAGCACTCGGCCATTCACTTAAGAAACTTCAGCTAACACTGTCTCTGTTTTACCTGGGTAACATTACCCTGCAATCTGCTGTTTTTTGCACTTTTCGTTTTGTGTCCAATACTGGAATTATAAATAAATGTATCACACTGTCGCTGCTCGAGTGCTTCTCATGTTTTTCTTTACTTCTAATATCACTCCTGGCCAGCAGGAGGAGGCACAGAGCACCACATCAAAGATGTTAAGTGTCACTCCCCTACCCATAATCCCCAGTCATTCTCTTTGCCTCTGTCAATGGAGGAGGTGAAGTTTTGGTGTCTGAAGAAAATTGGATTTCTTTTCGCTACATGCAAGTTTTTTGGGTATAGCTGTAGTCCACGTCAATCTCTGCAGTAGAGTAGTGGTGGCTTTAAAGCAGTTAGGAACTTGTGAGGTGGGCCTTGCTGCATTTTTCTAACATATTTGCTGGCCATGGTATAGAAAGCCAGAGTAGGTTTACTCTGTTCTTTCTTTTCTCCATAGGCCTCTGTAAGGAGTATGTGTCCTTTCACACCTTGTGAGCTGTCCTCCTGCCAGATGGCTAGATGTGCAGGGAGACTTGCACTGAAGGTAGACTCTCTGCACTTTATTATGGGACATAAAATCCTTAATGGAGGATCTTTAATTGGCAGTGGGCAGGCACTTATTTGTATGAGGATATGGAGACTTAGGGGTTAACTTCCTCCATGGATAGGAGGAGTTAACCCTCTATGGTGGTTCAGATACTTTATTTTTTGGGGGATTTAATATCCTTCGGCAATACACTTTCCTTATTGACCTGCCTTTTTCCAGCTATAAAGCGCACATTTTGTTGTTGTTGCGCATCTTCAATCATCCAGGTCACGTGATCTTCCGTCTCTGCTTTCAGTAATCCTGAGCGGTGAAGGCGACTGGATGCGAGAGTGAGATCGGCTACAATCTGGACGTTTTCTCGTTACTGCTGGTATTATCGAAGGGGGCAGGTAAGCACCTCAGTGTAAGCTGAGATGTAGAGGCCGTACTATAGATTGTTGAGCTAAGTTAAAAGTAAAACGCTAGTAATATAAAAGCTTTTTTTTTTCCTTTGAATTGCTTATGTGGGCCATTTTACTTTAAGCAGTGAGGACACGGGTTGTCTATCTAACCTATTCCGCTCTACTGTTTCTTAAACGGACAATATATTAAATAAGTGTATTTAATTTTTTGTCTTTAATTTTTGCTAATACCTTTTCCTCTATCATGGAAGAGGATTCTGTTTCTTTGAACTTGTGTCTCCTATGTTTAGAGAACCAAATTGTGTTGCCCATGCAATTTTGTACCTCTTGTCTAGATATGACCTTAAAACACAAAGGTAGACTTTTTGTTTCTGAGCCACATGTCTCTTAGGATGATGCTGTTCAGGCAATGCCACAGCCTTCTCCTCAAACGTCCCAAGCCTTAGTGGGTCACATACAGTGTCCTGCGGTTCTTCTCGATCTCAAGGAGGAGTTTCTTTGCCTGCAGAAATTGCTGCCCAGGTATCTTCTGCGGTATTTGTGGCTTTATATGCTATTCCTTTTCTTCAAGGAAAATGCAAGAGGAAAACTAAAGATTCAGATAGAAAGGTTTCTGTTCCAACTTCTGCTACTTAGGTTGTCCTTCCTCATAAGTCTGATGAGGAGGATACGTTGGTAGCCTATGAGGGTGAAATCTCAGATTTGGACAGTTTAATTCCTACATCTGATGCTGAAGTAGTATCCTTTAGATTTAAGCTTGAACACCATAATTTCTGATATTACGGGTGGAAAAGGGTCTTTTCTACCACAAGACAAGAAGAATAGACCTTTCGTAACTTCAAAGGAAAGTCTTCCTCTCCCACTTCCAAGCAGGAACAGTGCAAGTCTTCTTAGAATCAGTCTTGAAACAAGGGGAAGCAATCAAAGAAACCCGCAACTGAGTCTAAATCAGCATGAATGGTTCGCCCCCAATCTGGGATCGGATCAAGTGAGGGGCAGACTTTCTCTTTTTTATCAAGCGTGGATTCGAGATGTCCCAGATCCCTGGGCTGTGGACATAGTATCTCAGGGTTACAAAATAGAATTCAAGACTTTTCCTCCCAGGGGCAGGTTCTCCCTCTCAAGATTATCTGCAGACCAGATAAAAAGAGAGGCATTTTTGAATTGCGTTCGGGACCTATCTTCCCTGGGAGTGATAGTTCCTTTTCCAGTAAGGGAACAAGGTCTAGGATTCTATTCAAATCTGTTTGTGGTTCCCAAAAAAGAGGCAACTTTTTGTCCTATTCTAGACCTAAAGTGTCTTAACAAAATTGTCAGGGTTCCATCCTTCAAAATGGAAACCATTCGTTCCATTCCTATTTTGGTCCAAGAGGGTCAGTTCATGACGACCATAGACCTAAAGGATGCAAATCTTCATGTTCCCATCCACAAGGATCATTACAAGTTCCTGAGATTCGCATTTCTAGACAAACATTTTCAGTTTGTGGCTCTTCCTTTTTGCCTTGCCACAGCTCCCAGAATTTTCTCAAAGGTTCTACGGCTCTCTTGGCAGTGATCAGGTCTCAGGGAATTGCAGTGGCACCCTACCTGGACGACATATTGGTTAAGGCGCCATCTTTCCAACAAGCAAACTCTCATACAGAGTTCTTGTTGTCTTTTCTACATTCCCATGGTTGGAATGTGAATCTGGAAAAGAGTTCCCTTGTTCCAGCTACAAGGATAGTTTTCTTAGGGACCATAATAGATTCCCTAGCTATGAAGATTTTTCTGACGTAGGTCAGAAAATCCAAAATTCTCTCCTCTTCAGTCTACTGTTCGGGCATCAGTGGCTCAATGTATGGAGGTAATTGGTCTGATGGTCGCTTCCATGGACATCATTCCCTTTGCTTGATTCCATTTGAGAGCTCTGCAATTATGGAGGACCATCTGGATTTGTCACAGAGAATAGATTTAGATCAGTCAACAAGAGACTCTCTCCCGTGGTGGCTTTCTCAGGAGCATCTGTCTCAGGGCACATGCTTCCAGAGACCTTCCTGGGTGATCGTGTCCACGGATGCCAGCCTGATAGGCTGGGGACTAGTCTGGGACTCGTTGAAGGCGCAGGGACATTGGACTCGGGAGGAGTCTGCTCTCCGCATAAATATCTTGGAGTTGAGAGCGATTTACAATGCTCTGATGGATGGGCCTCAGTTGTCCTTAACCCGGTTTATCAGGTTCCAGTTAGACAATATCACCGCAGTGGCCTACATCAACAACCAAGGAGGAACTCAGAGTTCCTTAGCCATGAAGGAGGTGGCTCGGATTGTTCAGTGGGTGGAAGCTCACAATTTCTATCTGCCATCCACATTCCAGGAGTGGACACCTGGGAAGCGGATTTCCTGAGCAGACAGACATTTCACCCCGGGGAGTGGGCTCTTCATCCGGAGGTGTTCTTCAGGTTAACCCTCTGATGGGGGGGGGGGTGCTGGAGTTGGATCTGATGGCGTCTTGGCAGAAAGCCAAGCTTCTAAGGTACAGGTCAAGATCAAGAGATCCACAGGCCGCTCTGGCGGTTCCTTGGTATTTCAGTCTAGCATACCTGTTCCCCCGTTTGCTATCCTTCTACAAGTCATTGCTCATATCAAACAGAAGAGAGCATCAGTAATTCTATTAGCTCCTGCTTGGCTTTGCAGGATCTGGTATGCAGACATAGTGAAGATATCATCTCTTCCACCTTGGAGGTTGCCTCTGAGGAAGGACTTTCTACCTCAGGGTCCATTCCTTCATCCAAATCTTGTTTCTCTGAAGCTGATTGCTTGGAGATTGCTTAGTTCTGTCTAAGCGTGGTCATTGATACCCTGATTCAGGCTCGCAAGCCTGTTACTAGAAAGATTTACCTTTAGATATGGCGTAAATATCTTTATTGGTGTGAATCCAAGTGCTACTCTTGGAGTAGGGAGGGTCAGGATTCCTAGGATTTTGTCCTTTCTTCAGGAAGGTCTGGAGAAGGGTTTGTCAGTCAGTACTCTGAAGGGTCAGATTTCTGCATTATTCATTTTGTTACACAAGCGTTTGGCGGATTTGCAAGATGTGCAATCCTTTTGTCAGGCTCTGGTCAGAATCAGGCCCGTGTTTAAGTCTGTTGCTCCGCCTTGGAGCCTTAACCTTGTTCTTAAAGTTTTGCAGCAGGCTCCATTTTGAGCCATTGCATTCCATAGATATTAAGTTGTTACCTTGGAATGTTTTGTTTTTTATTGCTATTTATTCTGCTCGGAGAGTCTCAGAACTCTTGGTTTCGCAGTGTGATTCGCCTTACCTTATCTTTCATGATGATAAGGGGGTTCTTCGTACTAAGTTGGGTTTTCTGCCTAAAGTGGTTTCGGATAGAAATATTAATCAGGAAATTGTTGTTCCTTCTCTATGTCCGAATCCTTCTTCTCATAAGTAATGTCTGTTGCACAACTTGGACGTTGTGCATGTCCTAAAATTCTACCTACAGACGACTAAGGATTTTCACCAGTCCTCTGCTCTGTTTGTCTGTTTCTCTGAAAAGCGTAAAGGTCAAAAGGCTACTGCTACTTTTCTTTCCCTCTGGTTGAGAAGTATAATTTGTTTTGCTTATGAGACTGCTGGTCAGCAGCCTCCTGAGAGAATTATGGCTCATTCCAAGAGGGCCGTCTCCTCTTCTCGGGTGGAACAGATTTGCAAGGCTGCAACTTGGTCCTTTTTGCATACTTTTTCAAAATGTTACAAATTTTATACTTTTGCCTCGGCTGAGGCTTCTTTTGGGAGAAAGGTTCTTCAAGCGGTGGTGCCTTCTGTTTAGGTCTGCCTGTCTTGTTCTCCCTCCCTAGTCATCTGTGTCCTCTAGCTTGGGTATTGGATCCCACTAGTAATTGATGACGTTGTGGACTCTCCATATCCGGAAATAAATACATTTATTTTTTGTCTAAACCTCAGCCACCTCTATACCTTTGTGTTATTCCTTTTTTAAATTCTCTACGGTCGAATGACTGGGGATTATGGGTAGGGGAGTGACACTTAACAGCTTTGCTGTGGTGCTCTTTGCCTCCTCCTGCCGGCCAGGAGTGATTTACCCACTAGTAATTGACAACGTTGTGGACTCTCCTTATCCGGAAATAAATACATTTATCAGGTAAGCATACATTTTGTTTTTCTACAAAATTCACCATTTTTGTAGTTAAATCATTTGATGTGCTAAAGGATTAGAATATATCCCAAATATTTGTTTAGGTTTAAGGTAGTCTCTAGAAAATTATTGTTCCTTTGGTAAATGTATCCCTTTTACATATAGTCCCTCCTATATGTTCTGTCCTGGTAGGGTGAGCTGCAGATAATCAACAGAAACCAATAGGTTGCTTTATTTTGCCAAGAGGGAGAAATAGATTAGAAAGTCACATGACAAAACAATGGGTTGCTGACATTTATTAATAGAAGTATGCATTTGATAACCAAGCTTTATGTCAATTTTTAAGAAAGACAAAGGGGAGGCACACAGCTCTAACCAAGGTTCAAGCCTTAACTTTGAACATTGCTTTGTTTTATAGCTTCTGTTTTTAATATACAGTACTTCTGAAATAAAGGATTTTTTTATTTTATGGATGAATATTGAATGCAGATCTAGAGGTGCAGAACTGTATGGTAAAAATATAATTGCTGATACACACACATATGTTAATATCCCTTTAATGTTCAAAGGTGTATCAACATCAAATTTAAGACATGGGGGCCAATTTATCATGGCCTGAATGGGGCCAAATACCCCTGTTTATTTGAGAGCCTTCAGGCTTCCCAGAAACAGGAGTTAAGAAGCAGCGGTCTTAAAACTGCTGCTCCTTAACTCTGAGGCGGCGGACAGCAATCTGCCCGATCGCATACGATCGGGTTGATTGACACACCCTGCTAGCGGCCGATTGGCCCCAAATCTGCAGGGGGCAGCATTGCACAAGCAGTTCACCAAAACTGGCAGACATGATCGCTACAGCGGATCATGTCCACCAGACAAATGATAAATCGGCCCCATGTAGTTTTCTAGGGTAAACCTTTCTTTAAAAACAAAAAACAAAAAAACATCAAAAAACAATAAAAAGAGAATCAAACATTCAGAACTGTTTATTTCTGAAATAACTCATTAGAACATTTATTTATTTAAAAACGTAAACAATGATAACGCCAATTAATGTATCGCACGTATTAGTCATAGGCCATGAGACCATTGGGTAATATTTATCAAAGAATTTCTGTAATTTTCTCTAGTTTGACCAATACATTTTTGCTTACCGCATTATAGGGCAAAATATGTCTGAAGTAGCAGAGGGAATTTTATTTTTTGCTGGTGTAGATTATACATAAGCGCAGGATAAATTACCCTGCAATAGAAACAAACCACAAATGGAACACAATAAAAACATTCACTGGTTACAAACCACTTCAATGCCACAGACACCACATGGCAGTTATGGTAAACTTGCTTGGCCATTAAAAATGAAAACACTGCTATTCTGATATGCAGGGAACTGGCTTTATCAGCGCAATCTATTCACAGCTCTTCATAATGAAAGTCCTTGAAATCAATTCATTTTTATTCACAATTTTAACAATAATCTCCAATGACAACATAATGGGTTTCAGATATACACGCCTTTATCTATTTCACAAATGTTTGATCTCTTTAGTTTTCCCTACACATTGTATTCAATATCAGCGTGTACATTCATCAGCCAAATTAAAAGCAAAAAAAAAGTGTACATCAATGCGACAAGCAATGTCATATTCTAGGAGAGAATACATAAAAAGACAAGAAAAACATGATAATTTAATATTATAAAATATGGTACATAGATGAAATACTATGCACTTAAATACTTAAGTGTCAAAAATTGTTAAATACTGCATTTTTTAAGTCCTTGTGCTTAATGATGTTTTCCTGTTAAACAGAATACATTGCTAAGTTCCAATACTGCCGATTAAACTGATATTACAACAGATCACATATTTCACGGACACATTAACATTATAACAATTACCGATGAGAAAATAAGTCACTTCTCATTAGTTCACAGTGTGAAAAGTGGTGTATGATCAGTCTTAATAGAGGCTCTTGGTTATTTGAGCAAATAGCAGGAAAGTCTTGATACCAAATGCAGTTTTCTGTTTGGATAAAATGAAAAGCAACACGTCACATGATGGGAAGAAATTTATATATTTCACTTCTTCATGGGTATCGCCTCAGAGACCTTCGTCTTCTGTTGTAGAAATGCCTGAGCCCATGTTGCCGTGAAAAATTCATCATGTAATTTTGTTTGCGAGTGCTGAAAATAAGAGAGGGAATAGTGAGAGAATTTAGCTTCCAGAAATTCATATAGCAAAAATGATTAATGGAAATTGAGCACTTTATGTGAAGTTGCTTGCACTGCGTTTAATATAGATGTTTGTTAAAAATAAATAATGAATATGTTTCTTGTCATAGATAATTTTAACAAGAAATATTTACTCATAAGAGTTGATGTTTCGTAGAGAGAGCAATAATGATAAAACCAAGGTAGAACAAAAAATAAAATCCATTCTAAGAATACAAAATACACAATTTTAGACTGTTGACAAAGGTTTTATGAGTGACTTGGCATTGCTACCACAGGATAAAGTTACACAATATAATAATCAACATTTATTGTGAGACGAGAAGACCTAAAAATGGCTTGCATGTGTGTGTGTGTGTGTATATATATATATTTGATTAACAGTATAAACTCTAGGAATAAGAAAAGTTTTTTTTAATTTTCGTCCATTTTTTATGTTTTTTTTAATCATTATTTTCTCACAATTTAAGTTAAAATAAAATTAAAACAATGGTATAAGCAAAAATAAAATAAATATTTACAACTTTAAACCAAAAAGCACTACTAGCCTCTACTATCACATTCCCAATTTTAAACACATCAATTAGTTTTTTTAGTTAGTCACAGTTTTTTTTTTAGTTTTTTTACAGGAATACTGGTTAGAAGATTGCTAAATAATATATCCCATATATTGTTAAAAAAAGTTTATGTTTATAAGATTAACAAACATAAAAAAAGATGAGGAATACACTTTCCTTGAGGACCATTAGCTAAATCAGATTTTAGGTTGGACATCTGCATTCTCACATGCCAGCGAGAATCAAATGCAGTGTAGAACAAGAAAATGTTCAGCCATTGTTTGATGTACTTTCTTTGTGCTAACTAATCTCTACTAAGACCAATTCTACAAAAAATACTTTGGGAAGAGAATATATAAATAGTGTAACAAAAATTCTTCGGAGATTGACACGCAAGTTTTAGAATTATCGCAAAACAAAAAAAATGTATGCTGTGTAAAAATGATATCCACTTGATGGCTATAATGATGCATTGTAGAAAAAACGAATGATTGGTATCTTTGTAACATACATTAAAATCTATTAAAACTGAGATTAACGGGACAGTTTGTTTCCAGATTTAACATTCCAGTGTTCTTCGCATTGAAGAGTATGGTCTATTTATTCATAAATACATATTTCTACATATATCTGATGGTATTTTGGTACAATATATATTTATACCTATATATATATATATATATATATATATATATATACACACACACACACACATACATGATTATATATAGTTATAAATATTAATTAAAGATATTAAATAAAAATGGAGAGAAAAGGTTAAAACCAAATCAACCTACGTACCTAAGAACATTAATTACCCACAATTAGAGGTGTTTAATGAGATGGTGTGTAAGGAAATTTCTTCTTTACAATTATCACCCATAGCAAACAATCTGACATATAAAGGAAGAAGGGCATTTAAAGAAATGAGTAAGTGGGAAGAAGTGGTAATCAGAAATGCGGACAAGGGTGTAACATTGTCATTTGGCCCCTGCACATGTACCTCAGGAAGGTCAACAAACTATTGACTGATAAGAACTGCTACATGAGATTATTGAGCAATCCAACAATAGGATACCAAAACATTTACAATCATATAATAACTCAAGCAGTCAATGAAAATATCATAACTGAAAAAAAGAAAAAGATTTTACAAGTCACTAAACTGAAAACCCCAACATTTTATCTTATCCCTAAGATACACAAAAATCAAGAGTCTCTACCAGGAAGACCTATTGTCTCTGGGATAGGATGTCTGACGGAACAAGCAAGTCAATATTTAGAATACAGACTTCGAGGGTTTGTACAAGAATTACCCTGATACGTGCAAGACACGATGGAAGTCTTGCAAAGATTAAATAATGTTCATACAAGTAAGAACACCTGGTTGGTTACAACATATGTAGAGTCTCTTTACACATCTATAGACCACAATAATGGAATCACTGCCGTCCAGTATTTTCTAGACCAAAAATCAGAGGAAGACAAGGTACATGATACATTTATAATACAACTGTTAAGATTTGTATTACATTGCAACTTTTTTCTGTTTGACAATAAATACTTCCTACAAACGAGAAGAACAGCTATGGGGACCATGTGTGCCACGAGATTTGAGAATCTATTTTTGGGCTGATGGGAGGCAGAATTTGTATTCACAGATACCAACAGTGTATACACAGACAAAATATCTATGTGGCTTCGCTACATAGACTACATATTTTTCATCTGTGAAGGCTCATATCTAGAACTACAACAGTTTCTAATTATACTGAATTTTAATCAGATTAACATCAAATTAACCCATGAAGCTAACCAAAATCAAATACATTTTTTAGACTTAACCATCAAAATAGATCATGAGGGTAATATACTATATGTACAGACTTGTACAGAAAACTAACAGCGACTAATAGCTTACTACATAAATTTAGTGCACACGCCCCTGGCACTATGAGAGGCTTACCTACTGGAGAATTCTTGAGAACAGGAAGGAATTGCTTGGATACCCCCACTTTTCAAAGAAGAGCCCAAGAACTAGAAAATTGACTACTTGAGAGGGGCTACAGTAGGAGAAGTATAAAAAATGCCAAACATAGAGCCTTAAACACTAACAGTCAAGAATTATTATATAAAAAACAAAAATCCAATGCTAACATTCCAAGACTAATACTAACACATAATGCCCAAACTGCTGAAGTAATTCAATTTATCAATAAACATGGAAAATCTTTCTATCTGATCCAATATTGAAGAAAAATTTGGGTGAAAAACCATCCATTACTTACAGACGCACAAAAAATATAAAAAAGACATGATAACGAGCAGTCATCTTCAAAGAAGTAAAACAAGGACTTCACTAGCCCCAGGATGTCACAGATGTAGCAGTTGCAATACATGTAAATACATATATAAATCTGACAATATTATAGACAGGTTCCAACATGTGCCCTATATTCACAGATATATATGTTGCCTCTATGCTCTCAGATTTACATGCCACAAAATTTATATTGGTTTGACGACAAGAAAGTTAAGAACTAGATTGATGGAACATATTCGCAACATCAAAAATGCCAAAAAAGATAAAGAGGATGGAAAAAAATCTAACAAGTGTCGCATTTCATTTTCTAATGTACCACAACTCCAATACAAAAGAACTTTACTGTCAAGGTATAGAGAAAGTAAGTCTTGGAATTAGAGGAGAAGACATGGAAAAAGCGCTATTGAGGATAGAAAGCAGATGGATTTATCTTCTGAATACAGTGTAACTAAAAGGACTCATTGAACAAAATATCTATTATGTTCACCTATGATCATCTCACTAGACCTGATAAAGGGATTCCTACAGGGTTAAAGAATAATGGTAACATAACGGTGTTATTGTGATTATTTAATATGTGTATTCACAAGGATATTTGTTAGGGCACAATAGTGGAAACGATATTTATTTTATCTTATTTTATTTTATTATAACAAGTATATCCTAATAATTACATCAAAAGGAAATATTTAACAGAATATAACAATCACCTCATCACAAACTCACTTTATACACCTGTTAACCATTTTTTTAGGTTTCTTATAAATTCATAGTTTTATGATATAAATAGTATCACAAATATATTTATTTGTTAACACTCAATATAAGACCCACACAGAACATGTGCATTCAGACTCATATATTCACTTTTTAATAAAGTTACACTCTTATTTTCCACAACATTCACACGATCTACAATGGTGGACTAGTCATTGGAATATTATAGTAGTCTCCAGTAATACTGAAGATTCTTAAATCTCATATGTCAAACAACTTACTGTGATAGACATGACGACTAACCAATCAGGAAGGAGAGGACAACATTTCCGGGTCTTAACAGGACATTTAATCCCGTGAATACGGCGGCCTGCTGCTTTTGCAAAAGCCCTATATGGGCAAAACGCGTCAGAGGGTTTGGAGCATATGGAAACTCCATTTTTTTAACTTTCAATAGAGATGGTTTATATTCGTGTGACAAACCACGAGTGCAAAATCAACCTCTATATGGGGGAGCATAGTCTCCTAATTATAGGAATACTAGCTTAACATCATAGATATATGAAGTGCTTCTAACTATAATACGGACTCGCTAATATCTATAGCCTTGCACTAGCATAAAGGTCCTTAATAGGGGACCGCATAATCTGTATCACTATAGGTGGCTTAATGAGATACAAATGTATCTGATCTTACTGTCTTATAAACAACGATTATACCAATACGCTATATACTAATATTTCTCAGACTGTGTAGTATTTCAGACCCACAACGGTCCATCTTTACCATATGCCATTGGGCAATTTTTAGCTAGAAATGTATGGAATGAGCTCAGTTTGAAATTAACCCTTACCATCCATATGACAGTTAAATAGATCATCATTACTTTTGTTTTCTCACAATTAATTTATTATATGCTATTATATTAGCTAATAATGTATAATTATATTTCAAAGTGTGGTGAGACAATACAGTACGACTGTATCATACTAATATAAGCTATTAGCTATTCAGTCAGTTACTCAGTTCCTTATGTTCTATAACAATATCACGTGTCTAAGCATAACATATCCCCTTTACAAGGCTCAACACGAGTCCTATATAAGCACAGAATTGTCGTAACTCTGCTGTTGCATATTATATTTATTTCTTATTTATGAGTCAGGGTAATTCCATTCTGTTATAAGCTGTATTTTTATATTACCATACATGTTATGGACACATGACTTTGTCAATAAGTATTAGTAACTGAATTTATCTGATACTTTTTAGTATCTACACCAGTTGCCACTGGACTATCAGTGCGCCACCACGCACCAGTTTACATTTGGCTAATATTATTGTAGCCACACTCCTGAGATAAAGTTGATTTAATATTACAGTTAGCCAGTCAGGGCTATCCTAATGGTATCCTTGAACTAGTGACCGCTAGTTTGATTATACACACATTTTGTCACGATTCAAAGGCAATTATTATATACAACACAGGAACCTTATTTACCATTAGCTCTATTGTTGATTTTAACATGTATTTACACGTTGGGTCCCAGATTTTAAAATAATTTTATTAAAAGTTCCGTTTTATTTGTTATGATCCTTCCACACACTCTGGTGTAGGCACAGGGTGCTATATGTGCAGTCTTTTTGTGGGCTTCTCTTCCCACTACCTGTTCCTGTATAGATTTATAAAGGAATATCTATTTATAAATACGCAGAACATTGGCATATGAAATATTTGCAGTAAATACACAGTATAACACTTTATTAAATATGAATATTGCATACATTTTCTTTTACATGTTTTCATCTACCTAACTGCAAAGGGCTCCAATGCACATACTGTCTATCTATCTATCTATCTATCTATCTATCTATCTATCTATCTATCTATCTATATATATACAGCCAAGGAAATGATTATGCAGACAACGGTCAATGTAGGCCGAAACATGTTAGCGGACTTTCGTGTTGTTGTGTGCCTGTGCTGACTCCTGGAATGCTTTTATGTTTTGCACAATAAAGATGAAGTTTTATCTACATTGACCGTTGGCTGCATAATCATTTCCTTGGCTGTGTGCTTACATCTGGGATGCAGCAACGGTCTAAGGACTCTAAGCTCCAAAGTTCACAGAGGTTTTTTCAAGCAGTACAGATCCTCCTTTGGATTGGTCCACGGATATCACATGGTGAGAGAGGACCGGAACACACCCCCTCCCGCATAGTGGGACGCTCTGTCGAAGACGCTGCAGCATTTGGATAAGCAAGCTCTGGGATTTTGCTCTCTAGGGACGCTGATCATACACACAGAGACGAAAGGTTAATCGGTGCACCCGTGTGGTGGTGAGTTGAGGCGGTAGTGCCTCTTGGGAACACGGTTTCCCCCCTTTTAATTACCTGATACCTGTGTGTGTGGTAAAAGTATATATAACCCTGCTGTTCTCAGGAGCTGTGAAATAATATGCTGCAGTTCATCACTAATGTACAGTGAGCGTATATAGGGGAAATTCGCTGGATATCAGTAATACTTTGATCAGTTTTTGAGCTGTGATATGTTCTTCTGTTAACCCATTGGTTCTTGAACGTTTATCCTCCGGAGGTAGAACTTTGTTTAAGTATTTATCTTTGGACATTTCTGGATGTTGCAGTTAACCTTACTTTACTTTCCTATATATATATATATATATATATATATATATATATATATATATGTATATATATATATATATATATATATATATATATGTATATATGTATTTCTATGTGTATATATGTCTGTAAATACATATATACATATATAAATACAGATGTATGAAATGTATACATATATAGACATATATATTCACATACATATCCATCTTTAGACATGTATATCTTTATATGTCTTTGTTAAATCCCTTTGCTTGTCTTTTTGTTTCTAACACATACGATCTATCTTATAACTTTTTGTGTGCAATATTTCTTTTAATAATTTGTATTAGATAGTGAGTAACTGTATTGTGTAATGCATTTTTTATGTGTTTTGTGACACTTTTTTGTTTTGCGAAGCAGTTAACCACAGCTCTGAGGACGCGCTAACCCGACAAGCGTTAACTTCAATTGCTCTCAAGTGATCTCATCTACTTTCAACTTTTAATATGAGGGCAAATTTAACTTGTGTGCAAACAAACACGAAAATCCGATATCGCCTACAAGCAAACGTTTGTGTTACATTCGTAATCTGGCCCCTAGTTGAGAATTCACTTTTTTTGTAGCTGGGTCAAATATCATGTATTAGTTGTTCCTTTTGGGTCCCTTCCACTACCTTTCCGAGACACAACAGACGTTGAAAGGGACAGTATACCCACATTTTTCTCCCCTTTAATGTATTCTCAATTATCCATTTTATCCACTGGAGTGTATGACATTGTTACAATTAGCTGCTTTACCTTTATTTCAGCATTTGAAATAGCTAGCTGATTTTGCCTGTGGTATTCCTACCTATACGTAAGTTTTTATTGATAGGTGTTGGCTATAGAAAATCTGTGTAAACATAGCCAGCAAAAGAAACTACACTTTCAGTGGGGCTTAGGAGAGATAAGTAATACAATGTTAATTTTCAATGTTCTCTCTCAGGCCCTTTGAAAATACAGTGAGTTTAGCCCCTGTGAAGTCTTCTCCCACTACAATCTCCCACTAAAATCTCTCTTCAAACTAGAGAATGCTTGATTATCTGGCCCAAAAAAAGTAATGACGTTCTCTGGGAAACTGACACCCCTTGGAGAAGAATAGCAAAAGGGTCTGGTAACATCAAGGACCCTAATTTACCTACAGGTACCAGTCTGGCTGCATACAGAATACTGTACTGTATACACTAAAAAACACTGCCAGTCATATATATTTAATACATTGGCTTTTTTCCTACAGTATATACTTACTTTACATGCCACAATACAGGGCAACAGAGCTTACGCCCAATTCTGCTGGTGTCTAAAGCACTGATTGGCTATACAATTGTAGGTGTTCTGCCTAATGATGAGCTTTGCATTGATACAAGAATAGGAATATGCATTAGTATATAAGATGCCACCCTGTTGCATACTACCAGTTATTTATTTCATCTTAAATAAAATACATGGAAACCATAACATCATCATACATTTTAATAACATTTGAGGAACACAACACTTACCTTACTCTAATGTAGAACCAACGAGAGCAAATAATGAAATACAACATAAGTTAGAAAATGCCTTTCTATGCATGCAGCACTGTGATTATTCATTAAAGACGGATGAGGTTTAGAGGCACTATACGATTTTTCATCTCTTATGAAAACAGAAATTGAAGATATTACTTTAATTATTTTATAAAAGACAGTAGTTTGTATTTTCTATGTTGCCATGCGATTATTTGCTCACAACAATACAGAGATGACACTAAAGACACAGACATTCATGGAATAACAAATGAATGGCGGTGAGGGTGGTGATCTTTCGTATTCTTTTCAATACACTTATGCATAAACAGTTAAATATACTTCACCAAGCAACAAAAGGCTACTAAAGCTCTAAGTTATCTGGATTTGCTGTATTGTAAAAATGAGCAGACCATTTAAAAATAAAAAACGATTTACTAGGGATAAAGATTTACGTATGTGAAAAGATCAGGTTTGTACGCATATATTGTTGTTTTTTTAAGCGTGTCTATAACAGATTGCTTATCTAATGGCTTCCAGATGCACATGCAGACATTGCGTGGATTTACTGTGCGACAGACAGGGGTAAGTGTGTAACAGCAGCTAGTAAAACAGATGATGTGCAAATGGTACACACAGCCAGTTCCAGCAATGTATTAGTGCATATGATTATATAGTGGTAGCATTAAAAGAACCTTATTTGTGCACCGAGTGAAGTGTCTGTCTTTTGCCCAGAAGATTATGCAGGGATGTATAAACAAACTAGTGTTAGCTGTTAAAAAGAAAATCTATTTCTTAATTGCATTAGAAGGCTGGCTTGTCCAATTTAAGGTTCAAGGGCCACAATATGGCCCTCCTTTCCTTATTTATACAGCGCCCCATTTTGACCCGTCTACCTCTCTTCATTTACAATACAGACAGCTGGTTTGTTACTATTTATCTATGTTTGCACTTATCTTCATGAATAATTGCTCACTGGAAGTTCTACAGTTCTATTATTATTAATAGAATACAAAACAAAAATGTATTTATTTGCCCTTAGGGGTAAAAAATGCAATGCAACACCTGATTTGAAAAAGTTAGTTTTTGGTTTGTCTAAATGACTTTGAACACAGATGTAAGTGTCTTTGAAAACTGCAGCAGGATAAATTAGACATACCAAATTCCGTGTTATATAAAACGTAAAGACCAGGCAGCCAACTTTGAAAAATATTTAATTGTGTGTATAAATTAGCATATCTGATTATTGCCACAGGAATAAAGAAATCTACTATAATATACACATTATTTCTCACTCTTAAAGGGATACTAAACCCAATTTTTTTATTTCATGATTCAGATAGAGCATGCATTTTTAAGCAACTTTCTAATTTACTCCTATTATCAATTTTTCTTTGTTCTCTTGCTATCTTAATTTAAAAAGCAGGCATGTGATGCATAGGAGCCGGCCCATTTTTGGTTGAGAACCTGGGTTATGCTTGCTTATTGGTGGGTAAATGTAAGCCTCCAATAAGCAAGCGCTATCTATGGTACTGAACCTAAAATGGGCTGGCTGCTAAGATTTACATTCCTGCTTTATAAATAAAGATAGCAAGAGAACGAAGAAAAATTGGTAATAGGAGTAAATTAAAAAGTTGCTTAAAATTCCATGCTCTATCTGAATCATGAAAGAAAAAATTTGCGTTTAGTGTCCCATTAATTTAAGAATACATTTTAGTTAATATTTTTATTTTTATTATTTTATTTATTTGTAATGTGCAAACAGATTCCACAGTAAACAAGGACAAAATAAGGAAGGCAGACTGGGACGGAAGGGACCCTGCTCTGTAGAGAGCTTACAATCTAAATGCTATTGTATTTTTGAGAATGGGATAAATCAAACACATCTGAAATCTAAAAAGAAGTATTAGTAAAGCAATCTTTATGCTAACAATATTTTTATATTTATACAACAAAAAAATAAAAAAGCTGTGGTCTCACTGTAATTTTCTAAAATATATTTTGTAATTCAGATATTGTTAGATATTATATACAACAATATGATTTATTGTACTTTTAATGAATACAATCTGTCACGTTTTCAAATAAAGATGATGAAATGCAGTATTTTTATAAATAGAAATGGGTTTCATGTCATTATTATTATTATTGTTAAATATAGCTCCAGTTCAATAAGAAATGGTACTGCTTTGAATGTGACATATCTAGAAAAATTCCCATAGAGTTTAGCAGTGAAGAGGGATTAGAATATACCTTCATATAAGCAGGGCTTTTTTGTGCGGGGGTACTCACCGGTACTGAGTACGCCCACCTCTGACAACTCATAAGAGGTAATATTTGTAATTATCAGGCAAATACTCTAGTTTTCACAAGAGGGGCTGCAAAATACATCAAATGTTGTAAATAATGCTGTCCCTTTGCTTTTATCAAAATTACTGAGCAGATTATATCAATTAAAAATCAATGAGTATGCCACCTTTTTTTTTTGAGAACCAGCTCCTTTTCTTTTACAAAAAAAAAAAGGACTGCATATAAGTGTTAGGATAAATTGGTTTAAAATATCTGAGCATTGGTTATCATACTGGAAGAGATTTGTGCATTTTCATTTTATAGAAGGATTTAGTGATCTATAATGTGTTCTGCTGAACAGACATTAAATAGTGTGTTGAACTGTCCTACAATACTACTATAATAAGCAAATGCTTTATTTTACCTCCTCGTTCATTTTGCACATACCCATTAAAAAGAGTTACTTGTTCTGCTGCTATGTTTCAGGAGGTTACACCATGAAAATCTACTCAAGCTTCTACAGATGTAAGCAATCCCTCAACACCTTTTAAGGACATCTATCACATTCAACATAATAGGGACATTAAATACTAAAAAAAAATGCTAGAGAAAATGATTTAGTCAAAGCAAAGATTCACCTGAAATTGATATTCAGATGTATTTAAAAAAAATAAAAAAATTAAAAAAAATCATTTTACTAGTTTAAAGATTAATAAAATAAATGTAACATTTTAGGTTTTATAAAACAGTACTGCCATGTTGTAACCTAGTTTCATCTATGTTTAAAAGCCTTGAAACTTATCATTTCTCCAAAGCTGAGGACATTTTTGTGACATTAAAAGGGGTTACTAGAGTAAGAGTCACACAGTATTTATACACTACAAGGTTTCTTTTGCACTTTTCATAAATGATCCAAGCTAATTGCTAGACAATGTGGGGTAATAAAATTAACTAATAAAAATAATTTAAAAAAAATTATTGCACAAAAAAATTATAAGGGCTCAAAGGTGTCAGGTTTTAGAAAAAAAAGGCAGGCAAAGGGCTTTAACATAGAGATATATACATATATATATTGTGGAAAGGCCACTGCAAATACAGTCAGGCAACTGTGTTTTGAATGCAATTTTAATTTTTCTTTAATAAAAGTAAAACAAAGTATCTTTCCAGAGTCAGGGTACACTTCCCTTGTAAATAAAAAATGCCTTTCAGCAGCAACAGAAAATACAAAACAAAAAGGCCAGTTCGGAGTCTAAATAACGGTAGTTTTGCCAACTTATATTACTGGTCCAGCTACTCTGGCTCCAGTAAAAAAAAAAAAAGACATTCACAAAATAAACAATTTTCTCACCAGACCTTTAACCTTTAACCAGCCCCATGTTTCTAAATGTGTCCAACACCATCTGCACTTTTTTTAGATGGGAATCCTAGTATGAGCTATGAATGATCACATCATCCAGATATGCAGCAGCGTACATGGCATGAGATCTAAGCATTTTGTCCGTCAACCTTTGAAAGGTTGCTGGGGCTCCATGGAGACCAAAAGGCATTATTATATATTTAAATAAATGATTAGGAGTAGCAAATGCAGTTTTCTCATTGGCCTGCTCTGTTAACGTTATCTGCCAATAACCCTTTGTCAGGTCCAAAACAGAGAGAAATCTGGCCTTTGCTAGTCTGTCTACTAATTTGTCAACCTAGGGCATAGGATACGCATCAAACTTAGAGATCTTAGAGATCTCGTTTAAGTCATTACAGAACCTGATAGACCCATCGTTTTTTGACACTAGAACTATTGGGCTTGACCAATTACTTTGAGACTCTTCTATCGCCTCTAGCTCAAGCATTTTCTTAACTTCGGCCCTTGTCTTTTTGCCTCAGGAATTCAGTATGGTTTAACTCTAAAGCTCACTTCTGGTTTCTGTGATAATGTCATGTGCCCTGCCAACGTGCCAGAAGCTTACTTTCAGCATTTGGGACAAGAACTGTTACATGTTCGCCCCTGTTGAACTGTCTCACTGTAGCATTTTGGTCATTGTGGAGTTTTTGGGTACCTTGAGCCTGTTCCAGGTGCTGGTGGACAAGAGGAACAACTCCAGCCAAACGCTCTTGGATTTGTTCCACATGTTGCACCATATTAGTTGCCGGGATGCCTTGCTCCTCACAATTTTCTTTCACTATATGCAGAATACCGCAGGGGTGCCTCCCGTACAGTAACTCGAACGGGGGTGAATCTGGTGGAGCTTTGGGGAATCTCCCAGACAGCAAATAAACAAGTAAAGAAGCAGTATGTCCTAATCTCCCCCATCCCCACTAACCACTTTTCTTAACATCCCTTTCAGAGTATGGTTAAAACTCTCTCTCACACATAATTGAGTATCACTAAAATGTACTGGTGACCTCAAGCAGGTTTTTCCAACAGGCCCACTAGGTCCATGCCAATCCCCTCGAATGAATATGGGGAGAGGTACGAGTGAGGCCTTTAACTTAGGCTTTGGTAAAGACAATTGGCACTCTGGGCAAGAGACACAAAACATTTTAATCTTCTCATATACGCCTGGCCAAAAGAATCTCCTGAGAACCCGTTCTTGAGTTTTTTTCACCTACAAGTGTCCCCCCCAAGAGGTGAGAGTGGGAAAAATTAAGCACCTTCCTGGTAAAGGAGAAAAGCACAACTAGTTGTTCAATCTCTTGGCCATCATCTGAGGATCAGGTCCGACAGACCTCGCTGAATACGGCGAGCAATACGCTCACCATATTCAGCATTGCACCAGCAGCTCACAAGAGCTGGTGGTGCAACGCCGCCCCCTGCAGACTCGTGGCCAATAGGCCGCCAGCAGGGGGTGTCAATCAACCCGATCATACTCGTTCGGGTTGATTTCCGGCGATGTCTGTCCGCCTGCTCAGAGCAGGCGGACAGGTTATGGAGCAGCGGTCTTTGTGACCGCTGCTTCATAACTGCAGGCTCGCCAGAAACACAGGGCATCAAGCTCCATTCGGAGCTTGATAAATATGCCCCTTTGTATCAACAGCTGAGACTGAACTCTCCCTGGAATCCACAGACTGCAAGTATTCATTTCTTTTACTTATCCTGATAGAAACTTGCTGTTTATCAAGTGTTTCTATGCTGACTGTGTTTTACATGTATTTCCTTACCTTGAATATACGGCTGACTAATTTCTATTCATACCTGGATATTCTAATCAGTAAGACACTGTAGAATTGTTTGCTTCAAAGACATTACCGTTATACAAGAGTTCTAAGCCTTACTCAGCTCAAGTTTACTGAAATCTGTTCAATGTCTTATATTTCATATGCTTCATTTTGAGCTTTAAGTATATTTCTAGCTCATACTTGTAGCAGATCCATTTTTTCTGTAATTAAACTTGCTCTTTTCTTTTAACCCATTTATTACATTATTTTATTTGTGGGTTGAATTAATTGAGAGCTACAAATCTGGTATTGTTTAACTGGTTAAGACTGATCATTAACATATAATTCTTACACCCATCATGTGTATTAAGGAGATAAGTATTTAACCTATTTTTATTCAGCAAATATTATGGACATGTAACAATTGTCCTAGTTTGTAGAGTACTCAGATGATGTTTGTTTGGTGCCATATAAGGGAAAACTATAATTTTAAGCAGGTAAGAATTAACTGTATTATTGCAAACATAATACATTATTAAGGTTTAGATCACCAGTGTTGAGAATCGATAATATCCCTCACCAGTCGCACCAGTTTCCATTGACACACCCCTAAAAAGTAAATTTATGCTTACCTGATAAATTAATTTCTTCTATGGTACGACGAGTCCACGGATTCATCCTCTACTTGTGGGATATTATCCTCCTGCTAACAGGAAGTGGCAAAGAGCACCACATCAGAGCTGTCTATATAGCTCCTCCCTTAGCTCCACCCCCAGTCATTCGACCGAAGGTACAGGAAGAAAAAGGAGAAACTAAAAGGTGCAGAGGTGACTGAAGTTTAAAATAAAAAAATATAATCTGTCTTAAAAGGACAGGGCGGGCCGTGGACTCGTCGTACCACAGAAGAAATTAATTTATCAGGTAAGCATAAATTTACTTTTCTTCTATAAGGTACGACGAGTCCACGGATTCATCCTTTACTTGTGGGATACAATACCAAAGCTACAGGACACGGATGAACGGGAGGGACAAGACAGATGGTTAAAAAGAAGGCACCACTGCTTGAAGAACTTTTCTCCCAAAAATAGCCTCCGAAGAAGCAAAAGTATCAAATTTGTAAAATTTGGAAAAGGTATGAAGCGAAGACCAAGTCGCAGCCTTACAAATCTGTTCAACAGAAGCATAATTTTTAAAAGCCCATGTAGAAGCCACCGCTCTAGTAGAGTGAGCTGTAACTCTTTCAGGAGGCTGCTGTCCAGCAGTCTCGTATGCCAAACGGATGATGCTTTTCAGCCAAAAAGAAAGAGAGGTAGCCGTAACTTTTTGACCTCTACGTTTTCCAGAATAGACAACAAACAAAGAAGATGTTTGACGGAAATCTTTGGTTGCTTGCAAGTAAAACTTCAAAGCACAAACCACGTCCAAATTGTGCAACAGACGCTCTTTCTTAGAGGAAGGATTAGGACACAGAGAAGGAACAACAATTTCCTGATTGATATTCCTATTAGTAAAAACCTTAGGAAGGAATCCAGGTTTGGTACGCAAAACCACCTTATCAGCATGGAAAACAAGATAAGGCGCGTCGCATTGCAATGCAGATAGTTCAGAAACTCTTCGAGCCAAAGAGATAGCAAATAAAAACAGAACTTTCCAAGATAGAAGCTTAATATCTATGGAATGCATAAGTTCAAACAGAACCCCTTGAAGAACTTTAAGAACTAAATTCAAACTCCATGGCGGAGCAACAGGTTTAAACACAGGATTGATTCTAACTAAAGCCTGACAGAACGACTGAACATCTGGAACATCTGCCAGACGCTTGTGCAGTAGAATTGATAAAGCAGATATCTGTCCCTTTAAGGAACTAGCTGATAGCCCCTTCTCCAATCCTTCTTGGAGAAAGGACAAAATCCTAGGAATCCTGATCTTACTCCATGAGTAGCCTTTGGATTCGCACCAATAAAGATATTTACGCCATATCTTATGATAAAATTTCCTGGTGACAGGCTTTCGAGCCTGAATCAAGGTATCTATGACCGACTCAGAGAAACCCCGCTTGGATAAAATCAAGCGTTCAATCTCCAAGCAGTCAGCCGCAGAGAAACTAGATTTGGATGCTGGAACGGACCTTGAATCAGAAGGTCCTGTCTCAGTGTCAGAGTCCATGGTGGAGGAGATGACATGTCCACCAGGCCTACCTGCCCTCAGGGTTTGAAAATATGGGGTTAAAGCTTCGATTTGGCCCAAAACATCCACAAGGGCCCTCAAGAGTTGGAGCTTGCTGCTTGCTGAGTGAAAACAACTGTGCATCTGAGGCGCACAATTAGGCCCGCCCATCTCACTCGAGGTCTCTACAGCCTCAAAGAACCGCACCAGAGCGGTTTTAAATTAGCCATGTGGGTTCTGAGACCCAAAAAAGAAGCCAAGTGTACCCTCAATAAAGAGGCCCAAAAAACGTTATTGCCCACAAAACGTTAACAGCACTCCCAGTTCATCAAACGTTTGCCCACAAACATTCAAAAACTCTGTGTGAACCTTTTTTTAATAGCCCCTTATGCAAGCTTAGTAATGCCTTTCTATAGCTCTTAGGATTACTGCTTACCCTTAGCCTCATGGGGATACTGTCAGCCTTTCTGAAATACACAGTCTCTCCAGAAAAAATGACTGAACATACCTCATTGCTGTATAGCATGAAAACGTTCCTCACACTGAAGTTTCTTGTACCCCTCAGCCTCTGTGGGAACTGCACTGGATCTTAGTTACAAATGCTAAGATCATCATCCTCCAGGCAGAAGTCTTCATCCATCTGCTGCCTGAGAGTAAATAGTACACACCGGTACCATTTAAAACTAAAAACTCTTGCTCAAAGAAATTAAAAACTAATATTTTATCACCTCTTTCACTTTACCCTTCCTAGTACTTAGAGTAGGCAAAGAGAATGACTGGGGGGTGGAGCTAAGGGAGGAGCTATATAGACAGCTCTGCTGTGGTGCTCTTTGCCACTTCCTGTTAGCAGGAGGATAATATCCCACAATTAAAGGATGAATCCGTGGACTCGTCGTACCTTATAGAAGAAAAACCTGTTAAACATCAGCTCCAATAATCTTTTGTGTGTTGAATCAGATGTTCCTGTTATATTTTATATGTAATAGTGGCTTAAAGGGACACTTAGGTCAAAATTAATCTTTAATGATTCAAATAGAGCAATGTTTCTCAACCACGGTCCTCAAGTACTCCTAACAGGCCAGATTTTCATTATAACTAAATTAGAGCACAGGTGAAATAATCAGCTGATGGGTGAGAGCAGGTGAGTAACCATGGTTACTGATCAGCTGATTATTTCACCTGTGCTCTAATTGAGCTATAATGAAAACATGGCCTGGTGGGGGTACTTGAGGACCGCGGTTGAGAAACACTGAAATAGAGCATACAATTTTAAACAGCTTTCAATAGTACTTCCATTAACAAAACGTGCACAGACTTTTTATATTTACATCGTCGGATAAAGAGGAGCCGGATTTTCCAACGGTGAATACAACTTTTGGGGTTAGTTAGGATTTTCTTTCTATTCTTTTTTATTTTTAAGAATAGACTTTTTTATTTTTTAATGATTACCTTTGTGCATTGGTATTGCAAAACCACCAATTTTGGAATTTTATTTTACTTTGCTTAAAGTGATTGTAGACTTTCCCCTTTGTATAAACAGATCCGGAATTTTATTGATATTTTAAATGGAGTTGTATTCATCATTTCTAATGAAGATGCACTTTTACTTACTTTTTAATTTAACAATAAATTCTAATACCCCGTGCTTCGGCGCCCCCCTTTAAAAGTATTTTTTTTTGGTGAGCAGAACTAGTCTCCAATCAGCGCTCTAACTACACAAAAAAAGTGGAGTATGGTTATAGCACTGATTGGAGAACAGTTCAAACCGTTAGTTTACCAAAACAAAAATTACTTTTAAAGTGGGCAGACAGAGCGCGGGGGTATTTGAATTCCAGTGCTACATTAAACAGCAAGTTAAAGCGTATCTTCAATACAACTGATGAATTAAACTTCATATAAAATATCACTAACATTCCGGATTAGTTTGTACAAAGGGGAAATTTTACCATCACTTTAATCGCCAAGCTATCTTTGTGTCATGGTGCACTGCAAAATTTGGTTGTACAGATGTTTATGGAAGCCTCAATACAGGGAGTGCAGAATTATTAGGCAAGTTGTATTTTTGAGGATTAATTTTATTATTGAACAACAACCATGTTCTCAATGAACCCAAAAAACTCATTAATATCAAAGCTGAATAGTTTTGGAAGTAGTTTTTAGTTTGTTTTTAGTTATAGCTATTTTAGGGGGATATCTGTGTGTGCAGGTGACTATTACTGTGCATAATTATTAGGCAACTTAACAAAAAACAAATATATACCCATTTCAATTATTTATTTTTACTAGTGAAACCAATATAACATCTCAACATTCACAAATATTCATTTCTGACATTCAAAAACAAAACAAAAACAAATCAGTGACCAATATAGCCACCTTTCTTTGCAAGGACACTCAAAAGCCTGCCATCCATGGATTCTGTCAGTGTTTTGATCTGTTCACCATCAACATTGCGTGCAGCAGCAACCACAGCCTCCCAGACACTGTTCAGAGAGGTGTACTGTTTTCCCTCCTTGTAAATCTCACATTTGATGATGGACCACAGGTTCTCAATGGGGTTCAGATCAGGTGAACAAGGAGGCCATGTCATTAGATTTTCTTCTTTTATACCCTTTCTTGCCAGCCACGCTGTGGAGTACTTGGACGCGTGTGATGGAGCATTGTCCTGCATGAAAATCATGTTTTTCTTGAAGGATGCAGGCTTCTTCCTGTACCACTGCTTGAAGAAGGTGTCTTCCAGAAACTGGCAGTAGGACTGGGAGTTGAGCTTGACTCCATCCTCAACCCGAAAAGGCCCCACAAGCTCATCTTTGATGATACCAGCCCAAACCAGTACTCCACCTCCACCTTGCTGGCGGGAGTCAGACTGGAGCTCTCTGCCCTTTACCAATCCAGCCACGGGCCCATCCATCTGGCCCATCAAGACTCACTCTCATTTCATCAGTCCATAAAACCTTAGAAAAATCAGTCTTGAGATATTTCTTGGCCCAGTCTTGACGTTTCAGCTTGTGTGTCTTGTTCAGTGGTGGTCATCTTTCAGCCTTTCTTACCTTGGCCATGTCTCTGAGTATTGCACACCTTGTGCTTTTGGGAACTCCAGTGATGTTGCAGCTCTGAAATATGGCCAAACTGGTGGCAAGTGGCATCTTGGCAGCTGCACGCTTGACTTTTCTCAGTTCATGGGCAGTTATTTTGCGCCTTGGTTTTTCCACACGCTTCTTGCGACCCTGTTGACTATTTTGAATGAAACGCTTGATTGTTCGATGATCACGCTTCAGAAGCTTTGCAATTTTAAGAGTGCTGCATCCCTCTGCAAGATATCTCACTATTTTTGACTTTTCTGAGCCTGTCAAGTCCTTCTTTTGACCCATTTTGCCAAAGGAAAGGAAGTTGCCTAATAATTATGCACACCTGATATAGGGTGTTGATATCATTAGACCACACCCCTTCTCATTACAGAGATGCACATCACCTAATATGCTTAATTGGTAGTAGGCTTTCGAGCCTATACAGCTTGGAGTAAGACAACATGCATAAAGAGGATGATGTGGTCAAAATACTCATTTGCCTAATAATTCTGCACACAGTGTATATCAACCCAGGCTGGTCCTACATCCTTAAAAAAAAATAATGTCTAGAGCACATTACAATGTACATATATAAACATTTTGCACATTCTTGTTCAATAGACGTAGAACTAGAACTTTAGTCCTAATGTAATGATCAAGATCACCAAATGTTTTTTGGGTCAATTTACAATGGGAAGGGTTCAAGTTTTAGTCCAAAATTGTTTTAGGGGGTATCTAGGTAAGTATAGTGTGCATGCAGATCATTTCAGGTTTGAGACTTTTTCTTATGGGGTGAGAATGTGCAATTCTTTAATATTTCCCCTCAGTTTCGGGTTGATTATATCTCTGGTGGGGGACCAGATATAAGTCCTCTATGGTAGCATTCTTACTGTAAAAAAATAGTTTGAGATTCTACTGGTTACAGAGGTAGGGCTCGTAGAAATCTGGAGAAAAGACTACTTTATCCATACCTTTGAGAAATGAACAGAAGTAATATAAACATAACAAATAATAAAAATTAACAGTATTTTAAAGTAATTATGTTTATGACTGATGCACCACAAGTTCAAGCTACATGTTTGCTTAGAAGCTGTGAGATTTCCTCTCTCAGTCTCTCGGAAATGTTGTCGGAGCATTCAGTGGCAGCAGTCAACTTGGCAGGTATCAGTTTTCTGAGATCAATGTTCATGGGAACCCACATTTTGTCCTTGAATGATGTTCTTGGTCCAGGTGGGTGGAAGAATTTTACAAAAACATCACAGTTTTCCTCGCTGATGTCCACAATCCAGCCATACTAGACACAAGCTATACAGTCATTTCCTAGGATCAGGGGCACAGATTTCATTACTGCAAGTTCTATTAAATTTAGCAATGCAGATGTAAAGAAGAACCTCATAGTACTCTCTGATACCACCTGAAAATGGTGATATTTTCTTATATTGGGAATTCTTTCACACATATCAAACCTGTATTTGAGTTTCAGTTCATGAAGTTCAGTTACTTCCTCACGTTTGACTTCTTGATTTCTTTTGAAAGTTTCCGAAATCCTTCTTTAGCTCTCAAAGCACATTGTCTTTTATCTACACTTATATTCTTAATCTTGGATGCAGGGGATATACCAAGAGCAGCAAAAACTGAGTCAACTTTCTGAAGAAAATTTTCAGGTAATTCATAAGGATTTATTTATCAAGCAGCCGATGCTGCTTCGGAGGTCCATAGTTTCAGGCTTGCCTGAAACGTAAGTTGAGAAGCAGCATTCATAAGACCGCCGCACCTTAACCTGTCTACCACCTTTTAGGTGGTGGATTGTAATCATCCCGAATGGATACGATCGGGATGATTGACAGTCCCTGCTGGCGGCCAATTGGCTGTATGCTGTCCGCCTGCAGCGATGTCCAACGGACATTATTCGCTACAGCAAATCATGTCTGCTCGACATTTAATAAATGCAGGCCATTGTCTTCACTCTCCATGCATGTGTCTTTTTCAATCACAAACATTTTTTGTAGCACTGTTTCCATATTTGGATAAAATCTATTCATGAACCAATTGAAACTAACACACTTCAGCTCCTAGCATCTAACTCACATGACTGCAGCCAACGCTACAAGCGGTGTCCACACACTTGCAGGTTTGAGCATTTCATGTTTGTGCCTGTACCAAAATGATAGAACATGCTTCCAATATCCAATGTAGTAACAATTGCAATCAAACATTTTTACTGTAAAATACTGCTCATTTTTATTATTTGTTATGTGCTTATATTACATCTGTTCATTTCTCAAAATGCATGACTAAAATATTCTTTTCCTTAGATTTCTGCTAGCTCTAGCTCTGTAACCAGTGGAATCTAAAACTAAAATGTTAATAGCAGAATGCTACCATAGTGAATTATATTTATAAAAATATAAACCAATGATTCACAACAAAAGGGAGAGTTATCCAGGCTATAGGAGCTGAAAACGTTATATCCACAAGATCTACCTATACTCCCAGAGTCACAAATGTGAGTTTTTAGAATGGGTCTTCATTATAAGAGTATTGCTATAACAATATTGTAGGAATGTACTCAAGATCATATATTTTAAACCTTATCAATTATAACCAACTAGTCCTAAAGCCCGTTCACACGGGCCATTTTTTGCAGTACAGCGGTCCTACCCCTTGCGCTCTCTCCCTCCCCCTCTCGTTTGCTCTCTTTCTCCCCCCTCTCTCTCCCCCCTTTCCCCCTCTTTATCTCCCCCCTCCCCCCTCTCCCCCCCCTCTCTATTCCCCCCTCTCTCTATTCCCCCCTCTCTTTCTCTCCCCCTCTTTCTCTCCCTCCTCTCTCCCCCCTCTCCCCCCTCCCTCTCCCTCTCCCCTCCTGTCCCCCCTCCCTCTCCCCTCTTCTCCCCCTCCATCTCACCCCTCTCTCTCTCTCCACTATCTCTCTCTCCCCTATCTCTCCCCTATATCTCTCTCTCCCCCCCCCTCTCTCTCTCTCCCCACTCTCTCTCGCCCCTCTCTCTCTCCCCCCCCCCCTCTCTCTCTCCTCTCTCTCTCCCCTCTCTCTATATCTCTCCCCCTCCCCTCTCTCTCTCTCTCTCTCCCCTCTCTCTCTCTCTCCCCCTCCTCTCTCTCTCTCTCTCTCTCCCCCCTCCCCTCTCTCTCTCTCTCCCCCCCTCCCCCCTCTCTCTCTCTCCCCTCTCTCTCCAATCTCTCTCCCTCTCTCTCCCCCCTCCCCTCTCTCTCCCCCCCTCTCCCCTCTCTCTCCCCCCTCCCCTCTCTCTCCCCTCTCTCTCCCCCCTCCACTCTCTCTCCCCCCCTTCCCCTCTCTCTCCCCCCCTCTCCCTCTCCCCTCTCTCCCCTCTCTCTCTCCCCCCTCTCTCTCCCCTCTCTCTCACCCCTCTCTCTCTCCCCCCTCTCTCTCCCCCCCTCTCTCTTCACCCCCCTCTCTCCCCCCCTCTCACCCCCCTCCTCTCTCCCCCCCTCTCTCCCCCCCTCTCTCTCCCCCCCTCTCTTCTTTTGCTCTCTCTCCTCCCCTCTCTTTTCCTCTCTTTTCTCCCCCCCTCTCTCTCCACCCTCTCCCCCCTCTCTCTACCCCTCCCCTCTCTCTCCCTCTCTCCCCTTCCCTCTCCCCCTTTCCTCTCCCCCCTCTCTCTCTCTCTCTCTCCTCTCTCTCCTCTTTCTCTCCCCCCTCCTCTCTCTCCACCCATCCTCTCTCTCCCCCCTCTCTCTCTCTCCTATCTCTCTCTCTCCTCTCTTTCATCTTTCTCTCTCCCCTATCTTTCTCTCTCCTCTTTCTCTCTCTCCCCTATCTCTCTCTCTCCTCTTTCTCTCTCTCCCCTATCTCTCTCTCTCTCTCTCCCCCTCTCTCTCTCTCCCCCCCTCTCTCTCTCTATCCCCCTTTCTCTCCTCTCTTTCCCCTCTCTCCCATCTCTCCCTCTCTCTCTCCCCCCTCTCTCTCTCCCCATCTCTCCCCTCTCTCTCTCTCTCCCCCCTCTCTCTCCCCTCTCTCTCTCTCTCCCTCCCTCTCTCTCTCTCTCATCTCTCTCCCTCTCTCTCTCTCCCCCTCTCTCTCCAATCTCTCTCCCATCTCTCCCTCTCCCCCCCTCTCTCTCTCCCCTCTCTCTCTCTCTCCCCCATCTCTCTCTCCCATCTCTCCATCTCTCCCTCTCTCCCCCCCTCTCTCTCCCCCCCCCTCTCCCCCCTCTCTCCCCCCTCTCTCCCCCCTCCTCTCTCCCCCCCCTCTCTCCCCCCCTCTCTCTCCCCCCCTCTCTCTCCCCCCTCTCTTCTTTTGCTCTCTCTCCTCCCCTCTCTTTTCCTCTCTTTTCTCCCCCCCTCTCTCTCCCCCCTCTCTCTACCCCTCCCCTCTCTCTCCCTCTCCCCCCTTCCCTCTCCCCCCTCCTCTCTCCCCCCCCCTCTCTCTCTCTCTCTCCTCTTTCTCTCCCCCCCCTCCTCTCTCTCCCCCCATCCTCTCTCTCCCCCCCCTCTCTCTCTCTCCCCCCCTCTCTCTCTCTCCTATCTCTCTCTCTCCTCTCTTTCATCTTTCTCTCTCCCCTATCTTTCTCTCTCCTCTTTCTCTCTCTCCCCTATCTCTCTCTCCTCTTTCTCTCTCTCTCTCCCCTATCTCTCTCTCTCTCCCCCTCTCTCTCTCTCTCCCCCCTCTCTCTCTCTATCCCCCTTTCTCTCCTCTCTTTCCCCTCTCTCTCTCTCATCTCTCTCCCCTCTCTCTCCAATCTCTCTCCCATCTCTCCCTCTCTCTCTCTCCCCCCTCTCTCTCTCTCTCCCCCTGTCTCCCCTCTCTCTCTCTCTCTCTCTCTCTCTCCCCTCTCTCTCTCTCTCTCTCTCCCTCTCTCTCCAATCTCTCTCCCATCTCTCCCTCTCCCCCCCCTCTCTCTCTCCCCTCTCTCTCTCCCCCATCTCTCTCTCCAATCTCTCTCCCATCTCTCCCTCTCCCCCCTCTCTCTCCCCCCCCCCTCTCTCCCCTCTCTCTCCCCCTCTCTCCCCTCTCTCTCTCCCCTCTCTCTCTCTCTCTCTCTCCCATCTCTCTCTCCAATCTCTCTCCCATCTCTCCCTCTCCCCCTCTCTCTCTCTCCCCCCCTCTCTCCCCTCTCTCTCTCTCCCATCTCTCCCTCTCTCTCTCCCCCCCTCTCTCTCATATATTTTGTTCTCTCCCCCTCTTTCTATCTCTCCCCCCTCTCTATCTCTCTCCCCACTATCTCGCGTTGATGACCGTGACTGGCCCCGCCCCCTTCGCGTCTGGCCACGCCCCCGCTCACGCACGCACCCAGTTAGCTGCAGAGAGGGCCCTAAACTAACCTGACAGGTGTCACTGCGCACTCTCTAGACTCTAATCTCAGGCCGTGACCTGAGTTTGCAGCCCCAGCAAATACTAACTCAACAGCAGACGCGTGTCATATATACTGTCATGTTGAACTCCACAGGTCAGGCAGGTCTCATGCGCTGCTGCACAGCTGATGCAGAGAGATGCCTCGCGACAGCCACCGTTCCTCGCGCAAACCCTGCACAGCTGATGATCCAGCTGTCTCACGCGCTGCTGCCTAAGGCCTTGTGTGGTGCCAGCTGTCAATCTAAGGCCAGGTGTGTTTGTCCTACTGCGCATGACAGCTTCGGACAAACACACTTGGCCTTTTATAGTATAGGATAAGGGGATATAATATTGATTAATTATAGATTTGTATCTATTGTTGTACTTGTCTGTGTGCAGCTTACATAAGATAGGTCTCAAATCTACAATGTGCTGCATGCACAGTATAATTACCTAGGTACCCCCTAAAAAAAATTAGGAATGAGACTCTAACCTTTCTCATTATAAATTGACCCTAAATGTGGAACGTTCAGCAATCTTGATCATTACATTAGGACTTAAGTTCTAAGTCTAAGAAACAAGAATGTGAATTTTTTTTATATTTGTACGTGTACCTTGTAATGTGCTCTAAAGGTCAGTTTTTGTTCCAAGAAGCTAGGATCATCCTGATCTGAGATATTGAAGTTTTAATAAACATATGTATAACCAAAATTTGATGTGCTCATGGTACAAAGATGGCCGCCATGGTTAAATCAAGCAGCATAAAATAAAAAAACTGGTGGTATTGCAATACCAATAAATAGAGGTAATCACTGAAAAAAAATTAAAAATGGTCAAGCAACCTATGTTGGACCACTTCAGAAGGATTAACTCCGAAGGAAACAATTTTTCATTAATAGTGAGATTTGTTTTAGTCTTCTATAGATGTTCAGGTGAGGTACTGCTGTGAGCAACACAGGATTCTCATTGAACAACCCTGCATATTTGCAGCACAATTTCATCAAATCACGGCACTAAAAGTAAGCATCATATGTGAATGCTGGCACAAAACCATGATTTCATAGATCATATGATACAAATGGAGGCATGAACTGAATCATACCATGTCTCCTTTTTATATGTGAGAAACTCAAACAAGTACTTACATTAGATATCTTTATCTTTATAACTGGACTATAGAACAACAAAGACTATACATCCTATTACACATCCCTTTGTAATATTATTACATGCAGACTACAGTATTTATGCTCTCTGCTCTCTCTCACTTCTGAAGACACATTTGGCCTTGGTACAGAACATCATCTAACATTCATCTGGTGGGTCAGTAATATAGGCTAGATTACAAGTGGAGCGCTAATTTATTGTGTGCCCGAAAACTGGCAAATTTACCCGTATGTGGGTGCACGATAAATGACCAGCCATTACAAATGGCTGGTTATTGCTACCGTGAGTTTGTGGTAGCAATTAGTGCTTAGAAAATTAACCAGAGATGATGCCCCTAAAATAAAGGGTCTTTTAGTTTTTTATAAACAAAAAAGTAGCATTTCCCCCCCCCCCCCCGCCCAAAAAAAAACAAACTACTGCTCTCTAGGCAGATTTAGGGGTTAAAAGTGGCAGTTGAAAAATGCCTTTACATTGCGGTCTATGGGAACTGTGTGTTCCCTGTAAATATATATGTACATCAACAATGAGCTATTGTATATGCTGCCTATTACACGGTGCTGCAATATACGGTCAAAAAAGATACTATCTGGGCGACCCAACGGCTATATGATGTTTCCTTTAGCTTGTGACCTTATCGTAATTATCAGATATGATCTATGTGTTAAACCCTACAATTTGGTACCTGCAAATTAAATTTCAATGAAGAAAAAACAAACGATTGTATTACTAATATGTCTGCTACAGTTCCTATTTAGTTAAATTCATCCTATTTAGTTTAATTAAAATGAACTCAAAATCCCCCATAAATATTTAATCATGTGTAGGAAAGGAACTATCATTAAATATTTTGTCAGCTTTTCCTGTAGCTCTGCAATGTGTGTTTTTTTCCACTGTCCCTAGAGTAACTTAACCAGCAACAAGCTTATCTGGTGACTGCCGTTAGTGCAGGACCCTACAACACTCTACATAGTGACTAGTTAGTGCAAGAGCTCATTTATATTTGTCCCTAATAGGTTATACTCAAGAGGCTTCTCAATGGGTATACACCTGAACTTCAAAACATTGAAAGTTTTACTAGCAAAATTATAGTTTTAAAAGCTTGTATATAATGTATGTTGTGTGTAGACAATGCAGTGCTTAATTTCCTTCATAGTTCCAAACAATTAGTACTATCCCTTGAAGATGTCCCAATACAAGTATCTATAGAGTGCCAATACCTTATGCCAATAATGGCCAACTTCTAAACACATTGGGGCCGCAGATCAATATTAATGAAGCCTTAAGGGCTGCCTACAAATTTATAGCTATAAACACACAAATAGTAATATATTTCCTAGACATGTCTAGCTGCACAATGCCAGATCTAGGTAAGGTTGCAGGATACTCTCTGCTATTCTCCCGTCCTTGTAACCAATCCAGAGGGCTCTTGTGAATTTAGGCCACCTTACACACCAACCGAAAATCTCAAAGTTTACATTACTACTTTCACTTCCTCCCAGGGCTGCAGAAATGACTGGACATATTCTTAGGTTTCCTTGTGCCACAAAAACTAGCATCAATGGTCACATGAGGCCATCAGTAGATCATGTCTGCCTTTTGGTATAAATTAAGTATGTGCTATGTACTATGTATGTGCTATGTACACTAAATAACCCAATTTACAACCTATTCAACGCTTTATAATGACATTTAATCTAATAAATATTCTGTAGTCAAATGAGCTCTTACTGATCTTTAAATATTATGATTATGGGAGGTGGATGCTTACGTATCCACGAATGTTAATCACAATCATTTTACTTCTAGTGATGGAGTTTGATGTTTCAAGAACATGGATATGTGGCTCATTAGATACTCACAGTACAACTTCTACATGATCCAAAGCCCACTGATCATGACCTGTTCCGTTATGGCGCGGCTGCCACCAGCGCAGTAAGACTCCTTTCATTCGAGCCTCCCTGTATTAAATACAGAAGGTAAACACATGACCATCTAAATCGCTACATTCAATAGCTGCCATTCAACAGTGTTATTATTAAAGGATATATTCTGTTAACAGGGTTAGAAATACACATACATTCTTCTATCTAAAAGAGTTTTTTTTTTTTAAATGTCTTCTTATTGTTTTTTTTTATTAATCTGCCTGTAATGAGTGACAATAATATATATACTGTGTATATATATATATATATATATATATATATAAAACCAATTTAAAACATGTTACATAACAATTCTAATTGTTAAAGAGTGGGGACATTATTTTTGAAAGGGGAATGATACAAAGATATAATGATAGGTAGGCAACACTGCAATTTAAACCCATACATCTATATTATATGACACACTACACAAACAACATCATATAGAATTACCAAATACAACTGTATTATTTCAATGTATATTCTCAATGATCTGAAAATTCTCTTATGGCAAATAAGAGACATTAACATACAAAAAAGATCTTAAAATTGTTTTTATTGATGACAAAATAAAAAGCTTCAGACAAGATACTGTTCAGTTATTGCAATCAATTAATACAAATCTGTATTTTACCTTCCATTATCTTTCTGCAAATGCATATTTAGTACAATTTGCAGTAAAAATATAGACTGAGAAAAATGTGTCTGTCTATCTATCTATCTAGCTATCTGTCTGTCTAACTATTTAAATGATGTACCATGCAGTTAGGAATTAGTCTATTATATCTAAATGTAAATGTTTTGGTTGTTCCCTGTCGATAAAATCAGCTAAATAAGAACACAGGCTCTACAAACCATTTGTTGTTGATTACCAGAAATAATGAACCAATTACTTACAGTGGAATGTTGTAAGATACTCTCTGGGCTTGTATAAAGTCTTTGGGCTGGTGCTGGGCAATGACTTGCCACGTTATCCCATTATTAACGCTGTATTGTAGCAATACTGCCTTATCTACCGTGTTTGCATCACTAAGATTAGTATTGCAGCTGTCCGTCTGTGAAATGCTTCCAATTTGTAGGACAAACATAATTTTGCTTGACAAAAAAAAAGAAAAAAAAAGAGTGAGAATAATTCTTTAAAATACATCATGAAACTCAATTTTAAACCTCCCCTACACAAGAATCAGCAGTGCTAAGATAGTGGGGCTAAAGAACAGCGGTAATTGTCAGCCACGATTAGGGTTTATGGTGGTAAAGTTGGATCCCATTTCGTTTACTGCAATGGTGGGCTAACTCAATACAGAAAATCAATTATTTTATTAGCTGCTGTTGTAAGGAATCAGTGAAAAAAGGGGTTATCAACCATCTGCCCATTGTAGTGACAGGCATAGGATGCTGTCCATTCTATTGTAGCAGCTACCAAAAATGGCATATGTATTGCTATTTTTTGGGAGCTGTGCATACATAGCTTTAGTTTCATATTTAGTTGCATGCAGGCAGCGCATTGTAGAGATAGGTTTGTTGCTGTATAGTGATCCTGCCACTATAATGTGTTATTCAACAGTGATATAGCCCACCTTTTATTACTTAGTGAGAATTATTTTGTGCTTTGACATATTTTATGCATACATAAATAAATTTAATACGTAAAAAATTATATTTATAATCTACGGAAAAAATTAACAATGAAATACAATTTCTTGGAATAATTACCTGGCTCTCGTTAGATCCAGTGGCTTTGTTATTGCTTGTCTAATTTGGCATCCATTAAAATATAAGGAATCTCCGTGGGCATATGGAGCCAACTGCCCACATCCATTCCCTATGATGCCTCCTTGGATGTTTTCCCAATTTATTTCTGTAACCTTTTCTGATTCAAAATTATCTTTAATGTAGCTTGGAAAATCATGGGTAAAAACAGAGCAGTCATCACCTGAAAACAATTGCTTACATTATTACTTGTAAAACATGAATTAATGAACATTCTATTTACAAATATGCCACGGGTTCAATAAAGATAAAGTAAAAATATTTATATATATAAAAAAATCAAAAGTGCAACATGCTAGTAATATTTTTTTAAATATATTTTATATATTTATTTCTACAATGTGTTGTCAATTACATATATATTACGCTTTTTGATTCAATCTACTTACGGTGCCATATGTTTTAGAAAAAAACCCAACTATCCTGTTGCCACACTCAATTTTAAAACTATTACAACATACCTTGGTATCCTTCATCACATATACAAACAGCTCCAGTTGTGCAGTATCCACGTCCACTGCAGAGTTTAGGACAGGCTTCCCCAATATATACATGATCAACTGCCCAGCTCTGCTTTTCCATATCATCACCCTTCTGAATCCAGCGGAACTGAGTTGCACTATAGAAAAAACAGCAGATAATAATTGCTATGGGTTCAAACCCCTTAAAGTTATTTAAAATCTGAAATAAAAGTAAATGCACATAACGTTATATTTGACAATCATTTCTTTCTCTTCATCTTAGTAGAACTTAGTATTAGATAATCATGCCTATTTTAAAAGTAGAGTTATTTGTACTACAATGCAGATTTCACACCAGTGCAGGGGTTTCTAAACCTGTCCTCAGTCCTTCCTAACAGGCCAGATTTTCAAAAGAGCTGAACTGTAGAGCAGGTGAAATAATTAGCTGATTAGTAAACATTGTGATTAAAATGCACTCATCCCAAAAATCTGACCTGTTAGGAAGGCCTCAGGACATGTTTGAAAACTCCTTCACTAGAAAGTTTCTTTCTGATATGTAAAGCCAGAATAATATTTTGTCATGCGAAAATAATAAAAAATTAAATATTTAGATTTTTTAAAATAATTTCAAGTAATTTTAATATAATTAAGATGTTTACAGTAAAACAGACTACATACACTTTTCTTCCATAATTCAAAAGTATACCATTTTAAAAAACTTTCCAATTTACTATTATCAAATTTGCTTCATCCATGAGCATATTCAGAGCTTTACTGCAACAGGCTTGGGATACAAACTCTAGTGCCTCTAGTATGGTTGTTTTGTGTTAGTAGAGGTCACATACCTTGATGAGACGTGATCTGGGAGTTGCAGAGTTACCCGTTTCCATACAGAGCTGTTGACAGAATTATATATAGTGGCTTCATGGAACTGGAAAGGAGAGCAGCCAATACTATTTGAGGAAGAAGGAAGGCACTGTGTCTGTACAAGCTGCCACGAATCTATCCTGGTACAACCAATGAGAAATATTATTAAAAACATATACATTTATATTTATGTGAAATAAAATAATCTTTTTTTTTTTTTTAATCCAAAACAAAATTTAATCATGAGATTATGGTTTATGGTCCTTTTTACAATGTAAATAAATACAATATTTTCTTAGAAGGTTGTCTGCATTTACAATGTCATTTTTTTTTTTATTTATTCATTTTTATTATCATTTTTTAGCAGCATGGTACAAAAGGATGTCACTGTTGATACAAACGTTTAAACAGAAACAAAAGAGGGAGAAACCATCAGTCTCCGAAAGAAAGGAGAACGAACTCCCATATAGTAAAATGAAATAGTAGAGCTAGACTGTCCGTGATAAGTCCATTTGAAAACAGTAGCCCCACTCCATATAAATGCATGGTGATTGACAATGACACCAATGTACAAAACATAACTCAAACAACAACAAAACTATGCCGAAATTTCTTAATTTAAGATAACTTTGTATATATTCTACACATCTAGTGGTATCCCTCGACTTTGTATTTAACTATCAACCTTTGAGAGAAGTGCTAAGCTAAGGAGGTCATTATTAGAGTATCAGGCAGGGGTGGGACCACGTCAGCCATACCTCTCTAAGATAACACTAGGCCTGTCATTCCTCCTAGGTCACTCCTGTAACTTGTGTAAAGCTCCCCCCTTCTATCCTCAGATCATTTTGGATTTCATCCCAGATAAATTTAAAATCATGGAAGAATTCTAACCTATTCGATTTACAATGTCATTTTTACATAGGATCACAATCAGAGACGTTGCCCTGAGTGCAATTCAGTAATCCATAGATTTTGAGATTATCAGGTAGGCTGGAGTTTAAGTATATTCCCAATTACTTCTTAATGGTCATCTCAACAATCAATTATGAGAGAATTATTCATCTAATGCAATAATCAACATCAGACACACCTCTTGGTCAGTTCTTTCACTGTTTCCTTATAACTCACCAAATTATATTAAAAATACTAAACTGTAGACTGTCTTGCACCTGATTATATGTCCACATTAACCTTCAGAATTTCCCCCAACCCCTCTCTTCCATGTGCCTATAACCTACATCATTACTTTCCATCTCCAGTACTTATCGTCTGCTGTAGATATTAATACCCTGCATTGCTCTGTCAGATAGTCGCTAACCTTTCATAGCTTCAACAGCTCTCTGAAAACTCACCTACTTGAGAGAAGCTTAGCATGAACCCTACCAAAAGATTATACACTATCAATATAAACGTAGAGCTACTTTTCTTTAATGTTGCTGCAACTAAAAACCATTCTACAGGCTCAGACATGCAACCAACCCTTCATCTTTTATCTCACTCATCACTAACCTTTAGATTGTAAGCTCTTTGGAGATAGGCCTCCTCCTCCTGAACCAATTAACATTCTAAAGTGCAACTGTTTGCTGTATACCCAATGATCATGCACTCATCACTGTAGAATAAACTAGTGATTTATATTTTATTGGTCAAGCATAAGAAACACGTCTCTAAAATGTTAATGTCACTAAAATAAAACTTTTAGGGGCCTATTTACTATGGGGCGAGCAGACATGATCCGATATAGCAGATCATGTCCGTTGCACATTGATAAATGCCGATAGCATACGCTCTCGGCATTTATCATTGCACCAGCAGTTCTTGTGAACTGCTGGTGCAATGCCGCCCCCTGCAGATTTGCGGCCAATCGGCAGCTAGCAAGGGGTGTCAATCAACCCGATCGAATTCGATCGGGTTAATTTCTGTCCACCGCCTTAGAGCAGGTGGAAAGGTTATGGATTAGCGGTCTTTATAAATATGACCCTTAACATTTTCTATGCACTTTGTAAAGCTGAAGCGGTAACACATTTATAATTTCTTTCTCCTTAGGTGGCAATAATAGACTTTCCATTTCTTACCTACTTAAAAATAATCAGACATATTCACTCAGCTTCAACGTTATGCTTGTTCCAAATGTTTTTAAATTTTTCAGAGCTAGTAAAACGTAACATATCTGAGATTATCTGGTTAAATGGACATATTAATGCAAAAATTGCATGTACTAATTTGTTAAAGGCTCTTGTAATACCAGATGGTGCATTATTGTAAGTGCAAGACAAAGCACAAGTTAAAGCACTTTGCGCTAACGATTACACTTCACTTGTAATCTTGCCCTTAGTAAGCTTGAGCTAATGCATAAATTGCATATTCTGAACATGTAATATTTGCATTAGAATTTCCTTTATAGTAATTGTTCATAAACTATTTTTTTTTACAGTGTCTGCCACGTTTCAAAATGGATTTCAGGGATTGTTTTCCTGTGTTGAATAAACCAACTATTTCTATGGTAGTTGTCCTTGTCAGCTAGTGAGCAGTAGAGTATTAGGACTCAGTTGTACACACACTCCCTGTTTTCACTTTAAATTTAATCAGCTTTACTTAACACTCTATATGCAAAAAAAATATTACAATTTTCAACTGCCACTTTTTAATATACATGATAGTAAAATCTAAACTATTATGTCCCTTTTTCTTTCTAGCATGATTTTTATAGCACTTTTATAAGTAATAAATATAGCATGTATGATATATTGTCAATATTATTTCCATCATAACTTCCATGAAACATAAAAACTCAATACCATGTCGCTCTAAATAGCCATATTAGTCATGTGTTGGAAATGGCAGAATATTAGTGTATAGCAATGTGCAGTGGTATTATGTAATAACATTCCATATTGAAAGCTCTTGAACCGTTCCTCTTTTCATCATGTCTATAGCAACACTCAGGGCCAGAGTTGGAGTAAAAAGAAGCAGCCCTGGAAAATTTAAAGAACAGCCATATTTTTCAGTGAGTTTGTAGAATGCACATGCCCTGATTTTTCTCAAGGGGATTACTGAGATACTCCTTCCCCAGATATATTTTTTTCCAAAATGAAATTCTATTAGTTTGCAACAAAGATAAAATGTCAAATTGTTGTTATATAGGTACCCTATTTCATCCATGACTCCCTTTACAGTGTAACAATGATTATAGATAGTGTAATCCAGAGAAGGCACAAAAAAGTGTGATTTGATTAGACACTAGAAACCATTCAAAGGAAGGGCCACTAAGGGCTCAATTTATCAATCATTTGGATAATTCTCCTTTCTGTTCTCCTATGAGTTCTCCGCAGCTCTCCTTAGGAGAGGCGCACATGTGCGCCAGTATTTATCATAAAAATGGAAGGCTAAGGTGGGGGACTTGCTTAGGCTGGAACGCTATCATTTCCTTAAAACTGGGAGAATGGCCACACATGAAATGATGACGCTGACCTGGGAGGGTAAGGGACTGTAACTGCTAGACTCTGGGCACAACTTTGACTGTACAGTCACCACTACCTGCATTTGCCTCACCTCCTGCGCCTCTCTCCCTCTACTTCCCACCCTTTCCTTCCCCCTCCCCCCCTTTTTTTTCCCCCCTCATATTTTTATAGTACTTCTTCTCCTCTACCTTACTATTACTGCACACGTGAGTGTGTAAACACCAGGTTACAAGAAATACCCAGCTCTGTGTAACATTTACGCTGGGTACCTTTAATTGTTATATAGACGCCTGATGTACAAACTATATATCAATACTTATCCACCTTTATACCATGAGCATTACTGCCCGCTGCGGCAAGCTCAAGAGCATCGGACTTTGAATAGACTGAAACTGACAAGGGAGAGAATTTATAACATCTCTCCAAATGACTCACTATCTCACTCCGTGATATAGCTACTCTTATGTTACAATGTTGATTTATAACGATGTGGGAATCTGGATGCAACGCTCAATGTTAAGTTTATTTTTGACTGTGTTATTATGTGTTGATATGTACTGTAATATCTTTCTTGTCATCAATAAAGCTTGTTGGAAAAAAAAAACAAAAAAAAACTAATGATAAATTTCTCCAGTCGGATTAGTATCTTCTCCTTATTTATCACTAAAAATAAGCAACTATTCTCTATGTCAATCATATATAAACCAATAGAAATATTTATACAGCCTTCCTAGTAGCTTTGTTAACACCCCTCTTCAGCAAACTTTCATATAAGAAAATAGATCTACATTTTCATTGTTTTTGTGCTTCAATTTTAGCGCTTTTTTATATCTTATTTTTATGCCCCAATAGATAGAATTTTTGTGCTCTGTTATATATTATTTTGGCGCTCCATTATATATATTTTTTTCACTCCATCATAAATTATTATTGCGCTCCAATAACCATTATTATTGTGCTTTGTTATAAATAATAATTGCACCTTGTAGAGCCCTTTTTTGTGTAACTGCTTCTACAACTGGAAGAGAATAGATTTCTAATGCTGTTCTCCCCTGTAGCTAAACCCCGCCCCCTGCGCAATTGTTTGCCAGTCATACCATATGAAGGGCTTCTTAACTTTTGATTGCAAGCTTGAGTGAACCTGCACCAAAACATCTCGAAGCTGCTTAACTAGCATTATAAATAGGTGCCAAAATTAGAGATTCAAATTTACATGGAAAAAATTGAATATATACATATGCAAACAAGTGAGAGCATATACCAAAATAACCATACATTTACAAATATGTAATACAAAATTTCAAGGACATTATTAAAGGCACATGAAACCCAAAACAAGTATACAATTTTAAAGAAGTTTCTAGTTTACTTCTATTATCAAACTTGGTTTGTTCTCATGGTATTCTTTGTTGAAGAACATACCTAGGTAGGTCATATGCAATTGTCTGGAGCACTACATGGCAGCAAACACTGTTGCCATCTAGTGTTCTTGCACACGAGTAACATTGTTAAAACTATTATTTTAAAACAGCTACCATATAGTGCTCCGAATATGTGAACGCTCCTGAAAGTACCTATCTGCTTTAAAACAAAGGATACCAGGAGAACAAAGTACATTTGATAATAGAAATACATTTGAAATATTTTTAAAATAGTATGTTCTATATGAATCATGAATGAAAAATATTTTGGTATCATGCCCCTTTAAATCTTGCATATACTTTGCTAAAATATAGATTTGTTCTTGAAATTGCCTCTAAGTCTAGAGATTTTGAGGTTCTGAGTGATCAGTTTGGTTAAAATGATGTTCCCCTGGGTAGGCATTTCTAATTGAATTGTTGTCTGTGTTGCTAAAGTAGTTATATTTTGCAGGTAGACAATAGTGAAACAAGTCAAATAATTATAGGTGAGGATAAATTCTATTAATTTGGCAATTAGTTTAGCATAGTTTTTATTGTTTGGACTGTAAAATGAAGGAAGATGAAACAAGCATTGATTCTATCTTTAAGTGGGATATTGCTATATAAGGATACCATTTATTTGATTACCAGTATGGTATCCGCAAAATTTTCTTTAATTTGGAATAGAGAAATCTATTGAAAGCTTGTGTTTTAATATGGAATGTTAATCAGATACATAAAGGTATAGGCATATGTGTCCAAAAAGGGGGGGGCAAGAGGGGGCATTTGCCCCCCAAAAAAATTTACTTCCCCACCTATAGTAAAACTGCAGGGGGAAAAAGACAATAGAATATCCGTTTTTATGTCTTTTAATCTTCTTATTGTAATTTCGTTTTACAGGAAGAAGCACAGTATTTTGGGAGTTACAAAGCATTCTGGAATTTGAAGTTCACCATTTGCTTCTCAGTATTGTGTGAATGCAGTTTTGGACTCCAATTCCAAGCATGCATTATTTACCTTCCTCTCCAAAGCAGCTTCCTCCCCTCACACACAGCTTGAAACTGTGTGAGCGTTAGAATAACTGCGCAGCCTCTTAATAAAGTGAGGGAAATTCAGGGAATGCTTGTTCATTGCTGGGCAGCAGCCTCAATAACAGTAAGCTAGATTCTTTCTTGTAATTAAATGTACAGCAATTGCTCTAGCAGTTATGTGGGGAAGAGGGTTATACGAGAAATTGCATTTATTTAAGAAGGTATCTATCTGCTTGGTCTGGTATATATAGTTGCCTCTCTGCATATTCCAGTGCCTTTTTGTTTGTATTTATACTACAGTGCTTGAAAAAACACAAATCAATGTTTAATGTGTCCACATGGTCTTTATATTTTTGAAGATAAGCTAAACTATTATTCCTAAAACCAAGTTATCTGCATAAAGTATTCACCATCATATATTGCTAAATGGAAAAAGGGAGATACAGAGGAAAAAGGGAGAAACAGCACAAGAGAAAAAGAAAAGCACAAAAACACAGAAAATAAGTGTGCCGGCAAGAGAGAGATAATGGGGAAAATATAGTGGACCATGTGAATTATATTTTCATGTATGTTTCAAATTCAGAATTTGACACTTATGTGCTTTCTACTTTTTGTTTCTGTGGTGGTTGTGCCAGTATAGGTTTTGTCTGTTGACTATGAGTAATATAAAACAAAATTTATGCTTACCTGATAAATTTCTTTCTTTCCGGACATGGAGAGTCCACAACGTCATTCCAATTACTAGTGGAATATTTAACTCCTGGCCAGCAGGAGGAGGTAAAGAGCACCCCAGCAAAGCTGTTAAGTGTAACTTCCCTTACCCATAATCCCCAGTCTTTCAGTTGAAGGAAAATGGAAAAGGAAGCAACACAAGGGTGAAAAAGGTGCCTGAGGTTTACTCAAAAAAACTCCCGAATTATAATTAAAAAGAGGGAGGGGTTGTAGACTCTCCATGTCCGGAAAGAAAGAAAGAAATTTATCAGGTAAGCATAAATTTTGTTTTCTTTCCTATGACATTGAGAGTACACAATGTCCTTCCAATTACTAGTGGGAACCAATACCCAAGCTAGAGGACACGGAATGAACAGGGAGGGAGAAAAAAGGCAGGAGGACCTAAACAGAAGGCACCACCGCTTGAAGAACCTTTCTCCCAAAAGAAGCCTCAGCCGAGGTAAAAGTATCAAATTTGTAGAATTTGGAAAAAGTATGCAAAGAGGACCATGTTGCCGCCTTGCAAATCTGTTCCACAGAAGCTTCATTTTTGAAAGTCCAAAAAGAGGAGACAGCCCTAGGGGAATGAGACGTAATTCTTTTAGGATGCTGCTGTCTAGCAGTTTCATAAGCCAAACGAATCATACTTCTTAACCAGAGGGAAAGAGTAGTAGAAGTGGCCTTCTGACCTTTACACTTTCCAGAGAAAACAACAAACAGGGCAGAAGGTTGCCTAAAATCTTTAGTAGTTTGAAGGTAAAACTTTAGAGCATGCACAACATCCAAGTTATGCAAAAGACGTTCCTTATGAGAAGAAGGATTAGGAAAAAAAGAGGGAACAACAATTTCCTGGTTAATATTTCATTCCGACACCACCTTAGAGAAACCACAATTTTGGAAGAAGGACCGCCTTATCTGATGAAAAATAAGATACAGGGAATCACACTGCAGAGCTGAAAGTTCAGAGACTCTGCGAGCGGAAAAAATAACAAGGAGAAATAAAAACTTCCAAGATAACAACTTTATATCAACAGCATGCATCGACTCAAATGGAGCCTGTTGCAAAACTTTAAGAACTAGGTTAAGGCTCCACAGGGGAGCAACAGGTTTAAACCCAGGCCTGATTCTAACCAGGGCCTGAACAAAAGCTTGAAGATCTGGTAAGTCTGCCAGACTTTTGTGCAAAAGGATAGATAACGCAGAAATCTGACCCTTTAGAGTACTGACCGACAAACCCTTCTCCAGGCCATCCTGAAGAAAAGACAAAATCCGGGGAATCCTCACCCGGCTCTAGGAGAACCCATTAGATTCACACCAATATAGAGATATATTACGTCATATCTTATGGTAAATCTTGCGAGTAACTGGTTTGCGAGCCTGAAGCATAGTTTCAATGACCACTTCAGAAAAACCATGTCTAGATAGAACTAGGTGTTCAATCTCCAAGCACTCAGCTTCAGAGAATCTAGGTTTGGATGAAGGAAAGGACCCTGAATTAGAAGGTCCTTCCTCAGAGGTAACCTCCAAGGAGGTAGAAATGACACCCGTACCAGATCCGTGAACCAGATCCTGTGAGGCCATGCAGGAACTATTAGGATCACCAATGCTCTCTCCTGTTTGATACAAGCAATGACTCGTGGAAGAGGAAACAGATATGCCAGAGAGAACATCCAAGGAACCGCTAGAGCATCTATCAGAATGGCATGAGGATCACTTGACCTTAAACCTTACTTTGGAATCTTGGCGTTTTGGCGGGACGCCATCAGATCCAACTCTGGAACTCCCCACCTGAGTGTTATCTGAGAGAATACTTCTGGATGGAGAGCCCACTCCCAGGGATGAAAAGTCTGTCTGCTCAGGAAGTCCTCCTCCCAGTTGTCTACACCTGGAATGTGGATGGCAGATAGAAGACCATTGTGAGCTTCCGCCCACTGCAGAATGCGAGTCACCTCCTTCATGGCTAGGGAACTCCGAGTCCCTCCCTGGTGGTTGATGTAAGCCACTGAGGTGATGTTGTCCCACTGAAATCTGATAAATGGGGCTAAAGACAGTTGAGGCCACGCTGATACTGATAGGGCATTGAAGATAGCTCTCAACTCCATGATGTTTATGGGAAGAGAGGACTCTTCCCGAGACCACAGGCCCTGAGCCTTCAGATAACCCAAACAGCTCCCCAGCCTGACAGGCTGGCGTCCGTAGTCACAATCTAACAGGAAAGTCTCAGAAAGCAAGTGCCCAGAGACAGATGTTCCTGAGACATCCACCACAAGAGAGAGTCTCTTGTTAGGGGGTCCAGATTTATCTTCTGTGACAAATTTGAATTATCTCCGTGCTATTGACGGAGCATGCAAAGCTGCAGCAGTCGCAGATGGAACTGAGCAAAAGGGATGATGTCCATGGATACCATCATCAGACCAATCACCTCCTTGCATTGAGCCACTGATGGACGAAAGGCAGACTGGAGAGAAAGGCAGGAAGCAAGAAGTTTGGATTTTCTGACCTCCGTCAGGAAAATCTTCATGGACAGGGGATCTGTTATTGTCCCTAGGAAACACATTTTTGTAGATGGAAATAGAGAACTCTTTTCCAAATTCACCTTCCACCCGTGGGAACGTAGAAAAGACAACAACATCTCTGTATGAGATTAATCTAGTTGAAAAGATGCTGCCTGAACCAAGATGTCATCTTGATAAGGCACCACAGCAATTCCCTTTGTGAATATTCTGGAAGCCGCGGCCAGACCAAACGAAGTGCAACAAACTGGAAATGTTTGTCAAGAAAGGCACACCTCAGAAACTGGTGATGTTCCCTGTTAATGGGAAGATGAAGGTATGCGTCCTTCAGGTCTATGGTCGTCATAAACTGACCTTCCTGTACCAAAGGAAGAATTGAACGAATAGTTTCAATCTTGAAGGACGGAACCCTCAGGAATTTGTTGAGACACTTGAGATCTAGGATTGGATGAAAAGTTCCCTCTTTTTTGGGGACCACAAATAGTTTAGGGACTGGTTCATTAACTCCCAGGGAGGATGGGTCCTTTACGCAATTTAAGAAGGCCTCCTTCTTTACCTGGTTTGAGGATAGTCTTAACAGGAGAAATCTGCCCCTTGGAGGGCAAGACTTGAATCCCATTCTGTAACCCTGTGATACTATGTCCACAGCCCATGGATCTGGGACATCACGTATCCAGACTTGAGGAAAAAGAGAAAGCCTGCCCCCCACCTGATACACACTTGAATCGGGGGCGTAACCTTAATGCTGATTTAGAGTCAGCGTAAGGCTTCTTGTTCTGCTTTCCCTTATTCCAGGGCTGGCTGGATTTCTAAGTGGACCTGGATTGATCTGGTTTGGAAGAAGGAGACTTCTGTCCCTTAAAGTTGCGAAAGGAGAGAAAATTAGAAGTCTAACGACCCCTAGGTATATTCTTCTTGTCCTGAGGCAGGAAAGAATGATTTCCACCAGACCAGGACCAAATAGAGTTTTACCCTTATAAGGTAAAGCCAAAAGCTTGGCTTTTGAAGAAACATCAGCCGACCAGGACTTTAACCACAGAGCCCTGCGTGCTAGTACAGTGAAGCTAGACATCTTAGCTCCCAGTCTAATTATCTGCATGTTGGCATCACAGATAAAGGTATTGGCCAACTTGAGAGCTTTGATCCTATCTTGGATCTCCTCTACAGTAGTTTCCTCTGTAATAAGATCAGACAAGGCATCGCACCAATAAGGTGCTGCTCCCGCAACAGTGGCAATACTCGCTGCACGTTGCCACTGTAATCCTTGATGGATATACATCTCTTTTAAGTAAGCCTCTAGCTTCTTATCCATGGGATCCTTAAAATAGCAACTATCCTCTATAGGAATGGTAGTTCTCTTATCAAGAGTAGAAATAGCTCCTTCTACTTGTACAGTGCGCCAAGAGTCGTGAATAGAGTCAGCAACAGGAAACATCTTTTTAAAAACAGGGGAAGACCCCTGGCTTATCCCATTCCTGAGCTATAATTTCAGACATCTTCCTTGGAACAGAAAAAACCTCCTCAGACGATGGTGAATCATAAACTCTATCCTGTTTAGAAGACTTTGTGGGGTTGACAGCAACTGAAGGTTCAGAGTCGTCTAAAGTAGCTAGGACCTCCTTCAGTAATAACCGGAGGTGTTCAAGCTTAACCCCTTAATGACCAAGGATGTGTCAGGCACGTCCTCATTTGGATGTCAGTTAATGACCAAGGACGTGCCTGACACGTCCTCTGGGGTTTAAAGCGCTGGACGCGATCGTGATCACTTCCAGGCGCTTTTAGGGTATTGCAGTGATGCCATGATATTGAGGCATCACTGCAATACCCTTTTTAACCCACTGATGCAGAGAGGGGCACTTCTGCCAAAGTGTCAGAGTCTGAGATTTCACCTTCAGAAGCTACTGAAGTATGCTACTCATCAGAAAAATGAGAAAGGTTGACCAGCGCAGAATTAGAGGGGTCAGAAGCCTTACTAGCAGACAAATGAGAGGACACTCAAGGCACTGTATGCGAAACTGATAAGGCTTGGGACGTTTGAGGAGAAAGCTGAGGCATATCCAGAACAGCAATATCCTAAAAAACATTAGGGTCACAAGGGATTAATTTGTCCTTATATTTTAAGGTCTAGCTAAGCAATTGGAACAAAATCGCATAGGTAGTACAATTGTGACTTCCAAGCAAAGTAAATATTTATCCATATTAAATGAAGAATCTTTTTCAGATTCCATTGCAGATATCAGTTCCCAAAAAAATACAAATAAAATTTATAGTATATACAGAACTAATACATTAACTGAAAAAAACTTTGATCAAAATAACGGTAACTGTCACTTTAACAAAAAACCTCTGAGTGTCTTAGGCTCCTAGTGTACCGGGAGATTAATAACCCATGAGCAAGGGAACTCTCCAGATGAGATGTGAGATTCACAAGTTCAGACCGGAAAACTGATCATAAGAAAAGATAGCTATAGCAGTCCAGGCACAATGACTTACTAAACTCCACTTCTCATACACACGGAAGAGCGGAAAGTCACGTGAGCGGATTGAGAGTAAAAAAGAAACTGCGCCACAAGTCACAGTTAAAAAGGCACGTATTACAAACGGCTCAATAGTAAAAAACCATATTGTAGCCGTAACAGCCTACATATGTTTCCGGACTCCAAATCAAACAGATCTGCCCCTTGCCATACGTATTTAACAATAAACGCTTAAAGGACATCCAATACATTTTGTTAAATAAAGTTAAATCTTAAGCACACAGCTTAATATTAACCTCTTAGTCTCTCTACATGCCTAAGTTAAGCATACAATGTGCCAGCAAATCTGCCCCAAAAATGTCCCAAATTAGATCCACTAGAGGTTTTACCTCTAAAATGCTATCCTTCAGAACCTAGAAGGAAAATGCACTTAACCTGTGGATCCAGCTGCAGGGCAGGTAACAGCTACTTAGGTGTGAACGGTACTTCACTCCCCGTCAGGAACCTGTAGTCAAAGAAAGAACAGAGCCAACCCTGGCTTTCTACAAAGGGGTAGCAAAATGTTAGAAATAAAGCAAAGACTTCCTCACCGCCTTATAACTGCTAAAAGCCACCACTACTTTTACTCAAAAGATTGATGTGGACACAGCTAGACCCCAATCCTTGCTTGCAGAGAAAGTACCCATAAAATGATTATTATCTTCAGACACCAACTTCGCACAACCTCCATTGACAGAGGCAAAGAGAATGACTGGGGATTATGAGCAAGGGAAGTTACACTTAGCAGCTTTGCTGGGGTGCTCTTTGCCTCCTCCTGCTGGCCATTACACTAGTAATTGGAATGACATTGTGGACTCTCCATGTCATAGGATAGAAAAGAACAGCAATATTTTTTTATCTGGATCTGAGGCCAATTCTTATATCTGAAGACCTGTTTTAAGCCAGTTACTATTAGAAGGATCTGATTAGGACCGGCTCCATATTAAAGTGACATGAAACCCAAAACATTTCTTTTATGATTTAGGTAAAACATACAATTTTAAACAACTTTCCAGTTTACTTCTATTATCAAAGTTGTTTCAGTCTCTTGGTATCATTTGTTCAAGAAACAGCAATACACAACTGGTTTCTAACTGAACACATGGGTGAGCCAATGACAATCGGTATATATATGCAGCCACCAATCAACAGCTAGAACCTAGGTTCTTTGCTGCCCATGAGCTTACATAGATAAACCTTTCAGCAAAGCATAACTAGAGAAGGAAGCAAATTAAATAACCGAAGTAAATTGGAAAGTTGTTTAAAATTGCATTCTCTTTTATTAAATCATGATTTTTTTATTATGACTTTAATGTCCCTTTAAATATGTTAAAATAAAAAAGCTACTTTAGCCATTTTAAATATTTTATTGTCTTACACCTAGATTACGAATTATGCGCGCTATAGGGAAATTAACGAACGCAACAAAAGTTGCGTTATTTAATCCCCTATAACGCAGCCATTACAAGTTTTGAAATACCCGGCTTGTGCGTGCGATATGGTGCTTTAAAGCTCCATACCGCACAAAAAACAATCGCTGTTTTGACGTGCTCATGCATGCTTTCCCCATAGACATCAATGGGGAGAGCGGGTAAGAAAAAAGTCTAACACCTGCGATCACGGAAAGAAAAGCCCCGTAACGCAGCCCCATTGATGTCTATGGAAAAAAAAACTAACGTTTAAACCTAACACCCCTATTACCCCTAATCTGCCGCCCCCAATATCACCGCCACCTAAATAAAACTATTAACCCCTAATCTGCTGCTCCCGATATCACCACCACTATACTAAAATTATTAACCTCTATTCCCCTGCACCCCAACATTGCCCACACTATTATAAACCTATTAACCCCTATTCCGCCACTCCCCGACATCGCTGCAACTAAATAAAGCTATAAACCCCTAAACCTCTGGCCTCCCACATCACTAAATAAACCTATTAACCCCTAAACCGCCAGCCCCCCACATCGCAACAACCTAAATTAAACTATATTAACCACTAAACCTAACCCTAATGCAACCCTAAGCCTAACCCTAAACATAACCGTAACTCTAACCCTTACGTAACCCTAACATCCCCTAACTTTAACATAATTAAAATATAGCTAAATTAAACTTACAATTATTAACGAAATAATACCTATTTAGAACGAAATACTTACCTGTGAAATAAAACCTAAGCTAGCTACAATATAACTATTAGTTATATTGTAGCTAGCTTAGGTTTTATTTTTATTTCACAGGTAAGTTTGTATTTATTTTAACTAGGTAGACTAGTTAGTAAATAGTTATTAACTATTTAATAACTACCTAGTTAAAATAAATACCAACTTACCTGTCAAATAAAACCTAAGCAACCTTACACTAAAACCTAACATTACAAAAAATAAAAAAACACTAAAATTACAAAAGCCCTAATCTAAAAATAAAAACCCACCCAAAACGAAAAAAATAAAATTACACAAAATAACAAACAAATGATCAAAAATAATGAAAATTATTCCTATTCTAATACCCAAAAAAACTACCAATAGCCCTTAAAAGGGCCTTTTGTAGGGCATTGCCCTAAGTTAAACAGCTCTTTTACCTCAATTTATTTTTTACAAAGACCCCCTAACATTACAAACACCCACCCCCCCAACCCACAAAATAAAAAAAACCATCTAAAAACCCTAATCTACCCATTGCCCTGAAAAGGGCATTTGTATGGGCATTCCCCTTAAAAGGGCATTTAGCTCAGTTGCTGCCCAAACCCTAATCTAAAAAAAAACACCCAAAAAACCCTTTAAAAAAACTAACGCTAACCCCCGATGATCCACTTACAGCTTTTGAAGTCTTACTTGAACGATCTTCATCCACGCGGCAAGAAGTCTTCATCCAGGCGGCCTCTGGCCCTCTTCTATCTTCATCCAGACAGCATCTTCTATCTTGATCCCGGTGGCGCGAAACGGGTCCATCCTGAAGACATCCGGCTTGGATTTCTTTTTTTTAAAGGTTTTTTTTGGGTGTTTTTTTTTTAAGATTAGGGTTTGGGCAGCAAAAGAGCTGAATGCCCTTTTAAGGGCAATGGCCATATAAATGCCCTTTTCAGGTCAATGGGTAGATTAGGTTTTTTTAGAATTAGGTTTTTTATTTTGGGGGGTTGGTTGGGTGGTGGGTTTTACTGTTGGAGGGGGTCTTTGTATTTTTTTTCAGGGAAAAGAGCTGATATCTTTGGAGCAATGCCCCACAAAAGGCTCTTTTAAGGGCTATTGCTAGTTTATTGTAGGCTAGTTTTTTTGTTTTTTTTTTATAGGGCTATTAGATTAGGTGTAATTCTTTTTTATTTTGGATAATTTTGTTTGTAATTTTTCGTAATTTAGTGTTTGTTATTTTTTGCAATTTTTTATTTTTTATTTTTTTGTAATTAGATACTTTGTAATTGTTAGAGTAGTGTTAGGATTTTTTAATGTGTAGTTTAGTTTTATTTAATTGGTAGTTATTGGGGTTACTAGTTTAAATTAGTTTATTGCGATGTGGGGGGCTTGCGGTTTAGGGGTTAGTAGTTGAATTTAGTATATTTCGTTGTTGGGGGCTTGTGGTTTAGGGGTTAATAGGTTTATTATACTGGCGGCGGTGTAGGGCTTAATAACTTTAGTACAGTGGGGGCGATGTGGGCGGACGGCAGATTAGGGTTTAATAATATTTAAATAGTGTTTGCGATGCGGGAGTGCGGCGGTTTAGGGGTAATAACTATTATAGTGGTGACGATGTCGGGGAGCGGCGGAATAGGAGTTAATAATTATTTTTAGTGGCGGCGATGTCAGAAGCGGCTGATTAGGGGTTAATAAGTTTAATATAGTGTTTGCGATGCGGGAGGGTCTCGGTTTAGGGGTTAATAGGTAGTTTATGAGTGTTTAGTGTACTTTGTAGCAGTTTAGTTATGAGTTTTATATTACAGTTTTGTAGATTGCGAAACGGATCTTGTCGGTATAGGCTGGAACGCAAGCTTTTTAGCATCACTGCAAAACTCGTAATGGCAGCGCTATGGAAGTCCCATGAAAAAACGTAATTTTTACGTGTGCGGGACTGACGATGCGGTACAGACTAAAAGGCTTGCGGTACAGCTATACTGACAAGACTTGTAATGGCTGCAGTCCGGTTTTAATGCTGAAATTACAATTTTTTCAGCGTTAAAATACGAACGCACAGCTTGTAATCTAGCTGATAATTAGGTGCTGATTGGTAGGTGTGTTCATTGCACAGAGCATATGTACCTGTCATAACCTGTGTAAAAGCAGACAACTACATAGTGTGTGGATGTGGGCATTAAAAAAAAAAAGTTAGCATTTTATAAACTGCTACAGGGGTAATTCAAAAGGGTACGGCTTTTTTTCTTCCATTGTCAAGCTAGAAGGCATATATAATTTGAAAACATTTTTAAACTTATCTTTTTATCTTTTTTTATCTATGTGTTTTCCCAGCAGTCAAGGGGTGTAAAACTGTTCTCTACTGCTATAGTGGTAAACTCATTGCTATGTCTATATGACTGGAAGTCAGTGGGTGTAAAACAGTTTAATATTTCCATAGTGGTTAAAGGGACAGTCTAGTCAAAACTAAACTCATAATTCAGATAGGACATGCAATTTTAAACAACTTTCCAATTTACATTTATCATCAGATTTTTTTTGTTCTCTTGGTATTCTTTGTTGAAAGCTAAACATAGGTATATGCTAATTTCTAATCTGTTGACCTGCCTCTTATCACAGTGCATTTTGACAGTTTTTCACAGCTAGACACTGCTAGTTCACATGTGTCTTATAGATAACATTGTGCTCACTCCCGTGGAGTTATTTATGCGTCAGCACTGATTGGCTAAAATGCAAGTCTGTCAAAAGATCTGAGATAAGGGGGCAGTCTACAGAGGCTTAGATACAGGTAATCACAGAGGTAAAAAGTATATTATTATGAGCATATTTCACATTTCTGCGGATGCCCATGGGTAAAGGGACATAATGCAATTACATAGATCAGAAATACACAATATCTGAAACCTTTAGCATCAGAATACATTTGGTCATTAGAATGAAAAGATAAAATAGGAGCAAACAGAAATATGTTTCTTATCTTACAGAAAAGACCAATGTAAACAACACATTCATCATGATGAATTCATATGTTTCTCACCTGGAATCCTTTGTATATTCTAGTCTTACTGAATGAAGATCTATACATAAATTAACTTCACAACCGACCACAATCTGCAATGAAAGTAAATGTTACTACAGCTGTCACACATAACGGACGATGGAGGTATTTTATACAGTATATCAGCAACTAAGCATTATATTGTCAGAGATCTGCATAAAAATGTTTTAGAAAACCTTTTTCTGTTAACTACATTTATATTGAATCAATGTTCAAAAATGAACCTCTTTATAGCAACACAATGCATAGAGATGCACTGTAACCCTCTCTTGTAGCTAAGGGATTAAGTAATTTGTAACAATTTCCAGTTATGGATTAAATAACAATCTAAGCCACTAGTGTAAGTGTAAGTCATTAAATAACAATCTAAGCCACTAGTGGGCTAAGTTTTATGACAATTTATTGTGTTCCAAAAAAGACCACTTTTCAAATCAGTACAATTACAATAGTGCCCAGTTTCCTGCACCCGCGGTCGTGTTTTCAGCTCCTCACTAAAAGCCCTACTTTTACTATAGGTAACTCACTATGGGGATATTTATCAAGCCGTCAACTGCAAATACGCTGGAATTCTGCAGCGTAATTGTGGCGAGCATGATTCGACCAAGTTATCAAAGCCTACAGACTGTCAAAATTTGAAATCTGTGACGTAACATACAATCCACCGGTCTCAATCCGACACAGATCGATGCTTACGTCATTACAGATGTTCCGAATACACATTCAGCACTATTTGACACTTTTTCAAAGTTATCAAATAGTTAACCGGTACACTCGCGGCTATTCCGGCCCAGCGTACCTGGTTTTCAATCCGCAACCCTGAAGGCTGCGGATGCCATAGGAATCAATGGGAGTCTGAAAGCAGCGAAAGCTTATGTTCAATGCTGCCAGATATCCCATTGATTTCTATGGTAGAAAACCAGTAAAGTTTACACCTAACATAAGCCCCGAGTCTAAACACCCCTAATATGCCGCCCCAACATCGCCGCAACCTACATACAATCATTAACCCCTATTCCGCCGCTCCCTGACACCGCCACAACTAAATAAATGTATTAACCCCTATCCCGCCGCTCCCCGACCCCGCCGCCACTAAATAAAGTTATTAACCCCACCGCCACTAAATAAAGTTATTAACCCCTATCCCATCACTCACGGACCTTGTCGCCACCTAAATAAATGTATTAACCCCTAAACCTCTGGCCTCCCACATCACTACCATTAACTAAACCTATTAACCCGTAAACCGCCAGCCCCCCACATCGCCATAAACTAAAATAAGCTATTAACCCCTAAACCTAACAACCCGCTAACTTTACATTAAAATTACAACATCCCTATCTTATAATAAATTAAAACTTACCTTTAGAATTAAAATAAACTATATTAAACTATTAATTAACTTACCCTATAATACTAAAATTACATTAAACTAGCAATTAAATTAACTAAATTACATATTAAAAAAACCTAACCCTAAACAAATTATTTAAATCTACTATTATAAATTACTAAATTACTTAAAAAAACAAACACTAAGTTACAAAAACAAACAAACCACAGTATCAAAAATAAAAACGAATTACACCTAATCTAATAGCCCTATCAAAATAAAAATAGCCCCCCAAAATAAAAAAAACCTTGCCTACAATAAACTACCAATGGCCCTTAAAAGGGCCTTTTGCGGGGCATTGACCCAAAGAAATCAGCTCTTTTACCTGTAACAAAAAATTCAAACACCCCCCAACAGTAAAACCCACCCAACCAACCCCCCCAAATAAAAAGCCTATCTAAAAAACCTAAGCTCCCCATTGCCCTGAAAAGGGCATTTGCATGGGCATTGCCCTTAAAAGGGCATTTAGCTCTTTTACCTGCCCAGACCCTACTCTAAAAAAAAAACACCCAAAAAACCTTAAATAAACTTAACACTAACTCCCCCCCTCGACGATCTACTTACAGTTTTTGAAGTTCCGCTTGAAGGATCCATCCAGCCGGCAAGAAGTCTTCATCCGGGCGGCCTCTTCTATCTTCATCCATCCGGCAAAGTCTTCATCCATGCGGCCTCTTCTATCTTTATCCATCCCGCACGGAGCAGGTCCACCCTGAAGACATCCGGCGCGGAGCTCCTCTTCAATACGGTCGCCATCGTAAACTGGAACTTGAATGCAAGTGACGTTATCAAAGATGGCGTCCCTTGCATTCCTATTAGCGAAAGGTTCCAATCAGCCAATAGGATTAGAACTGCTAAAATCCTATTGGCTGATTGGAACAGCCAATATGATGAGAGCTGCTCAAATCCTATTGGCTGATTGGAACAGCCAATAGGATTTTAGCAGCTCTAATCCTATTGGCTGATTGCACCTTTCAGCCAATAGGAATGCAAGGGACACCATCATGGATGAAGTCACTTGCATTCAAGTTCCAGTTAACAGCGGCAACCGTATTGAAGAGGAGCTCCGTGCCGGATGTCTTCAGGATGGACCCGCTCCGCGCGGGATGGATGAAGATAGAAGATGCCACATAGATGAAGACTTCGCCGAATGGATAAAGAGAGAAGAGGCCGTCCGGATGAAGACTTCTTGCCGCCCAGATGAAGACTTCTTTGCCGGCTGGATGGATCCTTCAAGCGGAACTTCAAAAACTGTAAGTGGATCGTCGGGGGGTTAGTGTTAGGTTTTTTTAAGGTTTTTTTTGGGTGGGATTTATTTTTAGAGTAGGGTCTGGGCATGTAAAAGAGCTAAATGCCCTTTTAAGGGCAATGCCCATAAAAATGCCCTTTTCAGGGCAATGGGGAGCTTAGGTTTTTTAGATAGGCTTTTTATTTGGGGGGATTGGTTGGTTGGGTGGTGGGTTTTACTGTTGGGGGGGTTTGTATTTTTTTTTTACAGGTAAAAGAGCTGATTTATTTGTGGCAATGCCCCGCAAAAGGCACTTTTAAGGGCCATTGGTAGTTTATTGTAGTCTAGGGTTTTTTTATTTTGGGGGGCTTTTTTTATTTTGATAGGGCTATTAGATTAGGTGCAATTCATTTTTATTTTTGATACTGTGGTTTGTTTGTTTTTGTAACTTAGTGTTTTTTTTTATTTTGTAACTTAGCGTTTATTTTTTTTTTAGCAATTTTTAATAGTAGATTTCAATAATTTGATTAGGGTTAGGGTTTTTTAATATGTAATATAGTTAATGTAATGTCTAGTTTAATGTAATTGTAGTATAATAGTTAGGGTAGGTTAATTAATAGTTTAATATAGTTTATTTTAATTCTAAAGGTAAGTTTTAATTTATTATAAGATAGGGTTGTTGTAATTTTAATGTAAAAGCGGGCTTTTAGGTGTAGGGGTTTATAGTTTAATTTAGTTTATGGCGATGTGGGGGTTGGCGGTTTAGGGGTTAATAGGTTTAGTTAATGGTAGTGATATGGGAGGCCAGAGGTTTAGGGGTTAATATGTTTATTTAGGTGGCGGCGGGGTCCGGGAGCGGCGGAATAGGGGTTAATACATTTATTTAGTGGCGGTGGGGTCCGGGAGTGGCGGGATAGGGGTTAATAACTTTATTAAAGTTGCGGCGGTGTCCGGGAGCGGCAGGATAGGGTTAAACATTTTATTATAATGGTGGCGTTTAGTGACAGGATATAAATAAAGTTGGAAAAAAGCCGAATAGCAGCAAGATCGATGACTGCTAGTTAACAACAGTCCGATGCTCATCGCGACGTACTTTGTGCGCGCCTTTTTGCCAGCTTTTTTAATAAATATGCAGAGTGTATTCTGGTCCGCGGCCGCGATGTTAGACGAGCGTATTGGTGCCAGCGAATGCAGCATAGTTAAGGCTTTGATAAATACCCCCCTATGTGTGAGTTATAAAAGCACCAAAACCCACCTTCCTATAAATAGATCATAAAGACTTATATATCAGTATATAAATATAAGATGTATGATGCCCCAATGGCTGAAATACACAAATACTGCAGCATAGCATCTGAACCTTAGAAGTTCACTTAGCTGGAGTTGCTAAACAAACAGAACCAACATTTGTACAAACACAAGCAGACTCCTCCTTTTCCCCCAAAGTGTGTTTTCTGTTAAACCTTTAATTTGTATGTCGGGAATATTTATTTATTTTTTAATATTGCACAAAAATATTTACTTCTGAGCAAAGGCTATTTCTGAAAATTCTAGGACATCATTCTCTGAAATTCACCTGCGGACTTACGAGGACAGCCAATTACAGGCTGCACCAGCTTACCCAGTTTTATGCACTGTTGATTGGATGCAATAACACACTCATGCCTGTTTCACAAGGTGCTAAACTGTTTTTTTTTTAATCATGCAAAAAACAAACAAACAAACAAACAAACCATAAAATAGAATATAAATTATCTTGCAAATGTATTGCTTTCATTTATAATATATTGGTTTTAACTGTACAATACTGTTAACATTTCTATATCTTTTTAAACAAGTTAAATAAATATGGCAAACAATTTGTACTGATGAATTTGTTTACCTTGAACTGTATCATGTATCCTGGCTGTATAATAAGCTCCCTTGAGGACAGTATATTGTGTGTCTTGTCTTTCTTCTTGTTGGGCCAATAAAGGTGAAAAGATGGGTTGCCACAGAAGCCAGCAGTTCTCACAGCATTGGGATAAAAACTCCAATGTTCATCATGGGAAGTGCCTTCTGGGAAAAGCAACAATACAAGACATTGAGAAATATATTTAATTCTAGACTACTCTAGACCATTTTTTTATAATTCCTCAAAGGCAACTTTGAAGAGATCTAAGGGTCTGCTGTTCACAATATAAGTCACATTAAAATGAATTATAAACAATCATTGTGTTAAAAAGGGACATGAAACCCAATATTTTCTTTTGTGATACAGATAGAGCATGCAATTTAAAAAAATAAAAATAAAATAATTTGTTTTATTCTCTAGGTATCGTTTGTTGAAAAGAATACCTAAGTAGGCTCAAAAGCAGCAATGCACTACTCAGAGCTGGATTCTGATTGGTGGCTACACACATATATCTTTTGTCATTGGCTCACCCGATGCGTTCAGCTATTTTCCAGTGTATTGCTGCTCCTTCAACAAAGGATACCAAGAGAATGAAGTAAAATTGACAATAGAAGTAAATTGTAAATTTGTTTACAATTGCAAGCTCTATCTGAATCATGAAAAAAAAATAGTTTTCCATTTCCCTTTAAGATTCCGCTTGTTATCAACAATGGATCATCATAAAGGATATGGTACTTGATGTGGTGTGCATTTTTTATTTGTACATGATTTCCTCTTTTTAAGCCTTGTTTTCTCTTGTCATGTGAATTACATATTCTCTGTAGCCTCAGTGGTGTAAAGTGTCTGTATACTGGATCCTCCGTCTAAAGCAATGCTAAGTCATTACATAAGACTAATGCTGGTGATTAAATGATCAATGGTGATTAAAGTTGTACTGTATAATAAAAATGATCTCTCTCAGATTTTTTTTATCATCAAAACGTCCATAAAGAAAAATCGGAGCATACCATCATCAAATGTGTCTACAAGTTGACTAGGGTTGATTTCCGCTCCTCCAATTAATATGTTGTCCAGGGCCCACTGGGAGCGGTCTAGACCAGAAACAACAAGGCCATTGCGGATTGAAAAAGGCTGCCACCAACGTAGACGAGTCGTGTTAGTTAGGGCTTGTTCTGGAAGCAGTATGTAGTCGTATCGAACAGACATATATTTCTGGTAATCCATTTCGTGAAGCAACGTCCAACTAATACCTAATGAATGACAAAGACAATGGTGAAGACTATTTATTTGTCAGTGTAGTTCCTGTGAAACGGCAGGTGTTATACCGCTGAATAATTCCTCATGGTCTTCCTAATATATAATACTGATGTAAATTAGGTACTAAAAAGCAACTTGAAAAATAAGTTTCATCCTTTAACACTTTCTCTTTTTTTATAAAAAAAATATGTTCTGTAAACATTGACGTATATCACTGGCAACTGGATAATATATAATATACTATATCATTATAACCATAACTGAAAGGCAAGTGTCCTGCGTAAAATAGGTCAATGGGAGAAAATGGAGTCTTAAATAAATAAATAAAAACAGGTATTTATTTAAAATATTGAGTGTAGATTTGGATGGTAGCTGAAAATGACTAAGGAAGTGGTGTCATTGGACCCTTGCACAAGAGCAATGTATAAGTTATTTTTTAAGTTAAGAACTAAGAATGCTCTTTTAAATTATTATTATTATTATTTTTTAAATCTATAAATGTATAATATATATAGGATATCCCTTTGAAAGGACATTAAACTGTCATATATTATTGGTAAAGATAGCCAAACAATAAACTACACAGAATAATTAACAGAATAGTTGTATAGCTAACTTTTATTTAGGCTTTATACATATCATAGGGCAGCAGCTTTAGAAATGGCAGCAACCCAAAGTCAGGGCTCATGCTATATTACAACAAAATTATTTTGGAAGCCAACTACCGCAAGAGTACCAAGGTACACCACCTGTATCCTAGTAATTACTGAAGTCCCTCTCTCTGATAACAACTTTTAATAGCTAAAAGTAACAAAATTAAGTATATGAGTAAATAAAACAAGAGAAATACCTCCATCAATGGAATAATCTAGGAGAACACCTTCTTTTCTGCATGTAGGCCTTCGACAAGAGGTCATATTTTCACTGCCAATTCTAGCCCAGTACTGAACAAACCTAGATAAAGAAAAAGCTGTTTATAACAAACATGTCTCTGGTGCATTTCTTGTTGGCTTGAACTTTATTTAGTCATGTGTTCTTTAATCCTTGCACCCCAATAACATTAGCAGCCCCTCTTTATCTGCGACATTAATTATACAAGTAGACAAGAAACATCTTATAAAATTACAAAATATGTTATTATAAAACTGAGAGTAAGAAAATAAAATTGGAAGAAACAGAACTTCATATTAATTTATCATTTTGATTTTTTTTTGTAGAACTATTGCTTCAAGATGTTATTGATTGGCCTAGGTTCACTTTGCATTTTTTGGGGAGATGCAAATTCTAAGCAAGATGCCCCTCTCTGATTGCCTGATGTATTTTAGCAATACTTTTTTAAACATTATATTTTAGATGGAACAGAGAAGATTTTTTTATGTCATCTGCCTTTAATTCATTATATATGATGTGAGATAAAGTAAATCAATTGTGTTCAATAAGCTGCATCTTATATCTTATCATTGACTTGTGCACAACACAGCACTAATTGGCTTAAATGCAAGTCATGATATAATAAATAAAAGTCATGTGATCAGGGGGCTGTCAGAGGAGGCTTAGATACAAGGTAATCACAGAGGTAAAAAGTATATTAATATAACCATGTTTTCTGTGCAAAACTGGGGAATGGGTAATAAAGGGATTATCTATTTTTTTAAACAATAACATTTTTTGAGTTGACTGTCCCTTTAAACTATGCTCCCATTGGACTGCAGACTGCAATTAAACGTTACTGATTCTTTGATCCACCATCAAATAAGAAGCCCTATTCCATACAGAGTGGGAAGGATAAGGCTTGAGTAAACATGATACTTATGTGTTATAGTGTCATGAAAATAACTGTATAAGTCTGCTCACTCTATAAGGAAAAATAATCATTTATGAATATAAAATAACAGTGACCAATAGAGCAATAACAAATATGTGCACATGCTTTATATACAACACATAAGATAAATTAATTTGGATCTGACATACTTAGCTCCCCTTAAGTCCAAGTCTTGTGTAACTGTTTGCCTTACTGCAGCGGCCCCAAAATACAAAGCAGTGTCCTCAGCCAAAACCCCACAATCTGTACAAGTTTTTCCACCTTCCATCGACAACCAGGAATCTGATTTAATTTCATCGCTGTCAAAACGCTCCTTCAGGAAAGTCTGTTAAGTATATTTGGTTAATAAAACAATATTTGTTTGACACGAATTACAGATTTTAAAATAGTTATACAGATTAACAAAATATAAATGCATTGTTATAAAAAATAAAAAAATCATTATATTAATTCGCCTGGACCCGGTGGGATTTATTAAAAATAGGGAAGATCCATACGTTAGATGAATAGTCAGTCTGATCGATTATCTTTCTAAAACAAAAACGCATTCTCTGCTCTTTTTGCTGGATGCGGATAAGTTTGCATGTAAAGTGTTCCACCTACCTTCAGTGCACGTGTTAAGTAACAGTTTGCACTAGAATATCCCGAATCACAGATACACTGCTCTTTCAGGCAGTCACCATGACCGTGACAATTATCCAAACAGCCAGGTCCAATGTAGAAATTGTCAATTGCCCACTGCATATCTGAAAACTGCTGGTAAAACCTGAACCGGACAGAACTGGACACAAAAAAATGGATAACATTAAATGTAATCAAACATAAATGTCCATGCATACAATAAAAAGATAATAAAACAGAATGGGATGGGATATCTGGCATATAACACCAATAATGGTAGACTAATAGTTAAAAATACTTTTAGATTTCATTCAGACAGGGTCTGGCCAAATGTCACAAACTCAGATTGTTTAACTTAACTTTAACTGCACAAGAAGTACGTTTTTTACACGTTGGGTTGCGCTCGTATCACGTGCTAACCCGACTAGCATAAAAAGCCGAACTTACAATATTCTGTGCGTGATAACCTATTCCCCCATAGAAGTCAATGGAACAAAAAAGTGGAAAAGAACCTAACACACTACTACTTGCACAAACACGATAGCATATTCTCAAGTGTGCTAACCCGACATGAAAATATAAATATTTTACATTCCAAAGTTCTTCACATAGCAGAATATGTTCTATTTATTCATAAATACATATTTATATATATATATGATGGTATTTCGGTACAATATATATACTGTATATATATATATACTATATATATATATATATATATATATATATATATATATACTTTTATATATATATATATATATATATATACCTATATACTTATATATGAATATTGCATAATTTTTATTTAATGTTTTCATCTACTTAAAGGGACAGTCTAGTCAAAATTAAACTTTCATGATTCAGATAGGGAATGCAATTTTAAACAACTTTCCAAGTGACTTTTATCATTAAATTTGCTTTGTTCCCTTGGTGGTAATTTTGAAAAGCTAAACCTAGGTAGGCTCTAACTGATTTCTAAACCGTTGAAAACCGCCTCTTAGCTCAGAGCATTTTGAAAGTTTTTCACAGTTAGAGGGTACTAGTTCGTGTTTGTCATATAGATAACATTGTGCTCACTCCCGTGGAGTTATTTAGGTGCCTGCCCTGATTGGCTAAACTTTATGTCCGTCAAAAGCACTGAGATAAGGGGGCAGTCTGCAGAGGCTTAGATACAAGGTAATCACAGAGGTAAAAAGTGTATTAATATAACAGTGTTGGTTATGCAAAACTGGGTAATGGGTAATAAAGGGATTATTTATCTTTTTAAACAATAAACATTCTGGTGTAGCCTTTTTATTGCATATTATATTGCAAAGTGAGTGAAAACAGGATTCTGAGGCAATACAGCATTAGTACACTACTGACCTCGTCTAGATCACTTTAAATTAGATAAGTTAATGGGACAATTTTCCTTTAATGTGTTTTTATACCAACTTTAGAGTATAAAATGTATGGGATATTGTTACTTTAGATTTTTTTCATTATATAAAATGGCTGTTTTTGCTCTTTGAAACCACAACCCTCTTAAAAGGGCTGAGCTGCCAGAGGAAGCAGGCATCAAAAGGTTCATTATCTTATCTCTGCATGCATATACAAAGCCCAGTAACTGTAGCCATTACTGCAGTACAGACATTTTCAGTATAGGTGGCAGATTCAGCAGGCAAAAAACAAATTTAAAATGAGAAAATAAAGATAAAGCCATTTGCAAAAAAATTAAATAGATGCTAGGAGGCAAATAGATCCTTGTGAACATATTAAAGGTGAGAGAATTTTATAGTACACTGTCCCTTTAAGATTATTTATAAATTGCATGTGTAGGCAATTTCATGTGCCTCTTTCTAAACCTCACAAAGAAATTCATATTTTCCCTTAATTTAATAAGTGATTGAGAAACTATAGTTCCTTCTGTTTGTTCCCTATTTCTTTACTTTTCTCTCTTATTAGTTTCTTTTTTCAACCCCTCCCCCATATTGTGTTATGGTAATGTTAATCCAGCGAGTTTTCACTATCCTTCTTTTCTCTAAGGACCGGACCGCTCTGAGCAAATCTACACAGGTGGGCTTACCGTGGTCAGTAATACTCTTCAATCTTGTACTGCAAAGCACTTTAGACGGATGTCTACATATAGGGCTTTGCTACATTTCCATAAAAATCCATGATGTTAGCACACACAAGAAGTTTTCTATAGGTTTATATGTTTTTTTTTTTTGTAGAAATGTTTCTTTCTCAGTCAGCGTATCCCAGATTGCAAATAAACCATGATTCCAGTATCAAACACACACATATATTATGTAAGAAACACAACACACACTTACTTTCCAATGAGATTGTCGGGCAGTGGATAGATCACGCGTTTCCACCCTTTTGTGGGAAAGAACACTGAAGGTTGTGACACAGTCCCAGAACATTTTGGGTCAGCGGGTAAGCATTGTGGCACTAAGTAGCTCCAACTTACACCAAAATCAGTGGAATATTGTATGTGCACCTGGTTCTGTACATTCTTCTCTGAATTTTTACAACCGACAGCGATCTAATAAATTAGAAGACGCACAAGGATCAAACTGGACTCTCATGGAAGTTTATATTTATAAATAAGCATGCAATGCTAAATCAATTAGTGCTCATTCATCTCACAAGGATACAAAACATTCTCTGTTCAGTTGGTTTATCATATTATTCAATGCAAAAAAACATCTGTTAATCTGATCCCGAGAGATCAAATCCCATATAAAATAGACCTGAGAAATATTGGATAGGAAAAGGGAGAAGCCACATAGGATTTGCATATGATACCATAGTAGTACAATTTTTGTTACAGACACATAAAAAGACCTATATTGCTTTACCATTTAAGGGCCATATGGATACATATATTTGTCACAAGGTTCTGAACTTGACTGTATTAACATATATATATACATCCAGATGCTTTACCATTTAAGGGCCGTATGGATACATATATTTGTCTTCTGAACTTGACTGTATTAACATATATACACATCCAGATGCTTTAGCAATTTGAGCAAAGATCTTTTGAAGACTATGACTGTTTATCAAAGCCCAGATCATTGTGCATGGGCAAGTAGACAAAAAGTTCTTATTGTATGTCACCCTCTATTATAAGCAGAACGCTTGCCTCTATTGAGAATGAAGGTGCCGTTATTCAGCCTGTTTTCTGCAGCATGGCAGGTCTTGCATCTCACAGAGGCTGACTGAAGGCACACACCTTTATTCTCAATAGAAAGACCGGTACAGCTTTTGATTGGCTGTATCTCCCTACTTTGTGAAGAAGAAAAAAAAACACGTTTGCAGACCTGGGAGGATTGAGTGTATTGCAGGACAGTAATTGTACGTACCAGCAGAACCGTATCTCAAAGGGCTGGTTTTGTGTCCTTTACACAGATTGTATTCCTTCCTTGTTTACTTAATAGACTGACACTTAAAGGGACACTGAACCCAAAATTTTTCTTTCGTGATTCAGATAGAGCATGCAATTTTAAGCAACTTTCTAATGTACTCCTATTATCAATGTTTCTTCGTTCTCTTGCTATCTTTATATGAAAAAGAAGGCATATAAACTTTTTTTCTTGGTTCAGACTCTGGACAGCAGTTTTTGATTGGTGGATGAATTTATCCACCAATCAGCAAGGACAACTTACATTCTTGCATTTCAAATAAAGAGAATAAAGAACATTTGACAATAGGAGTAAATTTTCTCCAACATAGGTGTGTCCGGTCCACGGCGTCATCCTTACTTGTGGGATATTCTCTTCCCCAACAGGAAATGGCAAAGAGCCCAGCAAAGCTGGTCACATGATCCCTCCTAGGCTCCGCCTACCCCAGTCATTCTCTTTGCCGTTGCACAGGCAACATCTCCACGGAGATGGTTAAGAGTTTTTTGGTGTTTAAATGTAGTTTTTATCCTTCAATCAAGTGTTTGTTATTTTAAAATAGTGCTGGTATGTACTATTTACTCTGAAACAGAAAAGAGATGAAGATTTCTGTTTGTAAGAGGAAGATGATTTTAGCAAACGTTACTAAAATCGATTGCTGTTTCCACACAGGACTGTTGAGATGAAGTAACTTCAGTTGGGGGAAACAGTTGGCAGACTTTTCTGCTTGAGGTATGACTGGCCACATTTCTAACAAGACTATGTAATGCTGGAAGGCTGTCATTTTCCTTATGGGGACCGGTAAACCATTTTCTTAGATTAAGTAAAAGAATAAAGGGCTTCATAAGGGCTTAAAAAACTGGTAGACATTTTTCTGGGCTAAAACGATTACTTTGCTAAGCATATTTTGCAGATTATAACTCTTAATAGTTATTATAATCTTGGGGATTGTTTTAAAAAAACGGCAGGCACTGTATGGACACCTTTTTCAGATGGGGGCCTTTTCTAGTCATAGGCAGAGCCTCATTTTCGCGCCACTAATGCGCAGTTGTTTTTGGAGAGCAAGGCATGCAGATGCATGTGTGAGGAGCTAAGAACCACTGAAAAAGCTTATAGAAGGCGTCATTTGGTATCGTATTCCCCTCTGGGCTTGGTTGGGTCTCAGCAAAGCAGATACCTGGGACTGTATAGGGGTTAAATGTAAAAACGGCTCAGGTTCCGTTATTTTAAGGGTTAAAGCTTTCAAATTTGGTGTGCAATACTTTTAAGGCTTTAAGACACTGTGGTGAAATTTTGGTGAATTTTGAACAATTCCTTCATACTTTTTCACATATTCAGTAATAAAGTGTGTTCAGTTTAAAATTTAAAGTGACAGTAATGGTTTTATTTTAAAATGTTTTTTGTGCTTTGTTGACAAGTTTAAGCCTGTTTAACATGTCTGAACCATCAGATAAGCGATGTTCTATATGTATGAAAGCCAAGGTTTCTCCCCATTTAAATTTATGTGATGATTGTGCCATAGTGTCCAAACAAAGTAGGGACAATGATGCCACAGATAATGATATTGCCCAAGATGATTCCTCAAATGAGGGGAGTAAGCATGATACTGCATCATCCCCTTCTGTGTCTACACCAGTTTTGCCCACACAAGAGGCCCCTAGTACATCTAGTGCGCCAATACTTATTACCATGCAACAATTAACGGCTGTAATGGATAATTCTATTGCAAACATTTTATCCAAAATGCCTACTTATCAGAGAAAGCGCGATTGCTCTGTTTTAAACACTGAAGAGCAAGAGGACGCTGATGATAACTGTTCTGACATACCCTCACACCAATCTGAAGGGGCCAGGAGGGAGGTTTTGTCTGAGGGAGAAATTTCAGATTCAGGAAAAATTTCTCAACAAGCTGAACCTGATGTTGTAACATTTAAATTTAAATTAGAACATCTCCGCGCACTGCTTAAGGAGGTATTATCTACTCTGGATGATTGTGACAATTTGGTCATTCCAGAGAAATTATGTAAGATGGACAAGTTCCTAGAGGTTCCGGTGCCCCCCGATGCTTTTCCTATACCCAAGCGGGTGGCGGACATAGTAAATAAGGAGTGGGAAAGGCCCGGCATACCTTTTGTTCCTCCCCCTATATTTAAAAAATTATTTCCTATAGTCGACCCCAGAAAGGACTTATGGCAGACAGTCCCCAAGGTCGAGGGGGCGGTTTCTACTCTAAACAAACGCACTACTATTCCTATAGAAGATAGTTGTGCTTTCAAAGATCCTATGGATAAAAAATTAGAGGGTTTGCTTAAAAAGATGTTTGTTCAGCAAGGTTACCTTCTACAACCAATTTCATGCATTGTTCCTGTCACTACGGCAGCGTGTTTCTGGTTCGAAGAACTAGAAAACTCGCTCAATAAAGAATCTTCGTATGAGGAGGTTATGGACAGAGTTCATGCACTTAAATTGGCTAACTCTTTTATTTTAGATGCCGCTTTGCAATTAGCTAGATTAGCGGCGAAAAATTCAGGGTTTACTATCGTGGCGCGCAGAGCGCTTTGGCTAAAGTCTTGGTCAGCGGATGTGTCTTCCAAGACAAAATTGCTTAACATCCCTTTCAAGGGTAAAACACTGTTTGGTCCTGATTTGAAAGAGATTATTTCAGACATCACCGGGGGAAAGGGCCACGCCCTCCCTCAGGATAGGTCTTTTAAGGCTAAAAATAAGCCTAATTTTCGTCCCTTTCGCAGAAACGGACCAGCCTCTAATTCTACATCCTCTAAGCAAGAGGGTAATACTTCACAACCCAAACCAGCCTGGAGACCGAGGCAAGGCTGGAACAAGGGTAAGCAGGCCAAGAAGCCTGCCACTGCTACCAAAACAGCATGAAGGGATGGCCCCCGATCCGGGACCGGATCTGGTGGGGGGCAGACTTTCTCTCTTTGCTCAGGCTTGGGCAAGAGATGTTCAGGATCCTTGGGCACTAGAAATAGTTTCTCAAGGTTATCTCCTAGAATTCAAGGAACTACCCCCAAGGGGAAGGTTCCACAGGTCTCAATTATCTTCAAACCAAATAAAAAGACAGGCATTCTTACATTGTGTAGAAGACCTGTTAAAGATGGGAGTAATTCATCCAGTTCCAATAGGAGAACAAGGGATGGGGTTTTACTCCAACCTGTTCATAGTTCCCAAAAAAGAGGGAACATTCAGACCAATTTTAGATCTCAAGATCCTAAACAAATTTCTCAGGGTTCCATCGTTCAAAATGGAAACCATTCGAACGATCCTTCCCACCATCCAGGAAGGTCAATTTATGACCACGGTGGATTTAAAGGATGCGTACCTACATATTCCTATCCACAAGGAACATCATCAGTTCCTAAGGTTCGCTTTTCTGGACAAGCATTACCAGTTTGTGGCACTTCCATTCGGATTAGCCACTGCTCCGAGAATTTTCACAAAGGTACTAGGGTCCCTTCTAGCGGTTCTAAGGCCAAGGGGCATTGCAGTAGTACCTTACTTGGACGACATCCTGATTCAAGCGTCGTCTCTGTCAAAAGCAAAGGCTCATACGGACATCGTCCTAGCCTTTCTCAGATCTCACGGATGGAAAGTGAACAAGGAAAAAAGTTCTCTGTCCCCGTCAACAAGAGTTCCCTTCTTGGGAACAATAATAGATTCCTTAGAAATGAGGATTTTTCTGACAGAGGTCAGAAAATCAAAAATTCTAAGCTCTTGTCAAGTACTTCATTCTGTTCTTCGTCCTTCCATAGCGCAGTGCATGGAAGTAATAGGATTGATGGTTGCAGCAATGGACATAGTTCCTTTTGTACGAATTCATCTAAGACCATTACAACTGTGCATGCTCAGACAGTGGAATGGGGATTATACAGACTTGTCTCCGACGATTCAAGTAGATCAAAAGACCAGAGATTCACTCCGTTGGTGGCTGATCCTGGACAACCTGTCACAGGGAATGAGCTTCCGCAGACCAGAGTGGGTCATTGTCACGACCGACGCCAGTCTGGTGGGCTGGGGCGCGGTCTGGGAACCCCTGAAAGCTCAGGGTCTATGGTCTCGGGAAGAATCTCTTCTCCCGATAAACATTCTGGAACTGAGAGCGATATTCAATGCTCTCAAAGCTTGGCCTCAACTAGCAAAGGCCAAATTCATAAGGTTTCAATCAGACAACATGACGACTGTTGCATATATCAACCATCAGGGGGGAACAAGAAGTTCCCTGGCGATGGAGGAAGTGACCAAGATAATTCAATGGGCGGAGGATCACTCCTGCCACTTGTCTGCAATCCACATCCCAGGAGTGGAAAATTGGGAAGCGGATTTTCTGAGTCGTCAGACATTCCATCCGGGGGAGTGGGAACTCCATCCGGAAATCTTTGCCCAAATAACTCAATTATGGGGCATTCCAGACATGGATCTGATGGCCTCTCGTCAGAACTTCAAGGTTCCTTGCTACGGGTCCAGATCCAGGGATCCCAAGGCGACTCTAGTAGATGCACTAGTAGCACCTTGGACCTTCAACCTAGCTTATGTATTCCCACCGTTTCCTCTCATTCCCAGGCTGGTAGCCAGGATCAATCAGGAGAGGGCTTCGGTGATCTTGATAGCTCCTGCGTGGCCACGCAGGACTTGGTATGCAGACCTGGTGAATATGTCATCGGCTCCACCATGGAAGCTACCTTTGAGACAGGACCTTCTTGTTCAAGGTCCATTCGAACATCCGAATCTGGTTTCCCTCCAACTGACGGCTTGGAGATTGAATGCTTGATTTTATCAAAGCGTGGGTTTTCAGATTCTGTAATAGATACTCTGATTCAGGCCAGAAAGCCTGTAACTAGAAAAATTTACCATAAAATATGGAAAAAATATATCTGTTGGTGTGAATCTAAAGGATTCCCATGGAACAAGATAAAACTTCCTAAGATTCTATCCTTTCTACAAGAAGGTTTGGAGAAAGGATTATCTGCAAGTTCTCTGAAGGAACAGATCTCTGCTTTATCTGTTTTACTTCACAAAAGGCTGGCAGCTGTGCCAGACGTTCAAGCGTTTGTTCAGGCTCTGGTTAGAATCAAGCCTGTTTACAGACCTTTGACTCCTCCCTGGAGTCTAAATCTAGTTCTTTCAGTTCTTCAAGGGGTTCCGTTTGAACCCTTACATTCCGTAGATATTAAGTTATTATCTTGGAAAGTTTTGTTTTTGGTTGCAATTTCTTCTGCTAGAAGAGTTTCAGAGTTATCTGCTCTGCAGTGTTCTCCGCCCTATCTGGTGTTCCATGCAGATGCTTCCTGGTATGCAGACCTGGTGAATATGTCATCGGCTCCACCATGGAAGCTACCTTTGAGACAGGACCTTCTTGTTCAAGGTCCATTCGAACATCCGAATCTGGTTTCCCTCCAACTGACGGCTTGGAGATTGAATGCTTGATTTTATCAAAGCGTGGGTTTTCAGATTCTGTAATAGATACTCTGATTCAGGCCAGAAAGCCTGTAACTAGAAAAATTTACCATAAAATATGGAAAAAATATATCTGTTGGTGTGAATCTAAAGGATTCCCATGGAACAAGATAAAACTTCCTAAGATTCTATCCTTTCTACAAGAAGGTTTGGAGAAAGGATTATCTGCAAGTTCTCTGAAGGGACAGATCTCTGCTTTATCTGTTTTACTTCACAAAAGGCTGGCAGCTGTGCCAGACGTTCAAGCGTTTGTTCAGGCTCTGGTTAGAATCAAGCCTGTTTACAGACCTTTGACTCCTCCCTGGAGTCTAAATCTAGTTCTTTCAGTTCTTCAAGGGGTTCCGTTTGAACCCTTACATTCCGTAGATATTAAGTTATTATCTTGGAAAGTTTTGTTTTTGGTTGCAATTTCTTCTGCTAGAAGAGTTTCAGAGTTATCTGCTCTGCAGTGTTCTCCGCCCTATCTGGTGTTCCATGCAGATAAGGTGGTTTTGCGTACTAAGCCTGGTTTTCTTCCGAAAGTTGTTTCCAACAAAAATATTAACCAGGAGATAGTTGTACCTTCTTTGTGTCCGAACCCAGTTTCAAAGAAGGAACGTTTGTTACACAATTTGGACGTAGTCCGTGCTCTAAAATTCTATTTAGAGGCTACTAAAGATTTCAGACAAACATCTTCTTTGTTTGTTGTTTATTCTGGTAAAAGGAGAGGTCAAAAAGCAACTTCTACCTCTCTTTCTTTTTGGCTTAAAAGCATTATCCGATTGGCTTATGAGACTGCCGGACGGCAGCCTCCTGAAAGAATCACAGCTCACTCCACTAGGGCTGTGGCTTCCACATGGGCCTTCAAGAACGAGGCTTCTGTTGACCAGATATGTAAGGCAGCGACTTGGTCTTCACTGCACACTTTTGCCAAATTTTACAAATTTGATACTTTTGCTTCTTCGGAGGCTATTTTTGGGAGAAAGGTTTTGCAAGCTGTGGTGCCTTCCATTTAGGTGACCTGATTTGCTCCCTCCCTTCATCCGTGTCCTAAAGCTTTGGTATTGGTTCCCACAAGTAAGGATGACGCCGTGGACCGGACACACCTATGTTGGAGAAAACAGAATTTATGCTTACCTGATAAATTACTTTCTCCAACGGTGTGTCCGGTCCACGGCCCGCCCTGGTTTTTTTAATCAGGTCTGATGAATTATTTTCTCTAACTACAGTCACCACGGTATCATATGGTTTCTCCTATGCATATTTCCTCCTGTACGTCGGTCGAATGACTGGGGTAGGCGGAGCCTAGGAGGGATCATGTGACCAGCTTTGCTGGGCTCTTTGCCATTTCCTGTTGGGGAAGAGAATATCCCACAAGTAAGGATGACGCCGTGGACCGGACACACCGTTGGAGAAAGTAATTTATCAGGTAAGCATAAATTCTGTTATAAAGTTGTTTAGAATTTCATGCTCTATCTGAATCACAAAAGAAAAAAAATTGGGTTCAGTGTCCCTTTAAGTAAACTGCATTAAATCCTATGCATTGAAATCAGTTATGTAACATGCAATTCAATCCCACATATAGGTGAAGCTTTATACCATGTAATTCCATTAAAAAACGTAGTTATACAGCCTGTGGTCACACACAATGACATTTAAAACCAGTAAACAGAGCATTCCAGTGGCATGAGTGGCTGTATGTGGACATAAGCTAAACAGAAATCACGAGTGGTAAACATTTGGTGGTCTACAGAACCCTAAACATAGCCCCTAGTAACACACATATTTACAGCTATATTGTAATGCAGATAATTACAGTGGTATTAGAGATATATTTTTGCTTTCTAAATATGTAGAAATTGGGTTTCAAAAGAATCATTTTAATTTGTTATATTTGGCATCAAGTATCTTGGAAAATGAAGTAGCTGTTATTGGTAAGAAACAAGTGGTAATAGTTTAATCTGATTATTTGCACAGAACATGATTAAGGTTTTACCTTAAACTGCATAATCCATCCTTCAGCAGGTGTAAGGTCATGGGTCACTGTATACACTTCTCTGCCATCATGACTGCCGCAAAGCATAACCCCATCCGGAGAATCACAGAACCGCTCAATACTGCAGTCTTCATGGAACAACCAGTGCTCATTAACTGGAAAACAACCAAAATGATAACACCTAATCACGTGCGCTGTATAAGCTTGAGATAAGGGGGGATATTTATCAAAGGTCAGGCGGACCTGATCCGACAGTGCGGATCAGGTCCGCCAGACCTCGCTGAATGCGGAGAGCAATACGCTCTGCGTATTCGGCATTGGACTAGCAGCTCTTGTGAGCTGCTGTTGCAATGCCACCCCCTGCAGATTCGCGGCCAATAGGCCACCAGCAGGGGGTGTCAATCAACCCGATCGTACTTGATTGGGTTGAATTGCAGCGATGTCTGTCCGCCTGCTCAAAACAGGCGGACAGGTTATGAAGCAGCGGTCTTTTACTCTGTCGGTATTTAACATTGCACAAGCAGTTCTAGTGAACTACATGTGCAATCCCGCCCCCTGCAGATTCGCGGCCGCTAGCAGGGGGTGTCAATCAACCCAATCGTATAGGATCGGGCGGATTGATGTCCGCAGCCTCAGAGGCAGCGCACCAGTTAAGGAGCAGCGGTCTTAAGACTATGCTCCTTAACTATGCTGCTTCATAACTGCTGTTTCCGTAGAGCCTGAAGGCTCGCGCGGAAACAGGGGCATCAGGGACCTTGGCCCTTGACAAATCGGCCACTTTCCTATTTTCTTCTATTATTTAATTTGCTTTGTTCTTTAAGTATATCTTGTTAAAAGGACACCAAAGTAGGCAGCAATGCAATACTGGGAGCTAGCTGCTGATTGGTGGCTGCACATATATAGCTTATCTCATGACATTGGTTCATCAGATGTGCTCACCTAGCACCCAGTGCATTGCTATTCTTTCAACAAAGGAGCCAAGAGAATGAAGCAAATTCAATAATAAAAGAGAATTGGAAATGTATTTAAAACGGTATGTTCTATCTGAATCTTTAGGTGAAGCTTTATTAAATCAGTTACATATGGACCGGTGAAGACAATGACGTTGGAGAGGATGAAGGGGCCTATTAGCACTATATGGCAGCAGTTTAGCAAGAATGTTATTTATTTGCTAGAGCACTAAATGGCAGCACAAATTCCTGGCATGTAATGCTCCAGACACCTATTCAGGTATCTCTTCAACAAAGAATAACACAGTAAGAAAGTCAATTTGATGATAGAAATAAATTGGAATTTTTTAAATAAATCTGTATGCTCTGTCTGAATCACATAAGAACATGTTGGCTTCCTATACCTTTAAGTAATTTCAATAAAATAATATTGCTCACAGAAGGGGTTCCAGGAGGTGATTATTAAGATAAAACAATTTAGCTTATCCTGTGTATACTATGAGCTGTCTGGTTAGCGCGACCTCAGAGCGCTGGTTAAAAGCGCTCCACTAGTAATCTGGCCCTGTATGGTCTGGGAATTGAAAACATTACTCAAATAATACTTCACTATTAAGTTTATTGCTTACTTTTGAGAAAAGCAAGGGAATGCCCAGGTTTATGTATATTGTATTACTGGTGTTATGGATACTTTATGGAATTATATAAACACACATTTTAAGAGCTGTATATCTTGCTGAGGGGTGTAAACTCAGCACAGTATTTAAACACATAGCTAAAGTTCAACTTGCACTTGCCTGGCAAGTAAAAAAGGAGAAAGCATAGGCCAATCACCAGCCATGCCTCTGCTCAGGAGCTATGCACAGAATAAATATAGTTAGCCAGGAACACAATTGTATTCTTTCATTAGAATGTTTCTTTGATGACAAGAAATATTTGGACAATGTTATATTTGTTAAGCTCAATAACATTTTTCAGGATTTATGTTGCTATATACAGTATAATGCAAATTTACCTGTAGTTCTGTCTTCTCCAAATATGTCAAAAGCTATCCTTCCAGTGGGTCCTGCATCTGCAGGTGTGCGCTCATGCTGGGGAAGAGGAGCGCTGCTGAATGTATCCAACATTACTGTGGTCTGGTCTGCGGAGCCTGAAATCAGCACATTATCAATGGCCCAATCGTTCTGGTCCAGCCCATCATGCTTTGGCTGCCACCAGCGGAAGCGGGTTCCAATTGTTTTGGCATAGGGTGGCAAGAGAATGTTGACAAATCTGCAAAAAGAGCTCTCAGTATGAATTTAAAGGAAATATTGATGCGACTATTGCACAATGCTGCACTTATGTTGAAGCAAACATCAGACTTATCATATAATACACATGGCAAAACAAATAGATTGATTGCTGATGTCATGGAACATGATTTATTAAAAGGGAAATTAAACTCAAACTCAATACTAAACCCAAATGTTTTCTTTTATGATTCAGATAGAGCATGCAATTTTAAGCAACTTTCTAATTTACTCCTATTATCAATTTTTCTTTGTTTACTTGGTATCTTTATTTGAAAAAGCAGGAATGAAAGTTTAGGAGCCGGCCCATTTTTGGTCAGCACCCTGGATAGCGCTTGCTGATTGGTGACTGCATTTAGCCACCAATCAGCAAGCAGGACCCAGGTGCTAAACCTAAAATGGGCCTGCTCCTAAACTTTCATTCCTGCTTTTTCAAATAAAGATACCAAGAAAATGAAGAAAATTTGATAATAGGAGTAAATTAGAAAATTGCTTAAAATGGTATGCTCTATCTGAATCATGGAAGAAAAAAATTGGGTTTAGTATTCCTTTAAGAGCATACCTCAGGGGCGTGTCCGTGTCTTAAGCATTATCAGCCAATTCTGAATCAGGTTTGTAGGAAAATCTTCAAATTAATGTGACACCTGCTATTAAAAATCATGTGAAACAGCACCCATTGCAGGTTGTCACATACACCACACCCTGAGTCATACACCTAGATTGTTGCAGGAAACAATACTCTCATAATTACGCTACATCTACTTGCTTGCAAACTCCATTGTAAGCAATGGGGCAAAGACAGCAACACACATTCAATACCTTATCTATGTGCAATGAGTATTCATCTCAGAACCCACTAAACAATTACATTTACTAAATGTCGAGAGGAGTGAAATGCTTGTGCAATGCTGTCCCCTGCTCACTGACAGCCAATCGGCTGCCAGCAGGGGCTGTCAATCATCCCAATCAGATCGGGATGATCTTCCGTTTCAGACTTGCATCCACTGCTTCATAAATGGAGACCTAAGAGTAGAAAATATGCACATGGTCTGAAGTGTATGGACTTGAACTGCAAGAAAAACCTTGTGCAATCACATGGCTTCTTTTTTTTACTCTAGGTATTAATGTGACACATTACTACAAGCAATGTGGTCATATAATGCTCAAAACACATGAACAATCCTGCGTCTATCTCAATATGCTCTCATGGAAAAGCATAAGATACCAAGAGAAAGAGGTACATTTTATAATAAAGGTCATTTAAAAGTAGTTTTTTTTTTTAAATGGTACAATGATGAAAGTTTAATATTGACTTTTCTGTCTTTCCAAATGACATGTTTGTGCAATACTAGTCTATTAGACACAAGGTAACAGGCTGATAATCAAAACTTCAAGAGCTCTACTGGTGGAAAATGAAACTCCTCAGAGGCAAAACAAATATATATATTTGTACTTAAAACAGGAAAATTTGTTTTACTGAAAAAGGAAAACATTTAGGGACCGTTTTAAAATGTTATCTATTAGATGCAGCAAAGAAGAATTGAATTCAATCCGGTGGGGCTATTTGGGGGCTTCCCAGCTTAATGGAAGTGGTAGACGTCTATTTGGAGATGCTATGCACCTTCCAGCCTTCCCATAGAACAGCACTACATGGGGGCTATGGACATTTTTGGACAGCTCTGTGTTTCTGGCAACAGAGAAAGGAGGGAGAGTGGGGGGGGGGGGGGCAGACAACTGTGGGGCTCTGCATTTGAGTCAGCTTGAAGGGAGAAATAGGGCAAATCAAAATAATACTGAAGGCATTTAGCTTTTGTACATACCCAGGTTTACTGTACTGATCATAGAATATTTCCATTAAAAGATGCCAGCTAATTCCTCCATTCACGGAATATTCCAGGAGCACACCTTGGTTGCGGCTGTGTGGTGTTATCAGACAGCCATACATAAAATAAAATTGTATAAATTCAGCACTGGTGAGATTCAGGTCCACAGACACTAACATGCGACTACAGCCCTGTGGGAGAAGAAATTCTGATTATACATTATCTGGAAGAAGCCAACTTAACATGTACGATGGGAAATTTACAAGACTAGCAACACAATTTCCTTTTTGTTCATTTAACTGTTGAAAAACTGTTGATTATTACAAACGTGTGATTTTCTTTTTCATTTTTAAAGGGTGCTGTAGCTAATTTGTGTCCCTGTTTAATAGAAAAGAAGGCATTTCTATCTACTGCCGGGATGATCATGACTCCCCACTTAAAGCTGCATGAAGAGCGCAGCCGGACAGGAGAGACACCGAGCCATCACACCAGCACACCACTGCTGCCCAAGATGTCAGGAGCACAGGATGGGAGTGGAAGGGGTTTAAGATTGCGCGTTATCATCTGTGACGCAGCGTCTGAGATAACAGGTGCCACCTTATGTGTATGTGCTGAGGGTGAGAAGGTATGTGGTGAGGAGAGGGTTATGATTGATGAAGGGTGCTAAGAGGGTGAGGATGGCTAAGGGGAAGTACCGGTAGTTACGGTAATAGAGTAGTGGGCACTGTGTGAGGGAAGGAGGCTGAGTAGGTTAAGAGGAGGCAGCCTGTGAGGGTTATAAGGGGGCTGTGTGTGCGAGGGGGAGGGTAAGGAGGCTTATCTGTCAGGGAGAGAGGCTAAGAGTTAAAAATGTAATTTCTTGTAAATGGCACCAAACTTTAAGGGTGCGGCTTATAATCAGGAGCGGCCTATACTCGGAACAATACGGTATATATATATATATATATATATATATATATATAAAAAATATGTATTTATGAATAAATAGAACATATTCTTCTATATAAAGAACATTGTAATGTGAAAAATTTATATTTCATGTCGGGTTAGCGCACTTGGTTAAATGTGATTGGGTTTTCACAACTTGTTGGGTGTTAGTTTTTCCCCCCGCTTTTCGCCCTCCATAGAGATTTGCAAGGGTTGGGTTAGATCTCTAGTGAAAACATTTTACATTTAACTTGCAATACACATGGTATCTGAAACACAAAAAAAGTCAAAGTTGAGCGAAGTTAATGCACGATCGGGTTCGATAAAAAGCGATTGTAATCTAGCCCTTAGTTGGGAAAACTTTGGCCCCAATTTACAAGAAGTAAGACAGAGGACAAGGTTTAAACTACCATTACACAAGCAAGTGCTTGTTCAGTCCCTCCTACTTTCTCACATCCCATTGCAGGAGAGAATCCCTTGTTAATCATCCAGGACTAATCACTTTTGTGTCTCTTTAGGAAAAATCTATATATTCACCAATATAGTTTCTAATTACTTGCACTTGACAACCAAGTGTACAACACCCAACTCCCCAAAAAGTGAATATAGAATGATGAAGAATGTACTGCAACGTTTTAACACCTGAAAAGGCAGACAAATATATTTTGTTGGAAACCTAACTTGCCGAAGGGCCCTTATCTCATTTGTAATTTTCTCAGAAGTAGATACGTCCCATTCCACTTCAATCATGAACTAAAACACCATGGGGAGAGCTATAGCATGTATGTATGTATTGGGTACTTGTAAAGCGCGGCTAATCACCCGTAAGGGTCTCAAGGCGCTGCTCATTTTATCGACCTCGGAAGGATGAAAGGCTGAGTGGACCTCACCGGGGATCGAACCTGCAACCCTTGGGTTGTTACAGAGCTCAGCCACAGTCCCTTAGCATGCTGAGCTATCTGTCCGGGACTCACAGCAAAAAAAACAAAAACAAAGCAAAGAAGAAATAATCTCACTTACCCCACTAAAATGAAGAGCCATTCCTGAGGCTACAGCTCCACATACACTGCTGAGTTTCCCGCCATTTACAGTGAGCCAGTTGTGACTCGACGGAGCGCGATTAAATGTGTCCTTTAGTTGAGTAGGTAGCGACACCTCTGGTTCATCACAATAAATTCCACCCCAATAGTCATCACACCTATCATCATACAAAGGAGATTATTTCTCACTCAACAGAAATGGAGAGCACAGCATTTCCTTAATTATATATTTGTGACTTGCAATGTAAATTCTGCACAACAGGATGGAGAACAAACATTAGTATGCACATTTTTGTTATTTAAACAACATACCATTTCTAAAATGCAACTGTATAATTTGTATTTTTTTTTCATCTTTCGGTACTTCTAATACTTTCCACACCTTGTACACAATACTAGGAGGCTGCAGCTGAGTCATGACATACCAGGGGTGGAAGTGCCATTGGTGGGGTGTGGCTGGACAGACCACAGTTTCATTTTGTGAAACAAGGACATTTATAGGGAAGGTAGTCCAGTAAAAGAGACAGCAGGGCAGAGCTCCCATTCCTGGGATATCCAGCAAAATAAGGTATGAGTGGGAGCAAAGACCCTTCATGAAATTTTGATAAATGGAGTCATTTGATCACATGTAGAATACGTAGATGAAATTGTGATAAATGGAATCATTTGCTTGTATGTAGAATACTGGGTGTTCCATGACTAAAAGTAAGTTCCAACCAAAGTGCAAAAAAAGATGAATTCTAAACACAGTAGGAACTCTCACTAACGCAAACATAATATTTCTAGATAATAAGGAAATCAAATGCAATGCAAATCTGTATTTCTATTTGTTTTAGAAAAAAGCATTTGGATGCACATTCTCCATCACCTGCTCTGAATGCCAATGATGCAGTCAATAAAATATGACTGAAGGCAGAGGCCAAGGAACATCTAGGGCAGTGTTTCCCAACTCCATTCATCAGGAGGTTCATTCATTATATCGCAGAGGTGAAATAATCAGCTAATGGGTGAGCTAGGGCTACTGGATTTGGGGGGGGGCAGCAAACTATGAGGGTAGTTTTGTAGCATGATTCCTTTCTTCCCAATCTTGTGCTCTCCTTTTATTTATTTAAATTATTACAAATCAATGATCTTTGGTTGTATGGTGGGGAGGAGTATATTTTGTCTTGGGCCAATTAGGCATGTGCCTAGGCAGCAGGATTTTAGGAGGCAGCACATTTTAAAGAATAGTTTAGTTTCATGATGCCTTGCATCTCTCATGCTTTCCAATTAAATATAATTAAATATAAATGGTTAATAACTGATGGCATAATCAGTTTTGAATGCTTTTTTGTGTGTCTGGCAATGGGTGAGTGCAGTGAGTTTGGAGGAGTAGAATATTTAATCAGTGCCTAGGGCAGCACTAAGCCTGAATATGCTCCTGCTGGTGGGGGTGCATGACTTCTCCAAGCTTCCCAGGATGTGAGAGACATATGAGGCAGTTATAACTTAAAATTGATGGGTGGAAGGTTCAGACAAAGCAGATCCTAAAGAGAGACAAAGTACACACTGGGCAGAGTAATAACACAGGCCAGAGTAATGGAGAAACAAAAGATACACAGGTGGCTTGAAACACAGACAGGAGGACTGAAAAAGAGGCAAAAATGTACGAGAGTGGAAAAAAGAAAAAGCAGCAGAAGAGGGTTGGAAAGAATTTGGAATTAGAAAATGTAAATATTTTGTTTCTACAACAATGTAGCTACTTGCACACAATTGTCTTGGGGCTTCAGAAACAGACAAAAAGGAAAATGGGTAAAGCTGCACAGTGGAGGTTGGAAAGAATATTGAAAATAATGTGTATTAAGTCTATGGAAATCTGTATTTTCTGTAAAGCTACTTACACACAATTGCCTTGTACACATCGCCCATGGCCACTGCACATATCAAAACACCCATCTCCGATATAGACATTATCGATAGCCCATGTTTGTTGTTTATCAAAAGGAGATGGCTGGATCCAGCGGAAACGAGTAGCTTGCGACCTTCAGGAAAGAAAAAGTAAATACATGTAAATGTTTTATCAGTAATTAACAATTTTGTTAGAAATATAACTAACACAAAGAGTTGGAGAAGGTCCAACAAAAGTAGGGGTTTCAATAAGCACTCTTCCCTAATGAAAAGAGTAAAAATTACTAATTAAAATCTATATATTTTATTTAATTCATGATAAAAGAGAGAGAATCGCTATTATTAGGTAACCAACAATTCAAAATAACTTTTAAATAAAATGTGCAATCACCCCCCTGTTTCCTGGCCGATATCTGCAGCCGTCAGCGTCAGGTGTCAGGGGTGAAAGACATACTAAATGGTGTGAATAGTAACAAACGCGTTTCGGCTGACTAAGCAGTTTTTGTCAATGTTAAGAATTTTAGCAAACACCATATCTTATACATTATCGAGTTACGGTAATCAGCCAATCGGAGTCTCCATGGCCATCCGAAGCCTCCTTCTTCCCCAATTATAACACATATGCAGCTTATCCAATCAGTTCTAACATCCGCTAGACCGGCCTCTCCTATGGCAAACCACAGGTGCTTGTCTATTCTAGGGGCGTGTAAAGACAGCTCATAGCCGCATAATTGGTGGATGACATAAGGCTAGGGGTGGTTTCAAATATTGTAAACACAAACAGTATAAGTCATTGATAATTTAAAATACTGTCAGGAACCAAGCCTCCAGATTAAAAAGAAAAAGAAAAGGTCTGGGAGGCATTCTGCTAAGAAGGGCTGTGTGGGGATTTGAACCTGTGGCTCTGTGGTTACTATTCCTGTGTGCTTGCAAGTCGGTTTGCTTGTGTGTTGAGCCACAGCCAGTTCGAGGAATAGCAAGGAACTTAAAAGATCTGATAAATAACTATTTGCCTTACTTGTTATTACACCTGTGCAACACACAGGTGTTCTCAATTCTGGAATTAATCAGGACCAACCCTGTGCAAAACCTCCCTATTTAAGGATGGCTTTTAGTCTGCATTTTTGTCTTCACATTGGATCTGTTTTGTCAAGTCAGAACCTGTTTCCTGTATTTCTTTGGAGAAAGATTTCTTTTGCACCTGTTTACAAGGTATTACCAGGAGAAAGCCTTTACCTTTAAACCTGTTACCAATCTACAAGTTTGTTTCCTGCTTTATGCAATTCATGCACTTGGCCATTGCCAGGAGAAGGATTTCCTTTGCACCTGTTTATAAGGTATTACCAGGAGAAAGCCTTTACCTTTAAACCTGTTACCAATCTTCAAGTTTGTTTCCTGCCTTGTGCAATTCCTGCACTCAGCAATTTCAAGGAGAGAGACTTTACCTTTAAACCTGTTACCAGTTTGCAAGTTGTTTCCTGCATTGTGCAATTCCTGCACTCAGCAATTTCAAGGAGAGAGACTTTACCTTTAAACCTGTTACCAGTTTGCAAGTTGTTTCCTGCATTGTGCAATTCCTGCACTCAGCAATTACAAGGAGAGAGACTTTACCTTTAAACCTGTTACCAGTTTGCAAGTTGTTTTCTGCCTTGTGCAAATCTTACATTTCAGTTATTACCAAGAGAAAGACTTTCCTTTTTGAATCTGCATCTCTGCTTACTAGTTTTCTTTATTTTCACTCCTGCTGTATGTGGTCTTAACATACCTGAGTAGCATATTTAAATATTCTGCAAGTATTTGCTTAAACAAAGTATTTTGTTGTTTAAATAAATTTGTTTTCATTTTCAATCAGTATGGCTTCTACTAATCTTCCTTTAAAGCAACTGTTCCAGACAATGAGGCTCTCACATGATATCCTGAGACAGAACATGACAAATACTCATATCAAGCCTGATCGTATTGTACCAAGCACTCATTACAGAGAAGTATCATATGGGTTTATACTATAATGTCACTCAATATCTTAGGTATGTGTTGTAACTGTGAAACATTGGCATATACGTATTATTTGCTCCGTTTTGCAAGTGTGGTAAAATGCATCCGTACTTCATATACGTTCTCATGTCTCTGAATGGTACCCTATCAAACACATATTGTTGCCATATGAGATGTCCTAAGGTAAAGAGAATCAGTTGGACATATCAGTGACCCTGTATGTGGTAGTGATATTTAGTTATATACAAGATCGCTCCTTGGAATATAAAGTTATCCGGAATATCAATTCATATATTGTATGATTGTGCATATTTAATTTCTATATAATTTAAATTTGTTACTATGCACTACATATGGCTATCCAGATATATATTTTATTTGCACTAAGTTCACATAATGGTGTATTATTCATCACAGACATCCATTATGTTCTATGTGAATAGGAGTTGATTTAACTATCACTGTGTTCATAAATTAGTGTGATGGTGAAATGTTGTTTAGTGTATAATAGGCAGCTCCATTATGTGACAATCATTAAAGGGACATGAAACCCACATTTTTTCATTCATGATTTAGAAAGATAATGCAATTTAAAACATCTTTCTAATTTACTTCTATTATGTAATTTGTTTTATTCTTTTGATAGTCTTTGCTGAAAAGCATATCTAGATATGCTCAGCTTGCTGCATATAGAAGCCTCATGTGATTGGCTCACCCATGTGCATTACTTTTTCTTCAAATAAGGATATCTAAAAAATGAAGCAAAATAAATAATAGAAGTAAATTGTAATGTTGTTTAAATTTGTATGTTCTATCTGAATCATGAAAGAAAGATTTTGGGTTTAGTGGCCCTTTAATCTAGTCAACGTGAGTGTTTCAAACCTCCTGATATAATATACAATAAATACTGCATCAGAATCCCATGTTAGTTGGGATAGCGTCACTCAAATCAAATATTATAAAAAGTACCTTTCATTGCATCCTCATAAGAAATGTAATAGAATACCACGTTTATGATGTGACTTAAGAAGATTAGACCTATATAAACCTACTGCCAGTGTTGCATAATTTATACAGTTAGCAAACAAAACACTTATTCAATATAGTAGATAATGTAAGCAGGATTAGTTATAATAGTGTCATAAGTATTCATCCTTAAAGTACCATATCTATTAGACATCAAACCTGTTGATACTGGATTATTTTGGAGTACTTTAAAGAGATGGTAACTGATTGCCTCAATTAAAGACACTATTCTATGAGAATTATTGATAGAGATAGGTAGTATAACTCTTGAGGGATTATCTGGAATTATAGAAATACCCAGTAATTATTTGCTTTGTTCATACCATTAGGTATGACAGTATTTAGCTTAAAAATCCAATGGGTCTCTTTTTGGAGTAGGATTTTGTCACTGTTCCCTCCTCTTATATTTCAATTGTTCTAATCCCCAACATTTAAAGGTTAAGGGTTTACCAGTATGGTATTTAAGGAAGTGTCTAGCAACACTCGTAATTTGTTTACCCTTCTCAAGATCTTTCCGGGCATTACGTATATTGCTGAGATGCTCAGTTACTCTGGTACCCAACTTGCGTGTGGTCATGCCAATATAATAAATGTCATTTGAACATGATAGACAGTATATGACATCAGTGCAATGACAAATTGTTATACATCTTCGGTTGCTAGTGTGGCACTATGGTGACATGGTCCTTGGGTATGGAGATCATAGCGGTGGGGCGTGTTTAAGATGGGACCTTGGGTGTTGGTTATGTAATGGGCCTTGGTGCCAATAAGACAGGCATGACATGATATTGGTGATGTCACATCAATTGCTGGGTTATCAATAATGTGTGATTATGCATGATGTCACTAACAAAGCACAAGGGGAGCAAAATGTAACTGGAATTTCCTACATTTTGTGCTTTTGAACAAGCATATACAATTGAAGTGGAAACTCCAATATTAGCTTTAATATTTTTTTTTTGCAAAAAATTAACATATTCATTAAATACTTTCTGAGCAATGTGAAAAAAAAAAAAGATTTCTGTAAGATTAAACTTTTTTTTTTAATGTTTTGGCCAACCCAAATATTTACTACAGATCATCACATTATGTTGAATAAATGGAGCACACATCTACAACCATACAAACACAATGACTCAGACTTCATACGCTGAGCTACGTTTAAATATTTTCAACATATATCTAGATTTTTAAGAAAAGCTGAATATGCTTACAAATGAAATCTACAGTATATTTAAAGGGACAGTCAAGTCCAAAAAAACTTTCATGATTTAAATAGGGTATGTAATTTTAAACAACTTCCCAATTTACTTTTATCACCAATTTTACTTTGTTTTCTTGGTGTTCTTAGTTGAAAGCAAACCTAGGAGGTTCATATGCTAATTTCTTAGACCTTGAAGACTGCCTCTAAGCTGAAGGCATTTTGACCACTAGAGGGCGTTAGTTCATGTGTTTCATATAAATAACATTGAGCTCATGCACGTGAAGTGATCAAGGAGTGGGCACTGATTGGCTAAAATGCAAGCCTGTCAAAAGAACTGAATTAAGGGGCAGTCAGCAGAAGCTTAGATACAAGGTAATTACAGAGGTAAAACGTATATTATTATAACTGTGTTGGTTATGCAAAACTGGGGAATGGGTAATAAAGGGATTATCTTTCTTTTTAAACAACAACAATTCTGGTGTTGACTGTCCCTTAAATGATCTTCCTGGATTTTCAGACTTACACCAATCACATGTAGTAAAAAGAACTTGCTAGGTAAACAGTTTGCACAATGCATAGACCAAAATGGAGAGGTACAGTGATGCAATGCGGTGGACAACATATTATATTGATTCAGATTTGTAGTTGAAATTTGCATCTATCCATAGTGATTAAAGAGACACTGAACCCAAATGTTTTCTTTCGTGATTCAGATAGAGCATGAAATTTTAAGCAACTTTCTAAATTACTCCTATAATCACATTTTCTTCATTCTCTTGGTATCTTTATTTGAAATGCAAGAATGTAAGTTTAGATGCCGGCCCATTTTTGGTGAACAACTTGGGTTGTTCTTGCTGATTGGTAGATAAATTCATCCACCAATATAAAAAAGTGGTGTCCAGATGTCTGAACCAAAAAAGCTTAAATGCCTTCTTTTTTCAAATAAAGATAGCAAGAGAACGAAGACAATTTGATAATAGGAGTAAATTAGAAAGTTTCTTAAAATTTCATGCTCTATCTGAATCATGAAAGAAAAAAAAAATGTGGGTTCAGTGTCCCTTTAAGTGCAAGCAAAAAGGAACAATTAGTAAAATTGTACCTCTGCAAGTTAAAGTTACTGATTGATAGATATTGGCTTCACTTTAAATTAAGAAATTGACAATATGGTGATATCACAGATCACTAATTTATCATAAAATTAATGATAACTAATGTATAATAAAAATTACATTCAACAGAAAACGTCATTTATTTTAACTTTGAAATATCAAGCGCATAGAGGTATAATGAACACTAGGTGGCAGTATTTGCCCTTAACATCAGATTTACTTTTGTGAAAAATATTACTATTTCTTTACCAGGGAAGGACAAAAATATAAAGTAATGAATGCTTTTACTCTTCATATTCAAAGCTAATAATAATCATAAAATGTGGGCTCAGTGGATGAATTGCTGTTTATAAATTACAAAGCTATCTAAAGCAATACAGTGGGCTACTGCCTTTTTAAAGCGTGGTCTATTATACATTATACATTGTTGCTAAAGGTAATCTCTCTGTTTGCTCAGTTAATTACTGTGAGGATGATAATTGTATTGTTTTATTAAAATGATCAGCATCTTGTATATATGTGCAAATACGTGTCTGTCATAATGAAAGGGAAGTATTATATCAACTCATTTGATTTCGCAGAAAAGTTACAGTAAGTTTTAAACAAAAAAACTGAAATTCACATGAAAGCATTTCAGCTTTGCCCACTAGACATATATTATTATTAGCAGTTTAGCACAAAAGCTTCTAGTGAGTTTCAGTAAACGCTTTAATTGTGCATGGAGCATATGTACTTAGGACCTGTGCAGCCTCAGTTAAACACTATGGGGTAGATTTAAGAAGAAGCGAATGCTGCTTTCTACGCCAATGGTTTCTGGTCTGCCAGAAACCAAAGTTAAGAAGCAGCGGTCGTAAGACCATTGCTCCTTAACTTCTCCACCACCAACTTTTAGCGGCCGCGAGTGTGCGGCCACGTGCGTGCAGGCGGCCGTGAGTGTGCAGGGGGCGGAATTGCACAAGCATTTCACAATTGCACAAGCATTTAGAGAGGCTACAACGAATCATGTCCGTTTGACCTGTGATAAATCTAGCCCTATACCTGCTCAGATAGCCGGCAGTAGAATGTTTCAGCTATGATGCAAACTGAGTAACAATATATGCTCTCTGAGAAGGAGTGATGTATGAAAGTACACAGGGCATATGCACATAGCTCTGTGCACATTAAAATCTATCACTAAAATCTTTCACTTAAAGAATTTGTCTAATACATACTGTATGTGTTGAAAAAATGCTTCTTTTAAAAACTGAAATGCATTCATGCCGATTTTTGTTTTTTGTGTTTTATTTTTCTTTAAAGGGACATTGTAATCAGGGGCGTAACTACAGGGGATGCCACTGCCCATCCTTTTAAGGGGCCCGCAGCCACTGCTCCCTCTGTGCAGGGGAAGGGTCCGGTCATATTACAGCTATTACAGCTTTCCTGTGTGCTGTTATCTCTGCAAACGGAGGTGAGTGAGCCCCGACAGGCAATACAAGCAATGTTTTTTAACCCTCACTTCTCTATCTCTTCAAGTTGCTCTATAACATTTAGTATCCATAGCTGCTGTTTTGTAATTATTTTATAAGAGTAGATATTGCTTACTAAATGATTACACTTTCAATGGGATGTTCTTAAAGGGACAGTCTAGTTAAAATAAAGATTTATGATTCAGATAGAGCATGCAATTTTAATTAACTTTCCAACTTACTTTTATCAACAAATCTCAGTATTCTTTGTTGAAAGCTAAACCTAGGTAGGATATTATGCTAATTTCTAAGCCCTTGAATGCCGCCTCCTATCTCAGTGCATTTTGACAGTTTTACACAGTTAGACAGTGCTGGTTCATGTGTGGCATATAGATAGCATTGTGCTCACTCCTGTGGAGTTATTTATGAGAGGGCACTGATTGGCTAAATGCAAGTCTGTCAAAAGAATTGTAATAAGGGGCAGTCTGCAGAGGCTTAGATACAAGGTAATCACAGAGGTAAAAAGTTATAACTGTGTTGTTTATCCAAAACTGTGGAATGGGTAATAAAGGCATTTTCTATATTTTTAAACAATAAAAAACTTGGAGTAGACTGTCCTTTAAGCAGCTATTTTACTATGAATATATGTTTGTGTGTGTGTATATGTGCATGTGTTTGTGTGTGTATGTGTGTGTGTATTTGTATATATGTGTAATTCTGTACAGACTTACCAATAAAGTCTGTTTTTACTTGCATACTGCTTGTGGTGTCCTTTTCCTTTCAACACAGGTGATCCATTGTTGATTTATATGTGTATAAATGTCTGTGTATGTGTATATATGTGTGTATGTGTATATATGTGTGTATTTGTGTATATGTGTGTGTTTTATATATATCAGCTTTGCTGTGGAAAGGGGTACTGTTGAAATAAGGGGGGTCCTGCACAGAGTTTGCCCTTGGGCTCAGTAAGTTCTAGTTACGCCTCTTATCGAAATGCAGAAAGAACACCCTTTAACTAATGACAGCATTTTATTATTGCATTAATAACTGCAACTTGTAACTGCAAAGCAGTCCTGTTTAGGAGCCACAATTCCCAGCAATCCTGAGCAGCACACATGTCACATCATGCTCAGGACTGGTTTTGGAGAACCTTGAAGCACAAAATTAATTTGCAAATGTTAAACACAGTTAACAAGAAGCATTTATGTAATAATACAATGCTCTTATGAATTAGAGTGTTTGATTATTGTTACACTGTCCCTTTAACATTTAATTACTATTTATATATTTACTATAAAAATGTTTTTATATTAATAGTATGCTAAGTTCTGATGTTATAACCAGAACTTAAGTGTATGGGCCCCATTTATTAAGTGCCGGGCGGAAGAGGTTTGTTATCATTAACCTTGTCCACTCTGCATTTGCTGCCCGCATTTTACAATGCTGCATCCTGCTCACATGCGAGAGGGGGCTGTCATTCATCCCGATTGGATCGGGATGATTGAAATCTGACATACTTTATGTGACAGTGAGATTAAGTAGCAGCTTCTTAACTAGCGTTTCAGGCTCGCTCGCACAAACCTGAAACACTGGGGCTCTGAAGCTTAATAAATAGAACCCTATATAGGGGGGGGGGGAAGCTGCAGAGGTAAGACTAGTCATCTTCTATTTCATAGGCTTCTCTAATAGCCAGAAAAATGGATTTGAATGGCTGAGTCCTTATAAGATAATAATGAAACAAAGACCAGGGGGTAGATTTAACAAGTACGCTGCTTTCTACCCCCGAAGTTTCAGGTCCGCCTGAAACTTACGTTAAGAAGCAGTGGTTGTCCGCCACCTTTTAGCTAAATGCATTTGTCGGCATTTAGCGATGCTACAGCGAATCATGTCAACCATGTCATCATGGCATTTGATACAGTGACCCCCAGGAGTCATTGGTCTCATTACTCCATTCCCTGTGAGCTATAGGAGCCCTAACTGCATTAGCAGTGGCACTTGTAGCAGAAAGCAGGAGACACATAACTGACCCATATTCCAAAGACAATAATATATTATGCTCTACACTAGACGAAGCTGCTATGGAAAGGTTATTCCCAGTTGTATGCGCATGACATTTCCTTCCCCAATACAAATGATGCTATGGGACTCATCTCCTTATGGGTTATAGAGCAATCCAGTACAGACCTCTTGCTCATTGTCCCTTGAGGGACTTAACAGATTTTTTAACGAAACCCAACCAAGGATGTCTGTCCCTCTTGTTCATAGAGCTACCTGGTATTTAGATCAATACAGTCCTTTCAGATGCTGTTAGACTCAGTGACAGTGAGAATCGCCTGTATTTAAAGGAATAGGGAGGTGAGCATTTTAAATAGAAGCATTTTTGCAGTGTACTTTACCAAAATGCTTCTAGTAAAGGTTATTACTGTACTTCAGCATCATATACACATATGCTGTGATGGAACCTATGTTATTAGGGGTTTGTATCTTTACAAAGCATGAGTGAGCTATAAGGAGTTTTCATCCCATACAGGGCATTAATAGTTCTTAAGTTTTTCTATATGTAAATCTACTTATAGTAATTCAATTATATAAAACATTTGGCCAGATTATGAGTGGAGTGCAAATTAACGCTTCCACTTCAGCGTTAATTGCGCTAGAAGTAAGATTTTTATGCTAGTCGGGTTGTGCTCGTATTATGATTTGAAAGTAAACTGTTTTCGCTCTCGTGCTAACCCGATGAGTGCAAAATTCTAAAGTTAGAATATTGCGTGCGCTTTCAAGTTTTCCCCATAGAAGTTAATGGAGAAAAAATAGTGGAAAAAAACACACCCCACTCTTGCGCAAACCTGATCTCATATTCTCATTTCCTCTAACCCAACATGAAAATGTGAATATTTCACATTCCAATGTTCTTCACGTAGCATAATATGGTTTATTTATTCATAAATAAATATTTCTAAATATATCTGATGTGTTTTTGGTAAAATATACATGATTATATATAGGTATATAGATATATATATATAGGAATATCTATTTGTAAATACATAGAACATATTCCGGTATGTGCAGAACATTAAATTATGAAATATTTACGGTAAATTAAAAATGAATATTGCATAAATATGCTTTTACATGTTTTCATCTACTTAAATGTAAAGGGTTTCAATGCACTTATATATATGTCTTATGTGTGTACATGTGCATTTATGTGTTTATATGTATGTATCTATGTTAAAGCCCTTTGGCTGACTTTTTTTTCCTCTAACACCTGAGACCTCATATGTTTGTGCCTTTATAACTTTTTTCATGCAATATTTTTTTGTATAATTTGTATTAGATAATGTTATTTTGAGTGTAACTATACGTTGTAATGTATTTTTGATGTGTTTTGTGCAACTTTATAGTTTAGTGAAACAGTTAACCAGAGCTCTGAAATTGCGGTTATCATTCTAGCATAAACTGCGTTTGCGTTCAAACGATCGTGTTTACTTTCAACTCATAATACAAGCGGTAAGTCCAACGAGTGCAAACGTTTTCACTCCACTCACAATAATAATATGGGCATGAGTACAATTTAATTTACCATAAGTGTAAATAACTTATAATTAGGTTAATTCTAATTGAAATAGAGGGGCCTATTTATGAAAGGCCTGTCAGACATGATCCGACATTGCATATCATGTCCGACAGACCTCGCTGAATGCGGAGAGCAATACGCTCTCCGCATTCAGCATTGCACCAGCAGCTCTTGTGAACTGCTGGTGCAACGCCGCCCCCTACAGACTCGCGGCTAATCGGCCACTAGCAGAGGGGTGTCAATCAACCCGATCGGGTTGAATTGCGGCAAACTCTGTCCACCTCCTCAGAGCAGGCGGACAGGTTATGGAGCAGCGGTCTTCAGACACGGGGCTTCAAGCTCCATATGGAGCTTGATAGATATGCCCCAGAGTTTCCAGCTTAGCCATCAACACCAAAGTTTCAGTGTAGTACTACGTATATCCCTCTAGGGGTGCTATATAACAAACTAGCCCTTATCTAGTCATTATAAGCAGCCAATGAAACAGTGAGTATCAGGACATACAAACTAAGTACATATCACAATGAAAGAACTAATATCACTACAGAAAATGTTATTGGTTTTACCACTGGTGAGAATCAGGACATACAAACTAAGTACATATCACAATGAAAGAACTAATATCATTACAGAAAATGTTATTGGTTTTACCACTGGTGAGTATCAGGACATACAAACTAAGTACATATCACAATGAAAGAACTAATATCACTACAGAAAATGTTATTGGTTTTACCACTGGTGAGTATCAGGACATACAAACTAAGTACATATCACAATGAAAGAACTAATATCACTACAGAAAATGTTATTGGTTTTACCACTGGTGAGTATCAGGACATACAAACTAAGTACATATCACAATGAAAGAACTAATATCACTACAGAAAATGTTATTACCACTGGTGAGTATCAGGGCATACAAACTAAGTACATATCACAATGAAAGAACTAATATCACTACAGAAAATGTTATTACCACTGGTGAGTATCAGGGCATACATACTAAATACATATCACAATGAAAGAACTAATATCACTACAGAAAATGTTATTACCACTGGTGAGTATCAGGGCATACAAACTAAGTACATATCACAATGAAAGAACTAATATCACTACAGAAAATGTTATTACCACTGGTGAGTATCAGGGCATACAAACTAAGTACATATCACAATGAAAGAACTAATATCACTACAGAAAATGTTATTGGTTTTACCACTGGTGAGAATCAGGACATACATACTAAGTACATATCACAATGAAAGAACTAATATCACTACAGAAAATGTTATTACCACTGGTGAGTATCAGGACATACATACTAAGTACATATCACAATGAAATAACTAATATCACTACAGAAAATGTTATTACCACTGGTGAGTATCAGGGCATACAAACTAAGTACATATCACAATGAAAGAACTAATATCACTACAGAAAATGTTATTACCACTGGTGAGTATCAGGGCATACAAACTAAGTACATATCACAATAAAAGAACTAATATCACTACAGAAAATGTTATTACCACTGGTGAGTATCAGGACATACATACTAAGTACATATCACAATGAAATAACTAATATCACTACAGAAAATGTTATTACCACTGGTGAGTATCAGGGCATACAAACTAAGTACATATCACAATGAAAGAACTAATATCACTACAGAAAATGTTATTACCACTGGTGAGTATCAGGACATACATACTAAGTACATATCACAATGAAAGAACTAATATCACTACAGAAAATGTTATTACCACTGGTGAGTATCAGGACATACATACTAAGTACATATCACAATGAAATAACTAATATCACTACAGAAAATGTTATTACCACTGGTGAGTATCAGGGCATACAAACTAAGTACATATCACAATGAAAGAACTAATATCACTACAGAAAATGTTATTACCACTGGTGAGTATCAGGACATACATACTAAGTACATATCACAATGAAAGAACTAATATCACTACAGAAAATGTTATTACCACTGGTGAGTATCAGGACATACATACTAAGTACATATCACAATGAAAGAACTAATATCACTACAGAAAATGTTATTACCACTGGTGAGTATCAGGGCATACAAACTAAGTACATATCACAATGAAATAACTAATATCACTACAGAAAATGTTATTACCACTGGTGAGTATCAGGGCATACAAACTAAGTACATATCACAATGAAAGAACTAATATCACTACAGAAAATGTTATTACCACTGGTGAGTATCAGGGCATACAAACTAAGTACATATCACAATAAAAGAACTATAATCTCTCCAGAGCATGTGGTTTGTATCTATTAGTTTACAACATAATGATTGTTGGATACTATAATTCAGTTAGGGTGGTCTTATTTAGTTATAAACTATAACATCATCTTATGGACTATCATTTGCCTTCATAGTTGTCCATACCAAAGGGATGGTAGAAATTACTTCTTGAAAACAGATTTTTTTTTTTAAAGGTCCTGAAATTTTTAAGTAGGTAACAAAATATAATTATTTCTACTACTAAATCTCTGTTCTATTTATTATTCTGTCTAACCAACAGTTTTGAAGACAAATGAACAATTTCTTTTTTTGTGTATGTACAGAAACACGAATAACAAGTGCTAAACTCTAATGTACTCTACAGAATCATCAGTAGTCACTTTGGAATATTTGCTGCCGGGGACAGAAGAAGATGTCCTCATTTCATCTAGGCAATTACTATCATTAGAAAGTATAGATAATGAAAGAGATCTCTTTTCAACTAATCACGAGAAATGATCAAATTGTTGTTTTTCTTACTTTGTTCTATTTGTTTAAATATAGTTCTGGGGGAAATGGAAGCAGATGGGATTGTAGTTTTTTTGTCTCTAAATAATTGCTCTAAGTGCATAGGCAGCGGCAGAGCTTACTAATTCCCTATTCTAGTTGGCAACCTTTTAGGGTTTCAATTTGCTGCTTGCTGATATCACAGTTATTCAAGTATTTATTCCTAAACCCTTGCACACAAAAAGAAAGAAATATAACTTTTTTCAAAATGAAATACTTTACCATAATAAACATAATACAAGCAACCAACACATGCATTTATAATATACAGGTAAAATAAATAATGTTGTATTTTTCTGCACATAAGGTTATAGAACTGTAAAATTGCATACTGTAGCTTATATAAACGCTACATTGCACTATACATCTTTTATATTATGCTTTGAAAACACCACCTATAATTACAGCATTTATTGTTTTTCAAAACTGGTTTGTCCACAGTAAAATGACAGCAACAGGGAACCAACAGGGAAATTTAAAAAGATGGGGAATAAGTATGACACGTAAAAATGAATACCCATAAACCACATACAGAAATACACATAAAATCCCTGAAATTCAATAAGAAACACAAGAGCAATTTTCATGTATACTATAAGGCAATGTATATTGTATTGCACCTAAATATGAAAAGCACATATTTGTCATATTGACACATTTAACGTCATCATGCACTTTTATTGAAGTACTGTGGTGTGTTTTAAAGATGTATAGAATATTAAGTTTACGAAACTCATGTTTATGCATTTAAGGTAAGCGGTGAGCACATTGTCATGAATAAATCAAGAAAAAAGTCAAAGTGGTTTATGTTAAAGGGACAGTCTACTCCAGAATTTTTATTGTTTAAAAAGATAGATAATCCCTTTATTACCCATTCCTTACGGCTATATTATGAGTTTGGCGTTAGCCTTAAAAAGCAGCGTTAAGGGGTCCTAACGCTGCTTTTTAACGCCTGCTGGTATTACGAGTTTGGCAGGTACAGGTGTACCGCTCACTTTTCTTCTGCGACGTTTCCATACCGCAAATCACCTTACGTCAATTGCGTATCCTATCTTTTTAATAGGATTTTCCTAACGCTGGTATTACAAGTCTTGGAAGAAGTGAGCGGTACAGCCTACCGCATATAAAAGTCAGTAGTTAAGAGTAAAGCTCTTAACTAAAGTGCTAAAAAATACACTAACACCCATAAACTACCTATTAACCCCTAAACCGAGGCCCCCCCCCACATCGCAAACACTATAATAAAATTATTTAACCCCTAATCTGCCGACCGGACATCGTCGCCACCTACATTATACCTATGAACCCCTAATCTGCTGCCCCTAACATCGCCGACACCTACATTATATTTATTAACCCCTAATCTGCCGCCCCCAACGTCGCAGCCACCTAACTACACTTATTAAACCCTAATCTGCCGACCGGACATCGCCACCACTATAATAAATGTATTAACCCCTAAACCGCCACAATCCCGCCTCGCAAACACTATAAAATTTGTTATTAACCTAACCGTCCCTAACATCGCCGCCACCTACCTACAATTATTAACCCCTAATCTGCCGCCCCCAACGTCGCCGCTACTATATTAAATGTATTAACCCCTAAACCTAAGTCTAACCCTAACCCTAACACCCCCCTAACTTAAATCTATTTTTAATAAATCTAAATAAAATTACTATAATTAAATAAATTATTCCTATTTAAAACTAAATACTTACCTATAAAATAAACCCTAATATAGCTACAATATAACTAATAGTTACTTTGTAGCTATTTTAGGATTTATTTTTAGTTTACGGACAACTTTGTATTTATTTTAACTAGGCACAATAGTTATTAAAATAGTTATTAACTATTTAATAACTACTTAGCTAAAATAAATACAAAACTACCTGTAAAATAAACCCTAACCTAAGTTACAATTACACCTAACACTACTCTATAATTAAATTAATTACCTAAACTACCTACAATTAAATACAATTAAATTAAATAAACTAAATTACGAAAAAAACAAACACTAAATTACAGAAAATAAAAACTAAATTACAATATTTTAAACTAATTACACCTAATCTAATCCCCCTAATAAAATAAAAAAGCCCCCCAAAATAATAAAATTCCCTACCCTACACTAAATTACAAATAGTCCTTAAAAGGGCCTTTTGCGGGGCATTGCCCCAAAAGTAATCAGCTCTTTTACCAGCCCTTAAAAGGGCTTTTTGCGGGGCATTGCCCCAAAGTAATCAGCTCTTTTACCTGTAAAAAAAAGAAATACAATACCCCTCAACATTACAACCCACCACCCACACACCCCTACTCTAAAACCCACCCGATCCCCCCTTAAAAAACCTAACACTACCCCATTGTAAATCACCCTACCTTGAGCCGTCTTCACCCAGCCGGGCACCAATGGTCATCCGATGGGGCAGAAGAGGACATCCGGACCGGCAGAAGTCTTCATCCTATCCGGGCAGAAGAGGACATCCGGACCGGCAGATATCTTCATCCAAGCGGCATCTTCTATCTTCATCCATCCGACGAGGAACGGCTCCATCTTGAAGACCTCCGGCGCGGAACATCCTTCTAGGCCGACGGACTAACGACGAATGAATATTCCTTTAAACGACGATCCAAGATGGCGTCCCTCGAATTCCGATTGGCTGATAGGATTCTATCAGCCAATCGGAATTAAGGTAGGAAAAATCTGATTGGTTGATTTAATCAGCCAATCGGATTGAAGTTCAATCCGATTGGCTAATTGGATCAGCCAATAGAATGCGAGGTCAATTCTATTGGCTGATCGCTGGAAAAAAAAGGCTCGTTAGCAATGCAAGTTTTTACCGACAAAACTTGTAATCTAGCTGTTAGTTTTGCATAACCAACACAGTTATATTAATATACTTTTTACCTCTGTTATTACTTTGTATCTAAGCCTTTGCAGACTGCCCCCTTATTTCAGTTATTTTGAGAGACTTGCATTTTATCAGTGATGACTCATAAATAACTCCTTGGGAGTGAGCACAATGTTGTATTCACCCCTCTGAGGAAGCATAAGAGAAACGCGACCGCGTCAGGGGACTTCCTGCATCATTTTTTTAACTTGCTCTTTACTGTGTTGCCTAAATATAGCTCAAAAAATCAGTATTAATATTAACTTCAGTTACTCACGCTACTGCATTCCTTGCATTTAGCCAGGGCGGTAGTTAAGACTATCGGTTAATCGCCAAGGCTAAAACTAGCATCTAAAGTGAACACTCCTCATATTATATTTGATTAAGGGTGCATCTTTATTTTTGTTTTAAGTGTACTTAACAAATTGGGGTATTACTGTTGGTAGCACACAAACAGTGGATGCTACAAGATATTCTCTGATTTTTAACCCCATATGGTAGTGTTGAATGGTAAATGCCAAACACTTAACATTTGATACTTTATAAATGCTTTAATGTACGCCACTCAATATATACATTGACGTGAATAACATCTTTTTTGGTTCCACTCATATATTTGCTACAGTTTATACTTTGCATACTAACTAAGAGTTAGGGCTATCCGTCAGCCTTGCAAGGTCAATCTTATATTATAGCACCTAATTTAAATATTATAGCACCTAATTTAAAGCGAATCATCAAAGTTAAAGGGACACTAAACCTAAAAAAAATTATTTCATTATTCAGATATAGCATGCAATTTTAAGCAACTTTCTAATTTACTCATATTATCAATTTTTCTTTATTCTCTTGCTATCTTTATTTAAAAACCAGGAATGTGATGCATAGGAGCCGGCCCATTTTTGGCTGAGAACCTGGGTTATGCTTGCTTATTGGTGGGTAAATGTAAGCCTCCAATAAGCAAGTGCTATCCATGGTGCTAAACCTAAAATGGGCTGGCTGCTAAGATTTACAGTCCTGCTTTTTTAAAAAAAAAAAAAAAAGATAGCAAGAGAACGAAGAAAATTTGATAATAGGAGTAAATTAGAAAGTTGCTTAAAATGTCATGCTCTATCTTAATCATGAAATAAAAAAAATTGGGTTCAGTGTCCCTTAAACTGCAGCATGCAGAGTTAATATTCTTTATAGTATAATTAACCCACAGTGTATTTGTCAGTTGGGCCTTAGTTTTCCTAATACATTGTGATATCACTGTTAGTAGCACACAAACGGTGTGTGCTACAATATACTCATTCTTTACCTTTGGTCCCACAAGAAACATCAGCACACTTGGGTTTTGATATTCTGCAAACCCTTTAACCAATATCACTCAATTAATACATTGAATTATTTTTATTTGCCACGGTTTATACTGGTTACAACAAAAGTGCACTTATATACTGATCTCAATCATGCAACAAGTATTGCAGTGTTTTTAACCCATTGTAGGGCAGCAAATTCCAGTTCTCATTGCTGTCTATCAACAAATGTTTTTAAAGTACATGAAATAAAAGTGACATTTTATGTAATTATATATATTATACACTTGAATTTCACACTACTATTGTGCTAAAGAGGCATTCTTTTTTACCTATTCTTTGGGGTCTTTTTGTTGAATACTATATTAATATGCCTAAGCACAACTACCTGTATTGACCTTGAAACTAACCTGATTTATGCATGGTCTACAGTTAGGCAAATACATATATTTATTATCTCTCATTGCTCCTTCAAATCAAGTGAGCACAATGTTATCTATATGGTACACATGAACTAGCACAGTCTAGCTGTGACAAACGGTCAAAATGCACTGAGATAAGAGGCGTTAACATATGAGCCTACCTATGGTTTAGCTTTTTAACTTAGAATACCAAGAGAATAAAGCAAATTTGATTATAAGCGGTAGATTTAACAAGTATTTAACAAGATGCTGCTATCTACCCCCGTACTTTCCGGCTTGCTGCTCCTTAACTCGTCCGCCACCTCTGAGGCGGCAGACAGCAATCGGCCTGATCGGATACGATCGGGTTGATTGACACCCCCTGCTAGCAGCCGCAAATCTGCAGGGGCCGGCATTGCACAAGCATTTCACGAGACATGCTTGTGCAATGATAAATGCAGACAGTGTATGCTATCGGCATTTATCGATGTGCGGCAGACATGATCCACTACAGCGGATCATGTTCACTCGCACTATGATAAATAGGTCCCTAAAAGTAAATGGTAAAGTTGTTTAAAATTGCACGCCCTATCAGAATCATGAAAGTTTAATTTTGACTAGACTGTCCCTTTAACAAAGAGAGAAAGGGGAAAAATAACTAATGGAATGAAATGACAGAGTTTCAGACAGATACATTAGATATGTATTCTACATTAATATTAAGATATAATTGGTCTTATCTGCCGTGGACTAATTGTGCACAAACATGCATTTCCTGTTAGTTTCAAAATCAAAATAATAGTCTTTAACGTAAAGGACATAAAAGTACAAAAATGTGTAACAAAAGTTTATTCTAGTACTGTTACCTGTATGTAACTATCTAATCCATGCAGTGGGGTTAAACATACAGTTCAATTCAGCTCCTAAGCAGGAAATTACTACTGAAAACTAGCTGGGCACATCTGATGTAGCCAATGACAAAGGGCATATATGTGTAGCTTGCTCCAGTAGTGCACTGATACTCCTGAGCCTACCTAGGTATGCTTTTAAACAAATGAACAAGTAAATTGAAAAGTCGCTTAAAATTGCATAATCTATCAATAATCTATCAAAACCATGAGTTTAATTAAGATTTATAGCATTATTTAATATCCATGATAAAAAACAAAGTTCGTTTAACACATACAGTTAAATGGTGGAATTCTATTAACAATAATTGTGTTGCTGTGCACACTCCTGGACTGATAGAAATAGGTTCTATATAGTTACATAAAACTATATACATATGCTATACATCTAATGATAAATGGTGATGCTATCAGATCCTACCTGGTGTATGCGGGCAGAGGCAAAGTAAATCGGGTCCATTTATTAAAAGTATCAGCTACCAGCACTCTCTGAAGTTGGTATTTTGTGCAGTCTACATTAGTTGGGAGACAGTCTCTAAGAACTGGATTCCATGAGATACCCAGGTCCAGCGAATACTCCAGTTCAATGGCTACAATGAAAGAATAAATATAACATGAGATGTTAACTGTAATACCAGAATTGTAAGGAGTTACAATGTTTAAAATGAAATGATGCAAACAGTACATGACACAAGCTTTGCTTAATATACATAAATGCCTTTGTTACTCTAGGTCAGAGGCCTTTTTGAAACTATGTGCCCAGTTTGGCTATGATCTCTCTGGTAGTGCCAGGCAGATTGTTTTTGTGCCACTTTGGGCATAAGTGACAGGGTTCACATCCTCTGATCCAGGTATTTCATGATCCTTCATAAAACAGGTTATTAATTCAAGATTTATTTAAAAAAACTGTCAGATAATAAAGATCCAAGCAGAGAAAAAAATCATAGCAGCTTTTGTAAGCCTAAAGCTATAATACCTGGTTTGCTCCTGTCACCACTGTGAGATATTTGGTAATTATAACAATAGACATATTCAGACCTCAGTATGGGGTAAAATCTGCCTCCAATGAATAAAGAGGTGAAAGGTGAACTCCTTGCAGGGAACAGTAAATTTAGGCCAGTGTTAGCCTATTGAAGTGGCACAAATGTTTTGTAGATGATCCATTTATATAGCCCATCTAGGAGTGTTTTTGTAACAATGTTTAGTTTTGCTTATTTTTCAATAACGTGCTGATTTTCAGACTCATATACAAAGCCCCAAAGTATTAGATGTATACACGCGTTTACAGACACCTGCTGGCTCCTGTTTGTGTAATCTGTTTTTCATATGCAGGGAAGGGGGGAGTGTCTGCTCGTCTTGTTTTCCCAGCCCCTTTCACTGGGTGTCCCAGACTAACCTCATCAACAGTGCTAATTTGGGAGCTTTGAAGTAAGTTTTTAAAAGGGTTAATACTGGATATGTGCATATTCTTCTTTATAGTAGTGTCTATTACATGTAGTTATATGAAAATTGATATACACTGTCCCTTTAAAGAATTTGGAACCCAACATTTGACCGAACGTTACATTTAAAAATGAGATATATAAGCTTTAAACTTTAATATTTGGATACTAACATGTATTCTATAAAACAATTGGATGATAACATGTATTCTATAGAAACAATTGGATGATAACATGTATTCTATAAAGCAATTGGATGATAACGTATTCTATAGAAACATTTGAATCCTAGAATGGATTCCATGAGGAACATAAGTTTGCCGATCCATATTAAAACCTAAATATGCCTCAGCTTGCTCCTGTCCATCATTTAGGCTACTCCTAAAGTAGATACATAAAAAGGAATTGGCCCTTCCACAAATCACTACCAAGGAAATTACCCGGCTCTTTACTTTTTGAATTCTCTAAGATGATTCTGTATGGAGTGGTGGGGCTGTAATAAAGAAAATAGGAGATTTGAGACCTGGTGATCTAAAGCTCTCGGTTCAGATGAGATGATATAAAATGATCCTCCAGCACTGCAAGATCCCTCACAATATTCTAAAAAGGTGGATTTTGCTATATTTCTCCAAGAGGTCTTCCCTGCATCTCTGTGAGCCTGATATTCAAAACCTTGCCGCTCAGGTGAGATATTCTAAGAAGTCTTGTTGGTATGGCAAGGCCCTTAAATTTTTTTTTAGAAACACAAAATTTTATTTGAGACATATTTATGTTGTTATGCAGTGTTCTTTATGTGAAATAGAGACTCCTACATTACAATACAAAGTCTAAAAAAAATCCCAAAGATTTAGCTTGATTTTTCTCCTTGACTGCAGCAAGGTTTTGAATATCAAGCACTGGATGTGAAGGAGAGACAAGCCCAGTGCAATATAGCACTGAATGACATGAGTGTTGCTACTTTTACTCTTTGTGCTTTGTATTATATATTACTTTAGAATTCAGATTTTGTCCTTTAAGTTTTATTACATTTAAACTTTGCATATTAATGCATATATATTCTGTATACAGCAGTGTATTTAGGTATGTGATTTTACATATTCTGATTATGTTTTGACAGTTTCTGTGTAACTTTAACAATTTAAGGCCATACTTTGTATATTTATGTTTATTTTGTTTTTACAAATTACATTGAACTTTGTATTTAAAATAAAACTGACAGCTTTACTTTCCCAGAGAGTTAATTTGTTTCTATGGGCCTCTAGTTTGGAGAGAAATTATAATGCAGACTTCACAGGGGCTAAACTCACTGAATTCTATGAGAATGCCTTCAATACAGGAGACCACCTGGGACTGATATAAAGTCTCAGTTTGCAGCAAAACAGAATTTATGCTTACCTGATAAATTACTTTCTCTTGCGGTGTATCCAGTCCACGGATTCATCCTTACTTGTGGGATATTCTCATTCCATACAGGAAGTGGCAAAGAGAACACACAGCAGAGCTGTCCATATAGCTCCCCCTCTGGCTCCGCCCCCAGTCATTCGACCGACGGTTAGGAGAAAAAGGAGAAACCATAGGGTGCAGTGGTGACTGTAGTTTAAACAATAAATTTGAACCTGACTTAATTGCCAGGGCGGGCCGTGGACTGGATACACCGCAAGAGAAAGTAATTTATCAGGTAAGCATAAATTCTGTTTTCTCTTGCAAGGTGTATCCAGTCCACGGATTCATCCTTACTTGTGGGATACCAATACCAAAGCTTTAGGACACGGATGAAGGGAGGGAACAAGACAGGTAACCTAAACGGAAGGCACCACTGCTTGCAAAACCTTTCTCCCAAAAAATAGCCTCCGAAGAAGCAAAAGTATCGAATTTGTAAAATTTGGCAAAAGTATGCAGTGAAGACCAAGTCGCTGCCTTACAAATCTGTTCACCAGAAGCCCAAGTGGAAGCCACAGCTCTGGTGGAATGAGCTGTAATTCGTTCAGGAGGCTGCTGCCCAGCAGTCTCATAAGCCAATCGGATGATGCTTTTCAACCAGAAGGAAAGAGAGGTAGCCGTCGCTTTTTGACCTCTCCTCTTACCAGAATAGACAACAAACAAAGATGATGTTTGTCTGAAATCCTTAGTTGCTTGTAAATAGAATTTCAAAGCACGAACCACATCAAGATTGTGCAAAAGCCGTTCCTTCTTAGAAACTGGATTAGGACACAAGGCAGGAACAATGATTTCCTGGTTAATGTTCTTATTAGAAACGACTTTAGGAAGAAAACCAGGATTTGTACGCAAAACTACCTTATCTGCATGGAACACCAGATAGGGTGAATTTCACTGCAAAGCAGACAATTCTGAAACTCTTCGAGCAGAAGATATAGCTACCAAAAACAAAACTTTCCAAGATAATAACTTAATATCTATGGAATGTAAAGGTTCAAACGGAACCCCTTGAAGAACTGAAATAACTAAATTTAGACTCCATGGAGGAGCCACAGGTTTATAGACAGGCTTGATTCTGACTAACGCCTGTACAAACGCTTGAACATGTGGTACTTCTGCTAGACGCTTGTGTAAAAGGATCGACAGAGCGGATATCTGCCCCTTTAAGGAACTAGCTGATAAACCTTTCTCCAATCCTTCTTGGAGAAAAGACAATATTCTTGGAATCCTAATTTTACTCCACGAGTAACCCTTGGATTCACACCAACAAAGATATTTTAGCCATATCTTATGGTAAATTTTCCTGGTGACAGGTTTTCTAGCTTGGATCAGAGTATCTATGACTGATTCAGAGAACCCACGCTTGGATAGAATTAAGCGTTCAATCTCCAAGCAGTCAGCTGCAGAGAAACTAGATTTGGATGCTTGAATGGACCCTGTATTAGAAGATCCTGCCTCATTGGCAGTGTCCATGGCGGGACAGATGACATGTCCACTAGGTCTGCATACCAAGTCCTGCGTGGCCACGCAGGCGCTATCAGAATTACCGAGGCCTTCTCCTGTTTGATTCTGGCTACCAGCCGAGGGAGAAGGGGAAACGGTGGAAAGACATAGGCCAGATTGAAGGACCAAGGCGCTACTAGAGCATCTATCAATGCCGCCTTGGGATCCCTGGACCTGGATCCGTAAAGGGGAAGTTTGGTGTTCTGACGGGACGCCATCAGATCCAACTCTGGAATGCCCCAAAGCTGAGTCAGCTGAGCAAATACCTCCGGATGGAGTTCCCACTCCCCCGGGTGAAAAGTCTGACGACTTAGGAAATCCGCTTCCCAGTTGTCTACTCCTGGGATGTGAATTGCAGATAGGTGGCAAGAGTGATCCTCCGCCCACCTGATTATCTTGGTTACTTCCTTCATCGCTAAGGAACTCTTTGTTCCTCCCTGATGATTGATGTATGCTACAGTCGTGATGTCGTCCGACTGAGATCTGATGAACTTGGCCGCTGCTAGCTGAGGCCATGCCTGGAGCGCATTGAATATCGCTCTCAGTTCCAAAATGTTTATCGGGAGAAGAGACTCTTCCCGAGACCATAGGCCCTGAGCTTTCAGGGAGTCCCAGACCGCGCCCCAGCCTAACAGACTGGCGTCGGTCGTTACGATGGTCCACTCCGGTTTGCGGAAGCACATTCCCTGAGACAGGTGATCCTGAGACAACCACCAGAGAAGAGAATCTCTGGTTTTCTGGTCCAGTTGGATTTGAGGAGATAAATCTGCATAATCCCCATTCCACTGTTTGAGCATGCACAATTGCAGTGGCCTGAGATGAATTTGAGCAGAAGGGACTACGTCCATTGCTGCTACCATTAATCCGATTACCTCCATGCACTGAGCTACAGATGGCCGAAGAATGGAATGAAGAGCTCGGCTTTAACCTTCTGACCTCCATCAGAAATATTCTCATTTCAACCGAGTCTATTAATGTTCCCAGGAAGGGAGCCCTTGTGAGCGGGGACAGAGAACTTTTCTCGGTGTTCACCTTCCACCCGTGAGACCTCAGAAAGGCCAGAACAATATCCGTATGAGCCTTGGCTCTGAGAAAAGACGACGCCTGTATTAAGATGTCGTCCAGATAGGGTGCTACTGCAATGCCCCGCGGTCTTAGTACCGCTAAAAGGGACCCTAGCACCTTTGTGAAAATTCTTGGAGCGGTGGCCAACCCGAAGGGAAGGGCCACGAACTGGTAAAGCTTGTCCAGAAAAGCGAACCTTAGCAAACTGATGGTGATCTTTGTGGATAGGAATATGAAGGTACGCATCCTTTAGATCCACGGTAGTCATACATTGACCTTCCTGGATCATCGGTAAGATTGTCCGAATGGTCTCCATCTTGAAGGATGGAACTCTGAGGAATTTGTTTAGAATTTTTAGATCCAGGATTGGTCTGAAAGTTCCTTCCTTTTTGGGAACCACAAACAGGTTTGAGTAAAAACCCAGTCCTTGTTCTGTAATTGGGACTGGATATATCACTCCCATCTTGAGTAGATCTTCTACACAGCGTAAGAATGCCTCTTTCTTTGTCTGGTCTGTAGACAGACGAGAAATGTGGAACCTTCCCCTTGGAGGAGAGTCCCTGAATTCCAGAAGATATCCCTGAGCAACTATCTCTAATGCCCAGGGATCGGGAACATCTCTTGCCCAGGCCTGAGCAAAGAGAGAGAGTCTGCCCCCTACCAGATCCGGTCCCGGATCGGGGGCTACCCCTTCATGCTGTCTTAGTAGCAGCTGTAGGCTTCTTGGCCGGTTTACCCTTGTTCCAGCCCTGCAAAGGCTTCCAGGTTGCCTTGGGCTGTGGAGAGTTACCCTCTTGCTTTGCGGTCGCAGAGGTTGAAGCAGGACCGCTCCTGAAGTTGCGAAAGGAACGAAAATTAGCCTTGTTTTTAGCCTTAAAAGGCCTATCTTGCGGGAGGGCATGGCCCTTTCCCCCAGTGATATCCGAAATAATCTCTTTCAACTCGGGCCCGAAAAGGGTCTTTCCCTTGAAAGGAATATTCAGTAACTTTGTCTTAGACGACACATCAGCCGACCATGATTTGAGCCAAAGCGCTCTGCGCGCCATGATGGCAAAACCAGAATTTTTCGCCGCTAACTTAGCTAATTGCAAAGCGGCATCTGTGATAAACGAATTAGCCAGCTTTAGAGCCTTAATTCTATCCATAATTTCGTCATATGAGGTCTCCGTCTGGAGCGACTCCTCCAGCGCCTCAAACCAGAAAGCCGCTGCAGTAGTTACAGGAATAATGCAGGCAATAGGCTGTAGAAGGAAACCTTGTTGTACAAATATTTTCTTTAGTAAACCTTCTAATTTTTTATCCATAGGATCTTTGAACGCACAACTGTCTTCAATTGGTATGGTTGTGCGCTTGGCTAGTGTTGAAACTGCCCCCTCTACCTTAGGGACCGTCTGCCATGCGTCCTGCCTGGGATCAGTAATGGGGAACATTTTCTTAAAGATAGGAGGGGGAACAAAGGGTACACCTGGTCTCTCCCACTCCCTATCCACAATATCCGCCACCCTCTTCGCGATCGGAAACGCATCAGTGTATACAGGGACTTCTAGATATTTGTCCATTTTACACAATTTCTTTGGGACCACCATGGGGTCGCAATCATCCAGCGTAGCTAATACCTCCTTAAGCAGCACGCGGAGGTATTCCAGCTTAAATTTAAACGCTAAGGAATCTGATTCTGCCCGCTGAGAAACCTTTCCAGTGTCAGAAATATCTCCCTCGGACAGCACATCCCTCACCGACACTTCAGAGTGTTGTGAGGGTACAACAGATAAACCCTCCAAAGCTTCTGATTGCTCATACTCTGTTCTTAAAACCGAGCTATCACGCTTTTTAGGGAAAACTGGCAGTTTGGATAAAAATGCCGCAAGGGAATTATCCATGACTGCTGCTAATTGTTGTAATGTAATAGGGGCCAATGCGCTAGAGGTACTAGGCATCGCTTGTGCGGGCGTAACTGGTGTCGACACATGGGGAGAGGAAGGTGGGCTATCCTCATTACCTTCTGTTAAAGAATCATCTTGGGCTACATTTATAAGTGAAACATCGTGATCTTTAAAATGCATAGATACATTAGCACACTTAAAACACAAATGTAAAGGGGGTTCCACCATGGCTACTAAACACATAGAGCAACGTCTATCTGTAGGCTCAGACATGTTAAACAGACTTAGACAGCACTCAAATACTGAAATATACAATTTGAGAAAAAACGGTACTGTGCCTTTAAATAATAAAAAGCGCACACTTTTTTACTAAATCTCAAAAAATGATCCAATCTTTCTGAAATTTTTACCACACTATCTTAATGCTTTGGAATGATTGCACAGCAAATTTCAAGTCAATTAACCCCTTAATGCCCGAACTGGAGCAACCTAAAGCTGACAACCGGTTAGCAAACTACAGCACCGTGCCACAGCAATCTGCTGTGGACCTACCTTGCCCCTGGGGATTAATTTGATGAAAATAAGCCTCTATGAAGTCCTCCAGTAGTCTTTGGACCCTCCACGTGAAGCTGCATGAAGCTGTCTGCAATATGAACTGCGCAACTGAGGCACGAAATTTAGGCCCCCTCCCTCTCCACTCCGGAGTTGTGGGGCCTTCAAAACCCTAAAGAGGTGTCTAAAATTCTGCCATGTGGAATAAAACCCCATAAAACACTCCAAAAGTAATAAATACTTGTATAATGATTATATATTCACAATAAAATAATCGATTGCCCTTTAACAGTGTCCACCAGTCTTTGAGCCCTGTTAATTAAGCCTTCCTTCTATACTGAGTCTCAGAATATGGCTTACCTTCCCCACATGGGGATTCTTGTCAGTCTTCTAGCATTACTAAGTCTTGACTAGAAAAAAGATGACTGAACATACCTTGTTAAGATTTACAGGTAAGAGAACCTAAGGTTTAAGGGTTTAATATAGCACTCATTCCTACTAATGTTAATTATAAAAAATTGAATTTTTATTACTTAAAGTTAAAAAATAATAAAGGAGAGTCAACCCCTTTATAGTACCCACTAGCTCGCTGTGCACCTTGTCCCCCTGTTTCCTGGCCGATAGCAGCTCCCTCGGCTTCAGGTGACAGGGACAAAGGACAGCAATTAAAACCAATATAAATGTGCACCGAGGTGCTTACAAATTCCACAAACGCGTTTCGGCTGTGTAAACCAGCCTTTGTCAATGTGTAAGAGCAAACCGAGGCCCGAGTGCCACCCTCTTATATAGTGCTAACACAGACTGTCCCCACCAATCCGCTTCGGCCTTTGACAACGCCCCTCACCGCACCAATAAGCCACTGTGCATTCAGGGCGTATCCTGATGCTTACATTTGATAGGATTGCCTGGAGCGGCTTCGTCTCTACTGGTTTTTAATTGGTTGCGCGTAATAACAACTTATACTCATTCGATAAACAAACAAATTTCCTAAGAGTAAACATATTGAGTTATTTGTAGTGTCCATCGTCTCGTAATAATTAATAGCTGATACCATCATTGCTATGTATGACTGTTCGGGTTTAAGTCTTTAGCAATTGTTCTTTGTAATTCCGTGTTAGACTGTCCTGTCTGCACGGCTAGTCGTAATCTGATTAAACAGACTTTATCGTTATTCTATGCTCATGCATTAAACGACTACTATCTTTTCATCGTTGACATAACATATTTCAACAAAATCTTGTTTGATTATATTTTCTAACTTTTTTGTGAGTGTGGCTATTCCCAGGGCGGATTATAGTATTATAATATTCTTCAACTAAAGTTTTTAAGTGAATGACTTTCAATTCCAATTGCCACTTTATCATTTCTGTAGTGTTCGAGTTAAGTGATTCCTTATAGTAAGTCATGTGACTACTGACTTATTACAGTCATTCAGATCACCACAAGTAAATAATAGTCATATATCTAGAACTAAGAGATTATTATCCAGTTTAATCTCTGTTTTGTCTATATTGAGTCTAAAATTCACGTTTTCTAGCAGAGTCATGGCCCATTAATATTTATTATGGAATTTCTATGCGAAGTTGGTAATTCTATTATATTTAACCTAGTTATACATAGCCATCAATCACAGACAGTATGTTAGCTCTGACATGTATGCATTGCATGTATCAAGATTTTCAAAAAATAAATAATGTCACTGAAGTTTAGCTTTATATCTTTACGGTATCATTATTATTAATGCTTCATTTCGATGGTGTAAATCAAATATGTTAATTGATAGGCAAAGTGTTGCCTGACTAGAGTATGAAGTCAGATATGTTTATATCATCTCTTATAGGTAAAGATGTATTGTACTCCTATTATAATTCTAGCATATTATGTTAATGTGATAAGACTTATGTAAATGCTTATCAACCTAGATATATAATCCTCACATAGTAGTATTAGTATGAAAATACATATACAATATGTTTGGGATTTGTTGTATATGCTTTTTATAAACGGAGGATGTTTATGATGTTTATGAGAGTGTTGGGGCATAGAAAAGGTGAAACCGGGCATTAGAGGTGGTAGCACTGAGAATACTCTGTTACAAAAAGAAACGAGCTGGATATTTAAATTGAACACAGTAATGCCACACGGAATGAACGAAGCAAATAATTATTGGGTTTTCTTGTAAATTAGGAGGAATGATAATCTTAGTTTTCAGAATCTGTATTTAGAAAATACTTTACAATGTAGTATAAATGTAAAATGAAAATGTTGATTTTAGTTCAAATAACATTCCATGATAATTAAAAACATCTCAAGTGTTCGAAAGGGAACACAAGATGATTAATATTGTGAATGTAAAATCAACATTCATATGGTACATTGTTCATACAAGCAACAAGTTATTTTGTCTTAATGTGCCGCCCATAGTGCCCCTTTTAGTTGCCAACTACGACTATAATCCAACAACTACTCTCATAAACATCCTCCGTTTATAAAAAGCATATACAACAAATCCCAAACATATTGTATATGTATTTTCATACTAATACTACTATGTGAGGATTATATATCTAGGTTGATAAGCATTTACATAAGTCTTATCACATTAACATAATATGCTAGAATTATAATAGGAGTACAATACATCTTTACCTATAAGAGATGATATAAACATATCTGACTTCATACTCTAGTCAGGCAACACTTTGCCTATCAATTAACATATTTGATTTACACCATCGAAATGAAGCATTAATAATAATGATACCGTAAAGATATAAAGCTAAACTTCAGTGACATTATTTCTTTTTTGAAAATCTTGATACATGCAATGCATACATGTCAGAGCTAACATACTGTCTGTGATTGATGGCTATGTATAACTAGGTTAAATATAATAGAATTACCAACTTCGCATAGAAATTCCATAATAAATATTAATGGGCCATGACTGCTAGAAAACGTGAATTTTAGACTCAATATAGACAAAACAGAGATTAAACTGGATAGTAATCTCTTAGTTCTAGATATATGACTATTATTTACTTGTGGTGATCTGAATGACTGTAATAAGTCAGTAGTCACATGACTTACTATAAGGAATCACTTAACTCGAACACTACAGAAATGATAAAGTGGCAATTGGAATTGAAAGTCATTCACTTAAAAACTTTAGTTGAAGAATATTATAATACTATAATCCGCCCTGGGAATAGCCACACTCACAAAAAAGTTAGAAAATATAATCAAACAAGATTTTGTTGAAATATGTTATGTCAACGATGAAAAGATAGTAGTCGTTTAATGCATGAGCATAGAATAACGATAAAGTCTGTTTAATCAGATTACGACTAGCCGTGCAGACAGGACAGTCTAACACGGAATTACAAAGAACATTTGCTAAAGACTTAAACCCGAACAGTCATACATAGCAATGATGGTATCAGCTATTAATTATTACGAGACGATGGACACTACAAATAACTCAATATGTTTACTCTTAGGAAATTTGTTTGTTTATCGAATGAGTATAAGTTGTTATTACGCGCAACCAATTAAAAACCAGTAGAGACGAAGCCGCTCCAGGCAATCCTATCAAATGTAAGCATCAGGATACGCCCTGAATGCACAGTGGCTTATTGGTGCGGTGAGGGGCGTTGTCAAAGGCCGAAGCGGATTGGTGGGGACAGTCTGTGTTAGCACTATATAAGAGGGTGGCACTCGGGCCTCGGTTTGCTCTTACACATTGACAAAGGCTGGTTTACACAGCCGAAACGCGTTTGTGGAATTTGTAAGCACCTCGGTGCACATTTATATTGGTTTTAATTGCTGTCCTTTGTCCCTGTCACCTGAAGCCGAGGGAGCTGCTATCGGCCAGGAAACAGGGGGACAAGGTGCACAGCGAGCTAGTGGGTACTATAAAGGGGTTGACTCTCCTTTATTATTTTTTAACTTTAAGTAATAAAAATTCAATTTTTTATAATTAACATTAGTAGGAATGAGTGCTATATTAAACCCTTAAACCTTAGGTTCTCTTACCTGTTAATCTTAACTTATATACATTTTAGGGTAGCACCGGATTTATTATCCATTTATTCCTCTACACACTATATCTAGTGCCAGTTCTCTAATCTATAATCTACACATTTAATCAGTGAAGTTGCACTAACAACTTCTTTTCCTTACTTGAGATACTTGAGCACAGATATCCAAATGGCCTCATTTGATCTAAGTGCAGAAATGCAAAGATGGTCCGATGATATTTGTAAACTTACATCGGACCTTCAAAACAAAAGCACTGTAGAAGGGGAAGTGGTGGGAGAGTGGTCACAATCACTAAAAGATCTTAAAAAAATAAGGAAAAAGCAAATTAAAGGTCAATGGAACCTGGGGATGTATGACTTTTATCAAAAGAACAGCGTCATACCTAGGGGTTTACGCCTTAAGATGTTTCCATCTTTTTATAATTTAAAACCTGAACTTAAGTCTAAATGGGAACAAGCCCTAACTGATTGTTCACTAAAATTGATAAGCTATCTTATAGAACATGAGACTGAGAAATTAAATTCAGTCACACAAGAAATCAATAAACTCAGTGACAGTCTTAAAATATATGAAACAAGGGATGATTTTCAGAAATCATACAACAAAATTAAAACTGATGTGGAGAGATTTGCTAAATTTGTATCTGAGAAAAAAGAAAGAAAGATTGATAGAGACTTAGATGATTACTCACAAGGAAAAGTATATTCCTGGAAAAAAAGTACCACTCAAATCTCTGACTCAGAGGGTACTGACATAGAGTACGAATCTGCAGATGCAGAAACATCTGATAATGAAATAACTCCCAGATCAATACTCACTAACAGTACCAAAAAATCTAAAAAATCAAAACCACATATTAACATAAATAGAATCCCTTTAGACGGAAAATCCGCAGAGGGCGAAGTAGGAACCCAAACAAGACGACAAGTTCGGTTCAACCAAAAACAACAATACCACAAGAACCAACCACACAAACAGAAATAGAAGATAATGATAAGAATGACAATCTTAACATCATTAATCTTTCTGATAAAATTCTAACCCCCATACACATAAGTGCATTAAAGAAAGGCCTATCCTTTGTACCCTCCAATCGTATTGACAAATTTGAGGCAATTAAAGACACACATTTGTTTGTTAGAAAAGTGCTACTAAAGAAATATTTCTCGAATTCTGATGATTCTGACAGTTTAACCATAACTGACACAACTGACAGAACAGCCCTTAATGATTTAATATCTTTACTGGAAGATAATGAATTAGTAACTAGTGAATTGTTATCTAATAATGACAATTGGAGAGAGATTATAAAAACTAAGTCCAAATTTGTTCCCCCAAGCACTATTTCACCTCAAGCAGTAACATTTTTGAATCTAGTATGTCAGGATATAATAGCCATGAATGAAGATACATGCGACATGAGTAATATGACCAAACCTGAAATGGATGCAATAAAAGAAATGACCGAATGGACAGATGTTCAGATCAAAAATAGTGACAAGGGGGGTAACATTGTAATTTGGCCCACCACAATGTATACAGTAGAAGCTATGAAACAACTCACAAATAGTACTAATTACAAAAGACTTCTGGGCAACCCTACAGAGAATTTCAAAGAAATATATCAAAAATTGATTGATACAGCACTTAATGATAAGATTATTGACCAAAAAGAACACAACTATTTGATGGTCACCAACCCTAGAGTAGCGACCTTATATCTATTGCCGAAAATCCATAAAAATATCTTATGCCCACCGGGGAGACCAATTGTCTCAGGGATAGGATCATTGACAGAAAAAGCTAGCAGATACGTTGATGCGAGGTTAAGAAGCATTGTTGAGGCTCTACCATCGCACACTAGAGATACGATGCACATTTTGAATAAAATGCAAAACATCACAGTTACTGAACACTCTATCTTAGTAACGTGTGATGTAGAGTCCCTCTATACGAGTATCAAAACAGAATGGGGCATCAAAGCTATAGCTTATTTCTTACAAAAAGATACTGATATGGATTTAGCTACCAAAGAGTTTATTATCAAGCTATTGAAATTCGTTCTCACACACAATTACTTCGTGTTTGATGACAAATTTTTCTTACAAGTCTGTGGCACCGCAATGGGCACATCTTGTGCGCCAACGTATGCCAATATATACCTGGGCTGGTGGGAAGAGATGATTGTGTTCAATGAACATATGAACCAGTATACACAGTACATCTCCCACTGGTCCAGGTATATAGATGACATTATCCTTATATGGGATGGTCCAATGGAGTCACTAAATGAATTCATTAAATTGCTTAATATCAATCCATTCGGATTATACCTGACTTATAATGTCAGTTACGAAAAAGTTGAGTTTTTGGACCTAACCATCTCTAAAAACAATAATAAATTAGTGACGGACACATATAGAAAAGCTACTGCTACAAACAATATTCTGCATGCACATAGCAACCATCATCCGTCCACAATCACCAGTTTACCATATGGTGAATACCTTAGAATAAGGAGAAATTGCACAGACCTAAACTCCTTCAAACAAGCGGCAACAGAATTAAGAGAAAGACTACTTCAAAGGGGTTACTCTAAGAAACTACTAGCCAAGGCTTATCAAAAAGCACTAGCTAAAAATAGGTCAGATCTTCTAAAACCGAAAAACAAAAAATGTGGATCAGATGAGAACACCATTAGATTTATATCCACCTATAATAATCAAAGTGAAAAAGTGAGCTCAATTGTAAAAAAACACTGGCATATCCTACAAAGTGATGAACGTTTAAAAGGATTGATACCGGAAAGACCATCTTTTACGTTCAGACGTGCCAGAAATTTAAGAGATAATCTCACACAAAGTCACTTTGACAGAAACAGAAATAAAAAGCCAATATACCAAGGCTCCACTCCGTGTGGCCATTGTAAAATCTGTCAGTTCATGACTAAAAAAGACTCTATAACTGACAGATTTTCAAAGAATTGGAAAATTAAAACTCATATTAACTGTCAGAGTGAGAATGTCATATACTGTTTATCATGTTCATGCAATTTAATATACACAGGCATGACAACTCGTAAATTGGGTACCAGAATAACCGAACACCTCAGTAACATACGTAATGCCAAAAAAGATATGAAAGAAGGTAAAAAAATCACAAGTGTAGCAAAACATTTCCTGCTAAACCATGCAGGTAAAACTACATCCTTCGAGTGTTGGGGCATAGAAAAGGTGAAACCGGGCATTAGAGGTGGTATCACTGAGAATACTCTGTTACAAAAAGAAACGAGCTGGATATTTAAATTGAACACAGTAATGCCACACGGAATGAACGAAGCAAATAATTATTGGGTTTTCTTGTAAATTAGGAGGAATGATAATCTTAGTTTTCAGAATCTGTATTTAGAAAATACTTTACAATGTAGTATAAATGTAAAATGAAAATGTTGATTTTAGTTCAAATAACATTCCATGATAATTAAAAACATCTCAAGTGTTCGAAAGGGAACACAAGATGATTAATATTGTGAATGTAAAATCAACATTCATATGGTACATTGTGCATACAAGTAACAAGTTATTTTGTCTTAATGTGCCGCCCATAGTGCTTTATCTGTTCTCCCCTTTTAGTTGCCAACTACGACTATAATCCAACAACTACTCTCATAAACATCCTCCGTTTATAAAAAGCATATACAACAAATCCCAAACATATTGTATATGTATTTTCATACTAATACTACTATGTGAGGATTATATATCTAGGTTGATAAGCATTTACATAAGTCTTATCACATTAACATAATATGCTAGAATTATAATAGGAGTACAATACATCTTTACCTATAAGAGATGATATAAACATATCTGACTTCATACTCTAGTCAGGCAACACTTTGCCTATCAATTAACATATTTGATTTACACCATCGAAATGAAGCATTAATAATAATGATACCGTAAAGATATAAAGCTAAACTTCAGTGACATTATTTCTTTTTTGAAAATCTTGATACATGCAATGCATACATGTCAGAGCTAACATACTGTCTGTGATTGATGGCTATGTATAACTAGGTTAAATATAATAGAATTACCAACTTCGCATAGAAATTCCATAATAAATATTAATGGGCCATGACTCTGCTAGAAAACGTGAATTTTAGACTCAATATAGACAAAACAGAGATTAAACTGGATAGTAATCTCTTAGTTCTAGATATATGACTATTATTTACTTGTGGTGATCTGAATGACTGTAATAAGTCAGTAGTCACATGACTTACTATAAGGAATCACTTAACTCGAACACTACAGAAATGATAAAGTGGCAATTGGAATTGAAAGTCATTCACTTAAAAACTTTAGTTGAAGAATATTATAATACTATAATCCGCCCTGGGAATAGCCACACTCACAAAAAAGTTAGAAAATATAATCAAACAAGATTTTGTTGAAATATGTTATGTCAACGATGAAAAGATAGTAGTCGTTTAATGCATGAGCATAGAATAACGATAAAGTCTGTTTAATCAGATTACGACTAGCCGTGCAGACAGGACAGTCTAACACGGAATTACAAAGAACATTTGCTAAAGACTTAAACCCGAACAGTCATACATAGCAATGATGGTATCAGCTATTAATTATTACGAGACGATGGACACTACAAATAACTCAATATGTTTACTCTTAGGAAATTTGTTTGTTTATCGAATGAGTATAAGTTGTTATTACGCGCAACCAATTAAAAACCAGTAGAGACGAAGCCGCTCCAGGCAATCCTATCAAATGTAAGCATCAGGATACGCCCTGAATGCACAGTGGCTTATTGGTGCGGTGAGGGGCGTTGTCAAAGGCCGAAGCGGATTGGTGGGGACAGTCTGTGTTAGCACTATATAAGAGGGTGGCACTCGGGCCTCGGTTTGCTCTTACACATTGACAAAGGCTGGTTTACACAGCCGAAACGCGTTTGTGGAATTTGTAAGCACCTCGGTGCACATTTATATTGGTTTTAATTGCTGTCCTTTGTCCCTGTCACCTGAAGCCGAGGGAGCTGCTATCGGCCAGGAAACAGGGGGACAAGGTGCACAGCGAGCTAGTGGGTACTATAAAGGGGTTGACTCTCCTTTATTATTTTTTAACTTTAAGTAATAAAAATTCAATTTTTTATAATTAACATTAGTAGGAATGAGTGCTATATTAAACCCTTAAACCTTAGGTTCTCTTACCTGTTAATCTTAACTTATATACATTTTAGGGTAGCACCGGATTTATTATCCATTTATTCCTCTACACACTATATCTAGTGCCAGTTCTCTAATCTATAATCTGAACATACCTTGTAGCAGTTAAGCCTGCAAACTGTTCCCCCCAACTGAAGTTTTCTGGTACTCCCCAGTCCTGTGTGGGAACAGCAGTGGATTTTAGTTACAACATGCTAAAATCATTTTCCTCTCAGCAGAAATCTTCTTCACTTTCTGCTAGAGAGTAAATAGTACAAACCGGCACTATTTAAAAATAACAAACTTTTGATTGAAGATATAAAAACTACAAATCGAACACCACATTCACTTTACCCTCCCGTGGAGATGCTACTTGTTAGAGCGGCAAAGAGAATGACTGGGGGGCGGAGCCAGAGGGGGAGCTATATGGACAGCTCTGCTGTGTGTTCTCTTTGCCACTTCCTGTAGGGAATGAGAATATCCCACAAGTAAGGATGAATCCGTGGACTGGATACACCTTGCAAGAGAAATACTAATTAAGCTGAAATGTTTTCATTACAATTTAAACTCTTGTTTAGTATATATTACATTTCAGTCATTTAATTAAGTGTATTATGAATTTTGACCAAAGCATAATCAGAATTTGTGAAATCAATGCTGTATACAAAATCTAAATACACTAAAATGTAAAATAGAAAGTGTAAAGCCTAAATGTTATAAAACTTAAAGGGTCCAATCTGAAGTGTAAAGTAATATAAAATATAAAAAATGTAAATGTAACAAAACTTCCTTTGCTATACTGCACTGGGTTTGTCTCTCTTTCATATATAGAAATGCCGGGGATGCAATTTGCCTCTCTAAAATCTTGTGAGAGATCTCTTAGTGCTGGGGGTCATTTTAGATCTAAGTGGAGAGCTTTATGGGAGGCTTCTCCCATCAATCTTTTTCTTATAGCAATCAATGAGTTCAGCCCCTGTGAAGTCTGCACTATAGTTTCTCTCCATGCAGGAGAATCTTTGATCATCAGGCCTTGAATTTAGAGAAGGCAGGAGAAAAAAGTTAGAGAGTAAGAGAATGAAAGGAAAATGAAGGAGAAGCGCAGAAGACAAGTGACGATGCTGGAACCTTGCGTGGAAGTTTTTTTTAAATTCTATTTGTTTTTGTGCTGAGCATCCTTGATTTCTGCTTATCTTAGCATTATCGGTCTTTTGGGAAATCTGGTCAAAATTACACAGTTTATGAATATTTTCTAGCTATTCTATCATGTTATTTTTAGACTTACACATTAATCTTTTGATCAACCATGTAATGAAAACCCATATGCAGTCTTAAACACTTGTACGTTCAGTAAGATTAATAGCGGGAATGGACATTGTAGTTTTTTGGTTTAAGAAGATGCATATCCCTGTCTGTCATGAAGAAAACATTTTCTTGTGAGGTTTGAAAAAAAAAATGTCTCTGCACCAACAGGGAACAAGAATTGTGCTGCCCAGCAAGTAAACATGAACAATAAGTACAAATTTGATATTGCTGTATTCATTTAAAATTAAATTGTTTTTCCGTCATTTTTTTTTAGGCAAAACAGTTTCAATATGTTTGAATGCCTTGTTCTTTAATGGAAATATCAAAACACCAAATGAGACAGGCTGTTTTAGCTTTCTCAATCTATTTAAATAGTACATGGATTTACTAAAATTTGGCAATAATCTAAAGGTGTGAATTCAGGTTCCAAAGCTTAATCCAACCTTCTGTGCACTAAGTAGAATTCAGCATTAAATCTGCCAGTGTTCACTAAGTAGAATTTAGCATTAAATCTGCCAGTTGTTGTCTAGTCTTAATTACATTTTTATTAAATGCATGTGTATGCATATGCAGTTACTTTTATCCATGATATTACTGAATACATTTTACTTTGTGGGGGGGATATTATATATACATATATGTGTGTGTGAGTGTATCTTAAATATCTTTAGCCTCACAAATAAGTTCATATCAATTATTGGGATATAGCTGGCCAATCATTTTAATGTGTTTTAAATGGCTTATTATTGCAGGTTTTTTTTTAATAATACATAATATATAGATACTATTAAGGGCATTATTTAGTTTCCATTTTGTATTCAGCATTTATTACAAAAGTTCTGCAAGACTGATCTGTAAATTAATCAAACCATTTAATTGATTTTTATTTCGAAGCAAAGAAATATAAGATATCATGACTTTTTTTTATATGTCCATTATTCTTACCATAACATGTATCAGTAACAGAACAGGAGGCTGCAAAGTCAATCTGTAGAAATGAGTCCTCATTCACCACAACATCGGTGGAGACCACATACCGAGTGCTTGCCTTCTCAATGAACACAAGTGCATCACCAGTAGACCCACAAACTGACATTTTAGTTCCGCCTGGATGGAGAAGCCATTTTCTGTTATCCAAACTAGTAAAGTCATCTTCTAGGACAGTGTTTCCAGAGATGTTGCCACCAATTAGAATCTACCGGATTAAAATCAGAGTTTAAATGATTTGAACTGATAATTTCTAAATCTATTTTATGATTTCTTTTTACTGTGCAAATACTTACTTGATCAATAACCCATGGGCTGTAAAAGTGTCCATTTTCTGATGGCTGCCACCAACGCAAACGGGTAGAGCTGGAGCGAGCTTTCAGAGGGATTTCCAGTGCAACATATCGGCCCACATTACTGGAGTTGCTGAAAAGGAATTCCTGCAACATACTCCAGGATAGCCCTCCATTTAGTGAGTATTGCAGGAGCACTGGTTGACTTCTCGGGTCAGGGACAGCTTTTCCACAGCCTAACCTCATGAAGAACTGCACAAATCTAGGAATCAGTAAGAAAACAAATTGAAGACCTAAAGTGTTTGTCATGTAAACAGCTTGTAGAAATAAAGAGAAAGGATATTTTTTTTTATAAAATTGTATATTCCTAATTTATGTGACGTTCACACCAATGCAAGGTATATGATGAATATTTATGACACATAAATGAATGTGGACACCTGACCATCATACCTATATGAGCTTGTTGGGCATCATATTTCATAACCATGGGCATTAATATCGAGTTGACACCCCCTTTGCAGCTATAATATCCAGCACTCTTCTGGAAGGTTTTACACAAGATTTTGGAGTGTGTTTGTGGGAATTTCTGAGGTCACGCACTGATGTTAGAAGTGAAGGTCTTTCTCGCAATCAGTGTTCTAATTCATGGCAAAGGTGTACAATAGGGTTAAGATCGGGGCTCTGTGCGGACCACTCGAGTTCCTTCACAAAAAAATCGTGAAACCATGTCTTCATAGACCTCACTTTGTGCACACGGGCACAGACATGCTGGAACAGGAAAGGGCTTTCCCCAAATTGTTGCCAAAAATTTGGAAGCACAAAGTGCTTTATTAGTAAACCGTTTAGAATTTTCCCAGCAATTAAAATTATAGTAAACGCCTTGATATTTTTATATAAAATACTTAGTCATGAGTAATGAAACAACTTTACAATATTATTGTCATTATTTGTTTTGCCTCATTTTCAAGTAATTTAGCTCTGAACATTGAGCAATTTCTAATCCTCAGAACATGAAAAGCACCCTGCTGACTTCTAAAGGCTAACTCTGTTATAATTGGGCCTAATTGGCTTTAACTGATAACAACTGCAAAACACTTTATACTAACTTTATGACTGTGACTAGCCTTGTTGTCTGCTGACCAAAGTCCAGATTGGCTCCTCCAAATAAGGTAAACAGTGGGTGGAGTTTGGCTATGGAAAAATAACTGCATTAAAAAGGATGTTGATTTGTTTTAAAAACGTTAAGACTTGACTGATATGTTATTCTTTAGCAGCACAACATAAATGTGTTCTTAATATTCTGAACTGTATATGATTCTGAAACAATGCTGAAACGTGATGAGTGAGCAGTACTACGGACAGACAGCAGTTTTGCACCTTTTTCCATGTAATTTTGTATTTTTATACTGCACTATTCTTTCTTTTTTTATGTTCCATTAGGAACCCCTTTTCTTTATGTCTTTTGGATTTTAAGAAACTTTGGAAGATTTGTGAGTGACTGTACTGAAGCTTTTGTATTGCCTAATGTCCCATATCAGTTAGTCGCCATGCTTTACTTCTGCTCTGACCACATATTGTATGTTTCCATAGAGGTCAATGAAAACCCCAGCAACCCTCTAAAAAGCATATGAAACTTGGTATTTATTTATAATGGATGGATAACACAATATAGAACAATACATAGAAATAAGGTTGCTAAACAGAAATAATGTATTTTTGTGTCCATTTAGGCACCAGAAGCAGAGGTTACTCTGGTGTCACCTTGTTTCATCTCCCTGGTGCCCAATGATAGCAGCTCTACAGGTACTTTTGCCACAATACATATTTTTGCTTCAAATCCTCCATTGCATTCTCAAACTGGACATATTTGTCTGGCATAACCTGCAGCAAGCTCACACAATAAAAGCCAGAGAGTAACAGTTTGCATAACATAACCACCAAAACTGGAACTTATCTAGTTCACAGTCAGCTGCCTATTTATTTGATCACATAACCAGTCCATCCATCATCTATGTGCAAGCATTAAAACCACTGGGTGCTAGAATGGGCTACAATGCAATGTAGGGATATAAAACACTTGAGACTGTAATATAAAATGAGTAATTATGTGTAGTAAAAACCTTTGAAATAGACTTTATTTAGTTTGCCCCATTTTCTTTTAATTTTATTGGAAGCGCTTATTGCAAGCCTACTCCTTTAACATCGCTATCCCTTATTGGCCTCAGTATAGGTGATAAGATACTGCAAAGTAATACTAGTTTTGCTAAAAAAATTCAATACAGTGATAAGCCTTATCTACTCCAGTAACATGTCTTGATTGGCTCATCCACTGTAAAACAAGTAAAGCAAATAGGTGTTAATGTACTCAGAATGTTTTCACACTCTGATAGTACGTTAATTTAGTAGAAGACAACAGAAAACTCTTCTAATTACAAGGTGTTTTATGTTTTTTTAATTGAAGGTAAGAGGTATGTGACAAACGTCTTTATTTAAGACACTGATATGGCTTGTGACCTTTACTTAGGATACAGCTCTCTAACAGAAACAATGTAATGACTGAGCATGTGACATTATCTAATGCCCTTTATCTAACATGCTTGACATGGCTTATATATTATATAGGCTTGTATATTTATATTTGCATGTGGGATTAGAATACTTGACTTTGCAATGACTTTGTTCTTACCTTGCAAGGGATAAGTCCAGGTCTCTAGTCATGAGCATTCTCAGACCTTCTTCATTAAAAAAGAGATTGTTCCCACTGGACAAAATTCCACATTTCCTAGATGGTTTTCCACCACTCACCAGAAGGAACCTGTCAGATTCCAACTGGCCTGAGTAATTAGATAGAAAAAATACATGACATCAGTATAAAACTATTACATTTGAAAACTGGATAGCAGATCTCTCTAAAGCTTAACTGCTTAACCAGAGCCTCAAAGCCCTCAGATGAAAATGCTACAACATAATAGGCTATACATTTAAAAAAAAAATCCTATAATTGTTTATGGTAATTTTGTTTGAGATTAAGCTCTCCTAATATTGAAAGTTTTTTTTGGAACACTGTTTAATATTTCTGATTCATACTTTTTGTGATAAAAGTGTTATAATGATATATAATTTATTATATTAACGGAGTCTTTGCAATATTGAAAGTTGTGCAAAGGAAAAGTACATTTCACTGTGTATCTTAGAATATCACAGCCATCTAGCCTTGCTGGCTAGTCCTGCATGAACGATTGCAGACTTTGGCGGCCCTGTGTGGGAAAGACCTGAACATCCCACCTGGTAGTCGTGTATAAAGTAAGCAGTGCTAGTCTCACTTCTATCTAGTGTGTTGTCCTGATATGGTGGCAGATGCAGGTGTGAAAGTCCCAAGTTTATGAAAGTTTTATCTTCTACTGCTACTCAGAAAGAGCAAGAGATGACAGCAACTAGTACAGAGTTAGGAATGTGGCCCCTGGACTGGCAGCTATTTCTGATATAAAGCATGATAACCTGCTTATATTTAGGAGTAGGTCTCCCCTTATTCACAGATATGTACTGGTTCAATCTCCAGTCTGTCAAGGCACCTACTAAGAACTTAAGTCCTGATTTAGGGAGTAGTCTATGGACCATTTACTCCTCTAAGAATTTAGTCCTGAACATTTATAATTCACTGGTAATTCCAACGCTATAGCACACGTTTATAACTTACCCCATGTTAAATGGGCTGCTTTACATAAAATAAATAGTGGCTCATAATTTTCTAATGGCCATAGACCATGGGGCTGAATTATCAAGCTCCGAATGGATGCCCGTTTCCATGCAAGCCTTCAGGCTCACCGGAAACAGCAGTTATTAAGCAGCGGTCTAAAGACTGCTGCTCCATAACTGGTCCGCCTGCTCTGACAATGCAGACATCAATTCGCCCAATTCTATATGATTGGGCTAATTGACACCCCCTGCTAGCGGCCGATTGCCCGCGAATCTGCAGGGGTGGTATTGCACAAGCAGTTCGCAAGAAATTCTTGTGCAATGATAAATGCTGACAACATTTCGATGTGCGGCGGACATGATACGCTACATCGTATCATGTCCGTCCGTAGTTTAATAAATCGGCCCCATATTCTCTTATCATAATTAGACCCAATATTTTTATGTTTCTTTTATAATCTTCTCATATTGAGCCCCATAAACGAGGTCCCCAAGTGGCTATTTAAATATGTAGAACTTTACAACAAGATATTGAGAAGATTAGATCAAAATATTTCCTCTAAAGTACCTGGGTACTGGAGTGATATGTTTCAGCGATAATGTCTATACCTCAATTTGTTTTTGTTGCTTATTTATATGTGTAATATTGTGTTAGAGATCTTTACACTTAATCTCTAATATATTTTGTTTTTTTTAGTTTACGCAAGATGTGGGAAGGGCCCAAGTTTTTAAAATGTGAGGTTTCTATTATAATATATTATTTTGCTATATGTCTGACTTGAAATTATGACATATGTCATACTACTTCCTTACATTGTACAGCATAAAAAAATAATTCATGTAATTTAAGTTCTAACAGAGCTAAACTACTTCTGATTTGCGTTATTAAGTACTGTGAAGCAGACGTCTTTTTGTACATGACAATGATAAGTGAAAGCAAATTGCTAAGAAATGTGTTATGCTCTAGCAGTCTACATAGTTTAAATATTTCATATTTCATTGTAAGATTAAGATAAACTATGCAAGAACTTAATTTTGTTGCACATCATCTTAATATAAAAATAGTAGAACAATGATTATTACCTTCAAAATCCTCCTTGAGAAAATCTGGATTCTTGGTGCTCACTTTGCATGTTGGTCCAGAGTAACCTGGGTCACAGATACACTTGGTTCCATTGATACAACTTCCATGCCCACTACACATGTCCTCACAGTGAGGGCCAATGTAAACATTATCAATTGCCCATGTCACTGGCTGCATCGCTGTGGGGTAAAATCCTTGATACCATCTGAACCTAATAGAACTAGAAGAGCACAGAATATACATGGAATTTCATTATCACAATAAAAGATTATAACTAAGCAACAAGAAGGACTATGTTTACAACCATCAGAAACTCAGTAATGCACCACCCTGTTTTCTGAAGCTACAATGTGTGATAGTCTCCAACAGCAAACATGTCCATGTGTGTCAACCATTAAACACATATAACCCTTACCTGATATTCCTTTTATATGCTCTTTACACGTAGGGGGACATATATCAAGCCGTCAACCGCAAATACCCCGGAATTCTGCAGCACAATTGTTGCAAGCTTGATCCGACCTAGTTATCAAAGCCTACAGACCGGCAAAATTTTTAATTTGTGACGTAACAAACGATCTGCCAGTCTCAATCCGACGCAGATCGATGCTTACGTCATTACAGATGTTCCGAATACACATTCGGCTCTATCTGATACTTTTTCCCATTTATCAAATTTTTAACAGGTACGCTCACGGCTATACCGGCCCAGCGTGCCTGGTTTTCAATCCACCACCCTGGAGGCTGCGGATGCGGGAGTCTGAAAGCAGCGAAAGCTTATGTTCGATGTTGCCAGATATCCCATTAATTTATATGGTTGAAAACAAGTAACGTTAACACCTAACACACTAACATAAGCCCCGAGTCTAAACACCCCTAATCTGCCGCTCCCGAAATCGCTATAAGCCCCGAGTCTAAACACCCCTAATCTGCCGCCCCCGACATCGCTGCCACCTACATAATGTTATTAACCCCTATTCCGCCGCTCCCGGACCTCGCCGCAACCTAAATAAAGTTATTAACCCCTATCCAGCTGCTCCCGGACCCTGCCGCCACTAAATAAACGTATTAACGCCTAAACCTCTGGTTTCCCACATCACTACTACTAACTAAACCTATTAACCCCTAAACCGTCAGCCCCCACATCGCCATAAACTAAATTAAGATATTAACCCCTAAACCTAACAACCCGCTAACTTTAAATTAAAATTACAACACTTAAAATAAATTTAAACTTACCTGTAGAATTAAAATAAACTAATTTTAAACTATTAATTAACCTACCCTAACTATACTACAATTAAATTAAACTAGCAATTAAATTAACTAAATTACATATTAAAAAACCCTAATCCTACTCAAATTATTTAAATCTACTATTAAACCTTATTAAAAATTACTAAATTCCAAAAAAAATAAACGCTAAGTTACAAAAAATAAAAAACACTAAATTCCGAGAAAAAAAAACACGTTATCAAAAATAAAAAAGAATTACACCTAATCTAATAGCCCTATCAAAAAAAAAAACACCCCCACAAAATAAAAAAACCCTAGCATACAATAAACTACCAATGGCTCTTATAAGGGCCTTTAGTGGGGCATTGGCCAAAGAAATCAGCTCTTTTACCTGTAAAAAAAAAAAATACAAACACCCCCAACAGTAAAACCCACGACCCAACCAACCAACACCCCCAAATAAAAAAACCTATCTAAAATAACCTAAGCTCCCCATTGCCCTGAAAAGGGCATTTGTATGGGCATTGCCCTTAAAGGGCATTTAGCTTTTTTACATGCCCAGACCCTAATCTAAAAATAAAGCACACCCAAAAAACCCTTAAATAAACCTAACACTAACCCCCGACGATCCACTTACAGTTATTGAAGTCCCGCTTGAAGGATCCATCCAGCCGGCGAAGTCTTCATCCAGGCGGCAAGAAGTCTTCATCCAGACGGCAACTTCTATCTTCATCCATCCGTTAGATGAAGGCGGGGTCGGGGAGCAGCGGGATAGGGTTTAATAACTTTATTTAGGATGCTGTGGGGTCTGGGAGCGGCGGGATAGGGGTTAAACATTTTAGTATAGTGGCGGTGTTTTGTGACAGGGTATAAATAAAGTTGGTAAAAAGCTGAATAGAAGCAAGATTGATGACTGCTAGTTAACAACAGTCCAATGCTCATCGCCTCGTACTTGGTGCGCGTCTTTTTGACGGCTTTTTTTATACATATGGAGATCGTATTCAGGTTCGCGGCCGCAATGTTAGGCGAGCGTATTGATGCCGTCGAATGCAACACAGTTGACGGCTTGATAGATATCCCCCATAGTCTTTTTCCTTGATATAACTGCAATTTTTATTTTTGCCACGCCAAACCCCTTCAACCATAGATGGTCCTTCATGCATACTTACTACCTCTAAAGGAGTTTTACTAGCTGAGAGGATCTCTGGAGGAAATTATACGTTTTCCTTCACACCATTCTGTCAACCTGCTTCCCTACCATTTAATCCTATAGTTCCCATATGTATCCCCTGCTACTGAACGTGCTCCCTAAAGATGAAAGATTTTTCCCATGAGGCCTGTTAGAGGTACTTAAGAAACACTACAATATACAACATTACACTTTATCAGCTGTTTGCATTGGGAAAAATATATACTTTTTTTTACATTATTATTTATGTCTTTTATTACTTATTTAGTATATGTTAATGAACAAACAGCTATGAAAAAATAAAAAAAAAGATTTTAAAACTACTCAACAAATTAATCAAATTAAAAGTATACATGAACTGTATGTTACAATGAATTTCTGCTCATACAACTCTGAAATAATCCCTAAAAGGAATGAGCAGTGATATCAACGCTATCAGATTATATATTTTTTAAAGATCGATTTAAGTTTAGTCATAAATATATATATATAGTTATGATCACACGGCAATAGCAACAGAACATAGAACTCTGCTACAGTCTATGAACAGAAAAAGGAAAAATGACAATAGTGTTGACTGGGTTTTGTGACTTACCCGCAGAGCTTGAGTTTGCCAAAGTTTATGATCTCCCTTCTCCAGCCTTGCGTAGTCCCTGCATAGTAAGTGCTGCTGGGGTGATGTTCAGTGGAACACAGAGAACTGGCGTGGCTGCTGCTGCTGTAGCACAGAGGGAGAAGCAGGTGCCACGTTGCCCCAAAATCCCTTGAAAACTCTAATCTCACTGGGTCAGCAGATGAGCTGTCTGTTGTACACCCTATATTTATCTGTAAAAAAGAAGACATGGCACCATGTAGGATTTCAGGATATAAACATAGATTTTGACACAGAATAAGAACCAGAAGACACATCAAGCATGTCACTTATCTCTCTGAAGCATCATATTAAAGGGACATGAAAACCATTTTTGTATGGTTCAGATAGAACATAGAATTTTAAATAACTTTCCAATTTAATTCTATTATCTAATTTGTTTCAGTCTCTTGGTATCCTTTGTTGAAAAGTATACCTAGGTAGGCTTAGAAGCTGCTGATTGGTGGTTGAACATATATTCCTCCTGTCATTGGCTTTCAGCTGGTTCCCAGGAGTGCATTACTGCATCTTCAACAAAGAATACCAAGGAAATGAAGCAAATTAGGTAATAGAAGTAAATTGGAAAGTTGTTAAACATTATATGATCTCTCTGAATCATGAAAGAAAAAATTTGAGTTTTATTTCCCTTTAAATAATTCTTAGGATAGCCTTATACATATCTTGATTTCCTCTTACAGTCTTTTCCTTACCAAATATACAGATCTATTCCATGATTCAACTGCTCTATCTATAAAGAAATTATTCCTTAACCTACTACCCTCCAATTTCAGATCATAACCCCTTGCCCTAGTGCTCTTTTTTCAGCAATGCTTTCACCTTTAGCTTCATTAAATCCCCTAATATACTTAAATGTTTCTAATATGTAACCTCTCTCCTTCCATCCCTGTAAGCTATCAGCTATGCATGTTAAAGGGCCATAAAAGCTAAAAAAAGAAAATGCTCTGGTAGAGTATTTTATTAATGGATTCTTGCTTGCATATAACTATGTGTGTAACCCTATAAAGGTGATAAACAAATAGTTGAAGCCAGCTCCAGAATATCAAGACACTACTGGGACCTAGCTGAACACATTTAGTGAGCCAATGACAAGTGGTATATGTGTGGAACCACTAATTCCCAGCTAGTTCACAGTAGAGCATTGCTTTACTTTTCAACAAAGAATACCAATAGAATGAAGTAATTTGATAATAGAAGTAAAATGAAAAGCCTCTTAAAATTGCATGCGCTGTCTGAAACTTTTAATTCTGACTTTCATTTCCCTTTAAGGTCATGACATATTTCCCTGTAGGTTCTATTTTGTAGATCATTTTAGTAGCCCAAGTTTGATCAGTTTCTAGTCTGTTTATATCCTTCTGGATGTTTTCATTATCAGTACTAAGACCAGTTATTCTGTGTTCAACTTTATACAGCATTATATGTCTAGTATGACATGGAATATGGAAATAAAATATTGACGGATATAAAACTTTATTTCTCAATAAACAGTCTGTTTCACATATGTGTGTTCTAATTCTGAAACAAAGGCAGTAATGAATATTACTAACCCAATAGCTTTCACAAATATTGCAAGATAAAAAGCAAAAAAGTGAATTCAAATTTTAAAGGACCATTAAAATACAGTAAAATTACATAATTAACAAGTGCAAAATAAAAAGAAAATACAATAACACTTGCTCTGAATTTCAAATAAGCAATAGATTTTTTCCCCATTTGCTGGCCCATTGTAACATGTGACAGTCATCAGCCAATCACATACTAGTATATGTTTACACTGTGAACTTGTGCCCATAATCAGTAGGGGCTAGTACCTCAGAAAGTATGCATGTAAAAAGACTGTGCAATATTTGGCAATGGAAATAAACTGGAAAGTCCCTTAAAGCTACATGCTCTATCTGTATCGTGTAAGTTTAATTTTGACTTTAGTGTCCCTTTAAAGGATCGTTAAATATGGTAGAATTTAATCATCAAGAAATGCATGATAAAAAGTCTATTTGTATTTCAGATAGCTGAGCTAAAGTAAGGATGAAAGAGTCTAACCTCAAACTGAATGATGGTGTTCTCGTCAACATCCAGATCTCTTGTGGTGATGCAATGCTCGCCAACTTCATTTGAAACAAAAACCATTGCTGAATCTTCCTCACTAGTAAAAAACAGAACAATATATATATATATATATATATATATATATATATATATAAACCAAATTGTTAAATCGGAAGGCATTGCGTATATGAAAATATAGGCAAAAGAAATGTACTGCTAAAGGATATGTATAGCTATTAATCACTTTTATATGGCCAGTGATATTGTAAATTAAAACAAAAAATGCTGTCTTCTTTAGCACGCCAAAATAATTTATTCTAGAAACACAGTTTAGATGTTTATTGCTATTTATTTGAAGACAAATATGCAAGATTTGAATGAATACTTACGGTGCTCCCTTTGAAGAGTAAGGACAATAAAGACCAATATTTCCACCTGGATAGAAAAACCAGTTATCTTCATTGGGACCAAGGTCAAATGTATCATAAAGGATAGCAGGATTTTTTAAATTATTTCCATCGATAACAAAGTCTTCTATGATCCATATCTCATCTTTCTTTCCTGAAAAATGTTTAAGGACAGCATACATTTAAATCTGGCCCTTTTATATGTAGAAACAATATACATTACCTATCTATACCATAATGATCAAAAAAGTTATAATTCTGAAAATTTGTATATTTTGTTACTTTAAAGGGACATGAAACCCCAATGTTTCCTTCATGACTCAGATAGAGCATGCAGTTTTAAACAACTTTCCAGTTTACTTGTATTAAGTTATTCGCTTTGTTCTGTTGGTATCCTTTGTTGACAAACATACCTAGGTAGGTTTAGGAGCAGCAGTGCACTACTAGGAGCTAGCTGCTGATTGGTGGCTGTGCATATATGCCTCTTGTCATTGGCTCACTTGATGTGTTTAATGAGCTCACAGTTGAGCATTGTTGCCTCTTCAACAAAGGATACCAAGAAAATTAAGCACATTTGAAAACAGAAGTAAATTGTAAAGATGTTTAAATGTGTATGTTCTATCGCAATCATGAAATAAAACACTTGGGTTTCATGTTCCTTTACGATATCAAATATTAAAAAAAACTGTTATAATTATGTTATACCTGTGTTACAAGGTATAAGGTTTATATGTCAAAGTTTTTTAAAATGGTCGCCACTGCAGAAAGTAAGAAACATAGGACAAAATACAAAATCCCTTTGCAAAGAAGGGAATACTATACATAATATACTCAATGCCCTGATCCATCTGACAATTCAAGATTTATAAGGAGTTTATTTTATATTTGTTTCAACAGTTTTACTAATTTGCAATATTTTTGTGAAGTTTCTAAGAAAGAACTGTTGTATGTTTTTACAAATGTTCTTTTTGTTGATAAAATGGCCATTATAGTACAAAAATGAGATGTCATTTTAGCCCTAGTGACCCCACACGCTTATGCATTAAACCCCCAGAAAGGGGTTAAATGCAAAGTTAAAGTACTGCTTGGGAGCTGCAAAGAACAGCTGGTCCTCAGTGGAAATGGCCGGTGAGCAACTAGCTGTGTGACTGACATTGCTGATTGGGTCACAAGTCGTTTCCACTCCAGACCAGCAGTTCTCCATGTTTTTGCTTGCATAGTCATTCATTCTATTATTTAGAGTATTCTCTTTTTTAACATCTTACTATGGCGTTTATAGTTTTATCTTTTATCTTTAAAATTCATATTCTAAAAATGTGTATTGCATTGTATCTTGTTCACTGGCTTACATTAAAGGGACAGTCAACACCAGAATTTTGGTTATTTTAAAAGATAGATAATCTCTTAAAGGGACAGTCAAGTCCAAAAAAAAAACGTTCATGATTTAAATAGGGAATGTAATTTTAAACAACTTTCCAATTTTCTTTTATCACCAATTTTGGTTTGTTCTCTTGGTATTCTTAGTTAAAAGCTAATTCTAGGAGGTTCATATGCTAATTTCTTAGACCTTGAAGACTGCCTCTAATCGGAATGCATTTTGACCACTAGAGGGCATTAGTTCATGTGTTTCATATAGATAACATTGAGCTCATGCACATGAAGTTACCCTGGAGTAAGCACTTATTGGCTAAAATGCAAGTTTGTCAAAAAAATTAAAATAAGGGGGCAGTTTGCAGAGGCTTAGATACAAGGTAATCATAGAGGTAAAAAGTGTATTTCTATAACAGTGTTGATTATGCAAAACTGGGGAATGGGTAATAAAGGGATTATCTATATTTTTAAACAACAAAAATTCTGGTGTTGACTGTCCCTTTAATTACCCATTCCCCAGTTTTGCATAACCAACACTGTTATATTTATATACTTTTTACCTCTGTAATTACCTTGTATCTAAGCCTCTGCAGACTGCCCCCTTATTTCAGTTCTTTTGAAAGACTTGCATTTCAGCCTATCAGTGCTCACTCCTCGGTAAATTCATGTGCATGAGCTCAATGTTATCTGTATGAAACACATTAACTAACCCCTCTAGTGGTGAAAAACTGTCAAAATGCATTTAGATTAGAGGCGGCCTTCAAGGTCTAAGAAATTAGCATATGAACCTCCTAGGTTTAGCTTTCAACTAAGAATACCAAGAGAACAAAGCAAAATTGGTGATAAAAGTAAATTGGAAAGTTGTTTAAAATTACATGCCCTATTTAAATCATGAAAGTTTTTTTGGGACTTGACTGTCCCTTTAAATGAAAACATTCACAGAAAAAATATCAATCTATTACTACTTGGTTAAATCATTGACATTCCAATCTAGCAGCCAAGGGGTTAAACAATATCTGCTTCAAAATATTCTGCATAAAGAATGCCTGGGGCAAATTTATTTTAGTAAATTGTGAAATACGCTGCTATACATTTCAAATTTTCCTTTTATGTGCCTTTTAGAATAAATAAATAAATAATCTGTTTGGTAGTTGATTTTATTCTGTCTTTCTTTCAACAAGAAGCATAAACCTTTAAAATGTAAGCTTCAGTCAATTCACTAATCAAAACACTGAATTCAATTTCTTCAAATTAATATCTATGTTGTTCTATATATGTTGTGATAGATACATTCTCCAAGACCATAGTGTTTTCTCAGTGATAATTTGTTACATTAAACATATACATATGTTATATTATCAATTTCCTGGTCATTCCTTACAATATCCCAGTAGGTTGGATTCTATTCTAGGTGAGAAAAAAACATGAATTTTGTGATACGCTTTCAAACTGAAAAAGCATTAACCCTGTATCTGATACCAGGGCCGGCTCTATAACTGGATAGGTGGGACCATGGGGCAGCATATTATAGCTAATAGTTTTTTTTTTTTAAAGAGAAATAAATATTATATAATACCCATCTGCATGTGAACTTTAATCTCTGAGACAAATTACTCTGGTTGGGTTTAGACTGTAGTGGGCAGAGTGTGCAGAGAGTTGAGGGTGTCATTTTATTTTAGGACCCAAGCAACACAATGTCTTGAGCAAGCCCTGTGTGACATTGAGTTTCAGAGTAAAACAAGACAATACCATTATGGTACGGTTGCCAGAGCCTGAATCTTGTGGCATTGGTCTGTGCTGAGTAAGGCAGAGGAACATTGACAAACAGCACATCAGTGGTTTGGGTGAAGTAAAACTCGTCCATTAGGTTCCATGTAATCCCCCCACTGCTGGAGTACTGGAGCAGGATGGAGTGGGACCTTTCTGGGGTTCCTAAAACAGAAATGATAATGATTAGGAAAAATAAAACAAATTATAATTAACAAAAGTCAATGATCTGGATTAAAAAAGAAAATCACCAAATTCACTTTGCATATATATATATATATATATATATATATATATATATATATATATATATATATATATATATATATATATATATATCCAAGTGCAAACAAAGGAGTTTCCCGCTGTGAGTAAGATAAAAATTGTAGATTTATTGGTATATATTAAAAGCATATACAAAGCATGAGGGTTTAAAAAAGGGCATCAGATCAGGTCTCATGCGTTTCAGCTCTGCTGAGCCGTACTCATAGACCTCTGATCTGGTGCAGTAACTGCACAGCTATATACTCATTGTAGTGAGGTTAATTAAAAACACACTTGCCCAATTTAATTACTGTCTGTTAACCCCTAATGTCACTATTATCCAGTTTACAATTTATAATTTGTATGGGGTACAAAAGACTACATGTGTATGTATATGCTATTTTATTGGGGCTTCTGGAGTCTATTGTAATATGAGATATAACAATTAATTAAATAAATAAATAAGTAAATAAATAAATAAATAAAGTCTATCTGCCCATTATGTAGTGAATTTTGCCACTTTTTCTTTTCATTAATATATATATATATGTTGGTCTACAGTCAACTATATGAAAATGGCAGAATAGTCCTATCTATTTTTAGTTTTTAATTTTTAACGTCTTGTTGTTCTCTTTACATTAGATATAATTACAGGAAATTGTTTAAATTAATACAGAAACTCTGTTTTGGACCCTTAGTTGATATTAGGGTTTACATTTTCCATTCTGGGACTATATGACTAATGGGTTCATTCCCAAAAGTTTATGAGTTCAAACCTGGAGTTAAAACCATAGGGAGCATTTGTTTTTAAGCGGAACATCCAATATACCTCTTTCTTACTAAGTATATTGTCTAGATCACCACCTCCTGAGTCTAGGATTATTTTTTCTACTACTGTCCATTTGAGTGATTTTGTGTTCCTATTATGTACCTCTATAAAGTGCTTTGTTATGGGTAGGAGTTTGTCTTCTCTTTGTCTGCTCTTTTCTGTATCTACCGTGATACTAGATAAATGCTCTCTAATCCGGTTTCTTATTTCCCTTACCGTTTTACCGATATATTGAAGTTTACAAATATTACACTCTATGAGATACACTACCCCTTTGTCTCTGCAATTTAAGTGTCTGTTTATCTGGAATGTTTCACCAGTCTTCATCGATTTGAAAGTGTTTCCTATATCTGCGTGTTTACAAGCTTTGCAGTCACTATATCCACACTTATAGAGTCCTTTAGATTGTAACCAAGTTGTTCGTTTATTTGATTTTAAATTTGTAGGGGAAACTATGTTCCCTATCGTTTTGCCTCTCCTATATGAAAATAAACAGTTTCTGTCAAATTTTTTTTGCTAGGCTACTGTCAGCTTTCAAAATGGGTAAATGCTTTTTTATTATATTACATAGTTGTTTATACAGTGGCGAATATTGTGTAACAAACTTAATTCTATTAGTATCAAACCTAGGTTTCTTTTTTGGTTTTGTTTTAATCAAGTCTTCCTGTTCTTTTGAGGACACTGCCATACGGGCATTTTTTATAGTTTGTTTACTATAACCTCTATCTTTTAGTTGTTTGTCTAAAATCTTAGCCTCCTTTAGATAGTCTACTTCATTAGAACAGTTTCTTTTTACTCTGATGTGTTGGCCTTTTGCTATGGCCCTAAATGTTTCTTTAGGGTGGTTACTCTTTGCATGCAAAAGTGCATTTTTAGTTATTGGTTTTTATATATAGTTGTCTCAATTGTGCTACTAGTAATGTCACCTCGTAGCGTGAGGTCCAAGTAGTTGATCTCTCTATTATGTAGTTCATGTGTGAATCTAACTCCCATTCTATTAGCTCCTATGTATTTTAGAAAGTTCTCTATTGAGGCATCGTCCCCTTCCCATATTAGGATGAGGTCGGCAATAAATCTGTTATACAGTTTAATGTGTTCCTTGAAGGGGTTTCCACCCGCATAGATGTGGCACAGCTCCCACCAACCCATAAATAGGTTGGCGTACGTGGGGGCAAATTTGGCCCCCATAGCTGTGCCGCATCTCTGCAGGTAGAACACCCCTCCATATGAGAAATAATTATGCGTCAAAAGATATTCTATGATTCTCAACAGATATTCCTGAAAAGCCTCCTCTAGATTGCTGCGTGTGTGTAAGAAATATTTTACTGCTTCCAAACCAAGTACATGTGGTATATTACTATAGAGTGACACCACATCTAACGTTAGCCATCTACTTTTGGTAGTCCAAGTTAACTTTTTCAATTTTTGTATTAAATGTGTGGAGTCCCTAAGATAACTGGTTAAGTCAAGAACTAAGGGCTGTAAGATGGAGTCCACCCATTCTGATACAGGTTCCAATAGTGATCCCATCCCTGATACTATGGACATTCTCAGTACTTTTGTGTACTTTCGGGAATATGTGAAATACCGGGGTCTTGGGTTGTTTGTTGTTCAAATAATCATGTGTAGCTTTATTTAAAAAACCATTTGCTAAGCCCTCATCCAGTAAATGGGAGAGTTGGAGTATATAATTTGATTTTGGGTCCCCTTTTAGTACTTGGTAATTGTTGGTGTCATTGAGCTGTCTCATTATTTCTTTGTCATAATCTGTTTTGTTTAATACGACTATACTACCCCCTTTATCTGATTTTTTTATGAATATATTGTCATTCTCTGCAAGTTCTTTTAGAGCCATTCTCTCTTTTCTTGTTAAATTAGTATCATAATGGGGGCTGCTGACTGTATTTAGTTGTTCCAAATCTTCGACTACTCTCTCTTGAAATTGTTCTAAGATTGTGCCCCTAGATTGAATAGGGTAAAAGGTAGATTTAGATTTAAAACCTGTGTGTGAATTTTTTTCCTCAATATTTACTTGCTCACTTAAGAGGCTCATTAGGGTCTCTCTTGCACATGAATCCTGAAAATCTAATTGTGTTTCTGATGTAGTTTCCTCAGCTATTGGATTTTCCTCTGTCACTACTACTGTTTCTTGTGCGTTATAATAATGTTTTTTGAGGGTCAAATTTCGGACCATCCTGTTGTATACATACATACAGTATATATTATATACACACAATCTCTTTTTTTTTCAATTACTATTTGCTAAGGTACAGAAAAGAAAAGAAATATTTCTGCCACTGGAGAGAAAGTTATATAATATATATATATATATATATATATATATATATATATATATATATATATATATATACACACACACATGTGTAGGTCATGTGTAAACATAACAATATTACCACTGTATATGTAGCCATAAGCTATAGACTGGTGCAAATGAGTTTGAGAAATTAAACTTAGTGTTCTTTATGCACAATTTATACAGAAAATGTAAGTGCTTTCAATATAACATACTACAAAATGTATTGTACAAGTTTCCAAGTAATCACCTAGTGTACTTCTAGTATTTTTTAATTAACTTTTTCAAACCTTAGATAATTTTCTGTGATACATAAAATTGATCTTAATATATCCTAAAATGTAATCAATGCTGCTATTTTGTATACAAATATACAGCACATGACCTACAAGTAAATTATAATAATTATTTTGTAACTTGGCACAGAAACCCAGATGATACATTAATTCTTAGCTAAAAAGTCATGTCTTGCAGTTATGAAAATTGTTTACAAGTGCAATTATTGTTACAGGTTTTATAGTTGACCCAACATCTCCTATCAATTTCTCTAATACAGAATACTTACCTTTAGTAACGAATTTAAATGAAAATTGAATGTACAATGTATGAGTGCAGTCCAGATCTCTTGAGACAAGCATTCTTAAGCCTTCCTGAAAATGCAGAAAATTTGTTTTACAATTATATCTGGTCAGTACAGTACAACTAATTGTTAATCTATTTTACAGCATTTTGGTCTGCATGTCCTTCTGTTCTTTACATTATAATATAGACTTAGATTGTAAAGTCTTTAGGGAGTCTGCCTTCTTTGGCTCATCTTTATTTATTGTATGTCATGTGGAATCTGTGGCTGCATTACACATAATAAAAAAAATAATACAATAATATCGTATCTATCTGAGGCTGTATCTTACCCCTCTGAAGATAAGTGCCGTTCCAGACTTGATGGTTTCCCCATTTAGATTTCCCCTGTCTGCCCCATATACTTCAGGCCACATGTCAGGATGCAAGTTACTGTTGAAGTCGTCTTTCAGAATGGATGGTAGTGAAGTTAAAGGGACACAGTAAGCTCCACCAAAGCCACGGTCACAGCTAAAAGGAAAAAGTACATTAGTGTTTATATTTTATGAAAATCTTTGCCTTTTGGCAGGGAATAAACATTTCCACTACTTCCTCTCAACTGCCCTAATCTCTGCTTCACAACCTCTGCCTCAAGATTTTCCAGACTTCTCCCTGAACTTCACAGGCTCCACCCGTTCCTCCCAGTCAAAATTTGCAAAATTCAAGTGTTACGAGTTATGTATTTATAATTTTCAGAATACTCCTCTACCTGAAGTACTATTTTCTTTACTTACACACAGTGGCCTGAATCACATATTCCGTGGCCTGAACACATCCAAGGACATCCAGATGAAAGGATTACATTATCTATGGCCCAGGCATCAGAACTGGGACCATAGCTATTCTGTATCCATCTAAAGCGTGTTCTTGGGGAACTAGAATAAAGGATAATAGATTTATTTTATATCACACAACTGGATAACTAAGGATAGGCAATATACTATAATAATGTATATAAGACAGTGATCTAAGACAATGCCATTCATCTTTACAATAAATTAATTTTATACAACCAAATGTCTGTAAATTAAAATGAAAACACACTGGTCCATCACAATGCTCTGCAGCAACTTCCTGGGTATGGTGACCCTTAACTGAAAGTACTAGTGTGGACACTAAGTGACTGAGTTGACAGTCAAGCTGATTTATCAGTTCTGTAAGAACAATGGTATGTGTGTGGTTTTAATTTTTTAGATACTCTTCAATCAGTGGTGTGCTGTATCCTTGTATTTGTATAGATTGATATCAACAAACGATGACATAAATAACATTTATAACTTAGAGCCTGTTTTGCTGTGTTTCGCACTTTACTTTTATTAAAAATGATGGCCTCAGAGGTAACACAAAAGGCTTACACTGTTGAAGGTGGCAGGTAGACAGTAATTCGCTTCCAATTCTGGAATCTTTCAGATGAATATACAGAGCTTTCTGTATAATGTAAACATCCAATACTAGGTGGGACACACTCTTCAGTCACTTGTTGCCAGTCACGTCCATTATTTAATGAGTACTGGAGATTAACCTTGTGAGCATCACTAAAGGGCTTGCTGCATCCCATGCTCAACTCAAACTGGAGAGATGATGAAGCCATCACATGGAAATCCCAAGTCTCAGCATAACGAGGTTTCCCTGATAAACAAATGTTACTTCAATCAATACATTATAAAATACAAAAATACTTAGGGGTCTAATTCTAATGTTAAGTGCCTTATTTTGAATTCTGTAGGGTTTCAAACTCAAACACATTCAAATCAATTTGAAAAATCCATGATAACCAATGTTTTGAAAGCTGCATGTGTGATATGAAAACATCAGCTGTGTTTTGCATCCAAAAACACTCTTCAAACATATATTTATCAGATTTTATTTATCAACTTTAGTAGCCCAACCCTCTTGAAAAATAATTTTAGCCTGCTTCAAACAGCAAATTTTACCTTTTTTTTTTTTTGCCTAAAAAATGTGGAGAATAAATTGTGTAATCTCACAATGAGATCTTTGTATGACTAGCATGGCTATAATGACAAAGATCGAATTGAGAGATTCAAAGTGTTGCGGTTTCGCATTTCAATATTGGAACCTGTTGCATTAAAATAATCCTCATTTTTAATAAAAAAATGTGGCTGAGTTGAAACCCATGTGTACAGCCGTGAAGTGCCTGGCAAGCACAGCACATGCCAAACAAGGAATAAGTCTGGGTAGTGCTATCTTCAAACAGTGAAACTTAAAGTGATACTGAACCCAATTTTTTTCTTCCATGATTCAGATAGAGCATGCAATTTTAAACATCTTTCTAATTTACTCCTATTATCAATATTTCTTCATTCTCTTGTTATCTTTATTTGAAATAGCAGGAATGTAAGCTTCCAAGCCGGCCCATTTTTGGTTCAGAACCCTGAATAGCACTTTCTGATTGGTGGCTACAGTTAGTCACCAATCAGCAAGTGCTACCCAGGTGCTGAATAAATTAGAAAGTTGCTTAAAATTGCATGCTCTGGGGTAGATTTAACAAGGGCCGAATGGGCCTTGTTCCCCTTGTTTCAGCGCGAACCTTTAGGCTCGCCTGAAACAGCAGTTATGAAGCAGTGGTCTGAAGAACTGAAAACTTGTCTGCTGCCTCTGAGGCTGCGGTCTTCAATCCGCCCGATCCTATACGATCGGGCTGATTGACAACCCCTGCTAGCGGCGAATCTGCAGGGGGCGGCATTGCACAAGCAGTTCTAGTGAACTGCTTGGCAATGATAAATGCCGACAGCGTATGCTGTCGGCATTCAGCCATGTCTGTTGGACATGATACGCTACATCGTATCATGTCGGACAGAGATTAGTAAATCTATCCCTCTATCTGAAACATGGAAGAAATAATTTGGGTTTAGTGTCCTTTTAAGGAGAAAAAAAAAAATTAAGTCAATAAGAGTAAAATAAAAAAGAGTAGTAATAACACAAGAAAAAAAGGTCAAAATGCTAAAAAATTGCCATGCTACAAGTTATCACAGTCCTTCTTTGCAGGAATCAAATAATAGGAATACAGAGAAATTCAAGTAGAGTTAATTATGTAAACAGAAGTGGAGGGATTCATACAAAAAGAGAGACAATGAAGCCATATGGTGACCAGCACTTTCCCCACCATTACCCTAGACATTTCACCTAATTACTGCTTTAATAGCGCTTCTATATTGTAATACCAACCCGCCTTTAATTGTTATTATTTGATTTTATGCTGTGAAAATCAGTATAGAGTTTTCATAATTTCTAATTTTATGCAAAAATATCGCTGTTTAGACAGAAGTTCTAATGTCCGAAGAGAGGAAAGATTTTCCAACACAGCAAATAAGTTGAGTGTATAATCTGATATAATTAATGCATTTCGAGCTTCACATTTATGTAATAAAATAGCTTTGCAAGTAGACATGCAGTTTATTACAAAAAGATTTAAGTGCCATGTAATGCAATAGTATATTTTATATTAAAATCTAAAATAAAACATTTTTTAATTTTTTTTTTTTATATATATTTTTTACATTTTATTTTACTTGGATTTATTTTTTAATTATTTAGTTTCAGATTTTACATTTGGGATATTTAATGCATTGCCACAACAGGAATACACACCAATATTTTCATTAAACAGAAGTACGGTATCCATGGACAGACAGTCAATATCTACTTGTCCTCCCTGGATTCTGTACCAGTTGGCCTGAAGATCAACAGAACCATCAAATTTATCTTGAAATCCAGTTCGGGAGCTATCATTCATTCCTATCAGGATATCATCTAGTGCCCACTGAGCCGATTGTCTCCCTGTAAAAAAATAAATAAAAATAAAATAAAAAAGAGATTTAGAAAAACACAATTAAGCAAAACTGGGTAAGGACAAGCTTGGGTGATCAAAAGATGTCTTATAATCAGTTTGCTCTCATTGCTTCTATACAGATGTCATTTTTTTATTTATTTATATAAACTTTAGTAAATCCTTATTTCCTCTATAAGGAAACATGTTTTTAAAGGATGGATCATATTAGCTCATTAGAACATTATATTATTTTTAAACAAATGCTCTTTGGAAAACTATAGGGTCGATCATGCTCTATAGTTTGATAATTATTTCCACAATAATGGCTCCTAATGACCACTTTTCAATGCCGGCTTGAACACAAACATTGGATTGCTGAAAAATGCGCCTATAGTTACCAGGACACAGTCCTGTTCAATGTGATCACAATCCAAAAACATGATGATTATCAACACATTTACAGGCCCTTTTTACACTTATTGATTTTGACAGCTTAACAGACTTCATATGCCTGAATTGTATAAATAATTGCATTTCTGTAATGTTAAGTTACAGAACTTTATAAAAAACATAATTTGACTAGGCAATCATATTGACACAAACTTATTGTTTGGTGTTCTGTGTTTTCTATTGGCAGTCTAGAGCAATCACACAGGTTTTATAAAAAATAAGAGCCAAAGGGGCCGATTTATCATCGGTCTGGCCGACATAATCCGCTCATCTAATCATGTTCGACAGACATCGATGAATGCCGACATTTATCATTGCACAAGCAGTTCTGGTGAACTGCTTGTGCAATGCCCCGCCCCCTGCAGATTTGCAGCTAATCGGCTGCTACCAGGGGGTGTCAATCAGCCCGATTGTATAGGATCGAGCGGATTGATGTCAGCAGCCTCAGAGCAGGCGGACCAGTTATGGAGCAGAAGGCTCGCACACAAACAGGGGCAATTCGGCCCCAAAGTGTGTGTTTTTAAAAGATATATTCCTAAATTCTCAACGACTTGTGTCTTGATCTGGTGTCACTGAAAAAACAAATAAAATAACCACATTAGAGTAGACTGTTTTAAGAGTGTTGTGGTATTTTTTTGTGGATTTAAAAAAATAAAAAAAAATATTTTTTAAGTCATTATCCTGCACAGGAAAACCCGTACTGGACAGTGAGAATGTAAACTTTTGTCAAAATTGAAGTTGCATTATTTCCATGAAGAAAATCTCACTGCTGTTTGAAGAACAGTGTGTGATCATCTTAAAACCTGCTTCTGTAGATTGTAGAAGATGCAAAAACTGTCTTCTGCAAGATATTTATTTCTCAGTTTTCCTTGATTCTAGGCTAAAATTAAGCAAAATCAGATACAGTGCCGGAATTTTATTCTCAATATTCTTACATGCAGATGATGTCATCTAATTTACATTTTTAGAAGCAGACAGAAAAACATAATTTTTTATTTCAATTGATGTTTCTATTTAACCAATTAGCAATATACATTCCTCTTTGGTCGGCAATAGATTAATTGCATTATTTCATACCAATGTAAACAAATTACATTTTTAATATTTATGAACACTCAAGACTCAAAACGCAAGACATACAGGGACAGTTTGGATAAGATGAAAGATGTACAATTATGTTATTTAATTTAAGAAACAAAAAAAAAAAAACACATAGTCTTACCATGTTGTGGCTGCCACCATCGAAAAGCAGTTGTCAATGTCTTAGCATCCCGAGGTAACTCGATAGAGATAATCTGAGGGTCCAAAAAGGACATAAAGTCCAATTCACGTAATGAATTCCAGCTAATACCATTGTCATTTGTATACTGGACGACAACTCCTGCATTGTAAACATAAATGCAATATTATTATATGTGCCATACATAAGGTTACATACATTTTACTGCATATCGCTGTGTTAGGTTCTCTGCCGTGTCTCACGGCATGAAAACGGGGCTCCCATTGGAGCCTGTGGAAGCTCGCTCTTGTGAACGCAAAGCTTCCCTGCAATGCAAATGCAAGATCGTGTTCGCATTGCACACAACTTGTAATACCAGCGCACATTTGCGAAAACTATATTTTACGCTCCACTCGTAATCTGGCCCTAAATTGTATTATATGAGGTATTTAGTGCACCCGCGCTATTTGACATGCAGCTGTTATCACGTCCTAGACTATTGCTCTTGTAATATGATTTTTTTTAAAAAAACATTATTGATTGTGCTCAAGCGATGCTAACACACAGATGCGCTAAAATATTCTTACTTTTATAATGTGTGTGTATATACAGTATATATTTATATAAAGCATTGCAACTACTATTATATTAAGCTTCAAAATATTATTTTTGAGAATAATAAACAACAAAATTCTAAATATAAATATTTCAACCTTCATTTGAAATGACAGCTTTTTACACTGATGTTTTGTATCAGACACCTATTTTTACTTAAATTCTAGTGTACGTTTTAACATCTAATATTCATGTATGAGAATAAGAAAAATGTCTGTGGGATGCAAAGAACACATATGATCCAAATCTTTTATAAATCTAAGGTTTTGACCAGAAATGCTTTTGCTCGTGTACTATTAAAGTTCCCATGGGACCTACGTACAGCGCTGACATCTCGGCAGTAAGCAAGGAGAGTTCAGCGTTTAGGAAGGAAGCCATGCAGAGGTAATATGTGCATATCTCAATTCACAAGGTAAAGATGTAGTGCTGAAGTATTTTACTACATTTTTTTTTTTTACAAATTATATTTTGTTACTAAAATGTTACACTTGCGCAGAGAGAGAGAGAGAGAGAGAGAGAGAGAGAGAGAGATTTTAACAAATATTTTTCTGCTTGAAAACAAATTAAAAGTATTTCTGATTTAAAGGGATACTAAACCAAAAATTCTTCTTTTATGGTTCAGATAGAGCATTCAATTTTAAGCAACTTTCTAATTTACTCCTATTATCATTTTTTATTCTCTTTGTATCTTTATTTCAAAAAGCAGGAATGTAAGCTTACGAGCCAGGCCATCTTTGGATCAGCACCTGAGTAGCGCTTGCTGATTGGCTGCTAAATGCAGCCACCAATCAGCAAGCGCTATCCAGGGTGCTGAACCAGAAATGGGCCGGCTCGTCATCTTACATTCCTGCTTTTTCAAATGTGCTTAGTACAAAGTGCATTAACCAGCCACTTGTAATGGCTGGTTATTCAAAGTGCGCCCATAAACGGGCACATTACATTAGCGCTTCACTTGTAACCTGGCCCCTAATGTTTAGTATAAGATTACTAATAGAATACCTTCATTTCTTGCTTTTGGTTTGCTGCAAGATGAACCGCCACTCTTGCTTCCAATTTGTATGTAAAACTGAACTAGTCTGAAAAGTAAACAAAACAAACTGTGAAGAAAATATTAAGATGACTATATGATTATAATATGGGCCACCAGTAATTCCATTACTACATGCATATCCTAGAGGCAGACGTTGTCAATGTGTTTTTTAGTTCAAATAACATTAACAAAGCGTGGTATCTTATCATTTTATTACGCCGCAAATGATCATGATATAATCGCTGAATAAATATATCATCCATTGAATCTTTCATATTAAAGAGAGGGTATTACAAATTGTGTATTTTCAGAATATGCAGGTAACCTACACTATCTTAGGTGAAACAATGACATACAGGTCACTATACTTAAAGGGACAGTGTAATGTATAATGGGTTTCTCCTTAATGTGTTTCCAACTAGTTGTAGTACCAGCTGCAGAGTTTTAAGTGTATGGGGAAATGTTCCTTAAAGGGACATTAAACTCAAATTTTTTCTTTCATGATTTAGAAAGAGAATGCAATTTGAAACATCTTTCTAATTTACTTCTATTATCTAATTTGTTTTATTCCCTTGATATTCTTTGCTGAAAAGCATATCTAGATATGCTCAGTAGCTGCTGATTGGTTACTGCACATAGATGCCTCAAATGATTGGCTCTCCCGTGTGTATTTCTTCAGCAAAGGATATCTAACAAATTAAGCAAATTACATAATAGAAGTAAATTGGAAAGTTGTTTAAAATTGTATTCTCTATCTGAATCATGAAAGAAAAAATGTGGGTCTGTTCCTGAAAGTGGTAAGATGTCTCCCATACGAATAATGAGAGCTCTCTGCTACATAAAAGTTTGCAATGCAGGGTGAATTACAGAAGGGGAAACTGGCGTGTTTTAAAACTTAAATATTATGCTTAATATAAATCAAATGACGCTATTTGACTGCAATGTCCCTTATATATAGATACATATTAAATAATGTACATGATAACTATGTGCTGCTACAGTATCACTCTGATCCCTAGTAAAGGCCACAACTACCCAAAGTGGAAATAAAATACTAGAAAATTCAACATCTTGTCCTCAAGAAGATTTTAGTTACCTGAATTTCTTTTATAATTGTTAAATGGCCATTGTACTGTACTGTATTATTTTTCTTTGTTACAGATATAAAAGTGGGCATTTCAAAAGGGTTTCCTTTTTTTCCCTACTTGCTTCACAAAGATTTACCTTACATTTCTTTTTATAGAAAAATAGTTCTAACATCTGATTGATCCTCTTTCACATACTTGATAGGAAAAAATGTCTTTTATTTATTTTATGTAAAAGAATGTGTTTTTACATTGTCACTAATGGCATCTTGTCCTCCTTTGGATTAAAAAAAGATCAATGGCCTGTAGTTTCAAGCATTGCTATTAAAGGGATATTAAACAGTAAATACAAGCCAGACACAATGATGTATTCAAAGCAAAGATTAGTCTTAGGGGCCGATTTATCAAATGTCTGTCTGACGTGATCCGCTCAGCGTCCATGTCCGACAGACATCGCTGAATGCCGACAAACTGCTTGTGCAATGCCTAGCAGGGGGTGTCAATCAACCCGATCGTACCCGATCGGGCGGATTGATGTCCGCAGCCTCAGAGGCGGTGGACCAGTTAAGACCGCTGCTTCATAACTGCTGTTTCCGGCGAGCCTAAAGGCTCGTGCGGAAACAGGGGCATCAGGGGCCATTCGGCCCTTGATAAATCAGCCCCTTAGAATGATATTTAGATGTATTTATTTACAATTAAATTAGTTGTTTAAATATTGAAAGGATAAGTGTAAACATTTTCTTTCTATAACAAAAACTTTAGTTTAAATAATTTAATGGGCACCGCCAAGTTTTAACTTAACCCCTTAATGACCGGACCATTTTTCAATTTTCTTACCCTTAATGACAATGGCTATTTTTACATTTCTGCAGTGTTTGCGTTTAGCTGTAATTTTCCTCTTACTCGTTTACTGTACCCACACATATTATATACCGTTTTTCTCGTCATTAAATGGAGTTTCTAAAGATACCATTATTTTCATCATATCTTATAATTTACTAAAAAAAAAATGATAAACTATGAGGAAAAAATGGAAAAAAACACACTTTTTCTAACTTTGACCCCCAAAATCTGTTACACATCTACAATCACCAAAAAAAACCCATGCTAAATAGCTTATAAATTTTGTCCTGAGTTTAGAAATACCCAATGTTTACATGTTCTTTGCTTTTTTTTTGCAATTTATGGGGCAATAAATACAAGTAGCACTTTGCTATTTCCAAACCACTTTTTTTCAAAATTAGCGCTAGTTACTTTGGAACCCTGATATCTGTCAGGAATATCTGAATATCCCTTGACATGTATATATTTTGTTTTAGAAGACATCCCAAAGTATTGATCTAGGCCCATTTTGGTATATTTCATGCCACCATTTCACCGCCAAATGCGATAAAAAAAAAAAAAAGTTCACTTTTTCACAAATTTTGTCACAAACTTTAGGTTTCCCACTGAAATTATTTACAAACAGCTTCTGCAATTATGGCACAAATGGTTGTAAATGCTTCTCTGGGATCCCCTTTTTCAGAAATAACAGACTTATATGGCTTTGTGGTTGCTTTTTGGTAATTAGAAGGCCGCTAAATGCCACTGCGCACCACACATGTTTTATGCCCAGGAGTGAAGGGGTTAATTAGGGAGCTTGTAGGGAGCTTGTAGGGTTAATTTTAGCTTTAGTGTAGTGTAGTAGACAACCCCAAGTATTGATCTAGGCCCATTTTGGTATATTTTATGCCACCATTTCACCGCCAAATGCGAGCAAATAAAAAAAAAAAACTTTAAATTTTTCACAATTTTAGGTTTCTCACTGAAATTATTTACAAACAGCTTGTGCAATTATGGCAGAAATTGTTGTAAAAGCTTCTCTGGGATCCCCTTTGTTCAGAAATAGCAGATTTATATGGCTTTGGCGTTGCTTTTTGGTAATTAGAAGGCCGCTAAATGCTGCTGCGCACCACATGTGAATTATGCCCAGCAGTGAAGGGGTTAAATTAGGTAGCTTGTAGGGAGCTTGCAGGGTTAATTTTAGAGATCAGCCTCCCACCTGACACATCCCACCCCCTGATCCCTCCCAAACAGCTCTCTTCCCTCCCCCACCCCACAATTGTTACCGCCATCTTAAGTACTGGCAGAAAGTCTGCCAGTACTAAATAAAAGAGTTTTTTTTTTTTTTTAAATAAAAATTATAAAATATTTTAGTTGTGATGGACCCCTGCCTTAGCACCAACCTCCCTGATCCCCCCCTCCAGCTCTCTAACCCTCTCCCCTACCTAATTACCGCCATCTTGGGTACTGGCAGCTGTCTGCCAGTACCCAGTTTGGCCCCACAAACCAAACTTATTTTAATTGTATTTATAACTTTTATTTGTGTTTAATTATTTCTGTAGTGTAGCAGCCCCCCACAATACCCCCACCCCCTCCCCCTCACAGATCCTTTTAAATATAAAAAAAATAAAATAACTTTTTTTTCCCTTACTTTTTCATTGGTGTCAGTGTGGCTAATGTGCGCATGTGCACGTGCACGTGAGCCCACGTGCACGCGCGCCCACATGCACACGCACACCCGTGCACGTGCACGCGCGCATCGTGCACGTGCGCGCACACGCTCCCTCCTCCCACCGGTCAAAGGCACCATCGGCACCATCACTACCGGTGCAGAGAGGGCCACAGAGTGGCTCTCTCTGCATCGGAGTCTTGTAAAGGGGTATTGCAGGATGCCTCCATATCGAGGCATCACTGCAATACCCTCAGAGCTGCTGGAAGTGATTGTGATCACTTCCAGCACTCTGTTAGACAACTGACGTACCAGGTACGTCCATTGTCATTAACTGCTTGTTAATGCATGACGTACCTGGTACGTCAGTTGTCATTAAGGGGTTAAAGAGATATGAAACCCAAAATGTGTCTTTCATGATTCAGAAAGAGATTATAATTTTAAAAAAAGTTTCCAATTTACTTCTATTACCAATTTGCTTTGTTCTCATGTTATTCTTTGTTGAAGAGATACTGTATCTAGATAGGTTGCGTGCACATGTCTGGGGCACTACATGACAGGAAATAGTGCTGCCATCTAGTGCTTTTGCTAATATTTAACATTGTTGCAAAACTGCTGCCATATAGTACTGCAGACACGTGCACACTCCTGAACTTACCTACCTGCTTTTCAACAAAGGATCATAAGAAAAGCAGTCAATTTGATAATAGAATTAAATTGGAAAATTGTTTAAAATTGTATGTTCTATCTGAATTATTACATTTACCTTTATGTTTCCTCTGACCTCTCACTTCTTTTATATCTGTCCCTAATTGTTCTCAGCAGGAGATACGGATAAGAGAAAAACTTAAGTTCAAACATTGCAGCACCCATTACTTTAAAGAAGTTTAGTGGATTTTAGAATACCAACAATTATCATAGTTAAATTACAGGAACAATGGACACAAAATAATGACAATATATTGCTAAGTTTTTATTAACTACACATAATTAAATTATATTAAAATAAGGATTGGACATATGTCCTTCTAGCGAAAAAATACTCTAAATTGTGACTGTGCATCCAGCACTACAGTCATTTTATTTTATGATGGAGAACGATAAAATCAAGAGAAAGCTGATCATTTTTAGATAGGATAAATATATCAAGAAAAAAAAATATTCTTTAGCAAAGGATGGTAATATCAATCAGATGACATCCTGTTGTGGAGAGATAGCAATTCTTAAATATGATTCAATACACGCAGGTGGAGCATATGTTTTATTCTATTGTCTGGAGAAATAAAATGATGATGTCTGTCAATACATTATATATCTCACTATGGACACATCTTCCTTATTCTGATGTGACTATAAATATCATTTTATACAAATATCTAGTTTATTGGTAAACTACATAGCATTTTACAGTTTCAAAAATATATTATTCACATAAATATTACTCCTCACTCTCTAGACAAAATTGCACAATGTGTTATCTATAATACACTTATTTTTAAGAAAATGAAATAGTTTTATGCTGATATGAAAGTGCTTAATTTTTTTTTTTGTATTGACACAAGTTGAGAATTCTGCACCCCCTGAGAGTATTCTGTGAGATATCAATCTGCAGCTAAATTATTCAAAATGTTCTTTTTATACAAAGGGGAGTTTACATCAAGCATACAAATAAAACCATGATGTTGACCCCCTGCAAGAACAACATTAAAGGGACACTGTACCCAAATTTTTTCTTTTATAATTCAGAAAGAGCATGCAATTTTAAGCAACTTTCTAATTTACTACTATTATCAATTTTTCTTCGTTCTCTTGCTATCATTATTTGAAAAAGAAGGCATCTACGCTTTTTTTGGTTTCAGTACTCTGGACAGCACTTTTTTATTGGTGGATGAATTTATCCACAAATCAGCAAGGACAACCCAGGTTGTTCACCAAAAATGGGCCGGCATCTAAACTTACATTCTTGCATTTCAAATAAAGATACCAAGAGAATGAAGAAAAATTGATAATAGGAGTAAATTAGAAAGTTGCTTAAAATGTCATGCTCAATCTGAATCACAAAAGAAAAATTTTGGGTACAGTGTCCCTTTAAACGAGTATAAAGTATTTGTAAGTACATTAGTAAGAGACACCATACAATATGTACCTGATATTCGTTGTGTCTAAAGCAGCAGTTCTTGCTTCCCTTTTTCCAGGTCCATTAAAATAAAGAGATTTGCCATCATTCAGGATCCCACAACCAGATCCCACTTGACCACCAGTGATCTTGTCCCAAAGCTGGCTGAGCTTGCCTTCAAACCTATCAAACATCTCACTTGGGTTCGGCTTATTTGAGACACAGGTTCCATGTTCCGCTAAAATAAACAGACATTTGCTGATCGAGATATAGCTTTTATTTTAAATGTTTTTTTTATCTTTTATTATTTTACTGCATTTAAGAAACAAAAACAATTTCCATAATAAAAGAGCAGAATAAATCAGTAAACTTTACAACCATAATTAGATAACCGTAATCTAATCACAAGGCAGAGGATTACGACAGTCAAGTACATTTACTAGTAAAGCAAATAAGGACTATATCTGTCATGTAAACATTACAGTACACTGACACTATTTATAATATAGCTCAGAGAATTGTTAAGAACCAAGAGGAAAGAAAGAGACGGTAGAGTAAATATGGGAGCACCGTGTGATAGCTGAAGGAGGAAAGGAATAGGGTGAAGGGGAGAGAATATGGAACAAGGGGTTTAAAAATCAAATTAGACAATAACGTGTTATGTGATCTGATGCAGCTGCAAACATGAAACATGAAGTGTTCGCACTGATGACATGTTGTATATATTGTTCCCAATAAAGTTTTACTGATAGGAATTGGGTTTACTTATTTTTTTTTCATTCATGTGAGAAGTCCACGTTTCAATTACGGGAGCTATGGCATTAATAAATGCACTCTCTTTAGGGCAATTTGTAATAAAGCCAGACATATTTTGCATTTACATGTTTTTTTTATTTAAAATATTTAGAAACATCTTTAACACCCTCCTATTATGGCCTAAGAAACTGTCATGACCACCACCTATTTACTAGAGATCCACAACCTTTCCAACATAAATTAGAGGCCTTTTACATTTGCTTCCCCCGGGCAGGTATAGGTACCAGCAAGTTAGCAATTTATAGTTAAGCTCTGGTATTTGAGTGGAAACGAAAGATCGGTGAGTATTATTAAATATATCTACCCAGTCCTAGGTTCCAAGAAAATGTCTGCCTCTTCATACCACTTGTTAACAGATTGTGAGAGCAGGACTTTTGGAATTATTTACCAATTATTTTGCATTGGATAATCAGAGGAATATACATCAGACGCTAACTCTATAGAGGTGACAAACTGGGGAAAAAGGTACCAGAAGAGCTTGGTGAAATAGTCTAGCTAATAGGTCCATCAATTGAGTATTGATTCTGGCTGGTAGAGGGAAACGTAAGCCTAGAAGGCATATTCTCCTATGAATATAAATGATATTATACCATTTTGACCAAATACAGATACATTGTAACAAGAATTTACCTAAACTGGTAGTTCAGCCTATAAAACCCCATTGACTGTAATAGTTTATATAAAGGTGGTAAGACCACACCATGGGTTAATATTTAAATGGAGCAAAGTATTCACCCTGCTGTTGTGTGTCACTGGGTGTATGACACTAAACATGGAAAAGAGAATGAAAACCAGAGAGTTGTCTGAGGAGGTTAGAAAGAAGGTAATAGCCAAGCATGGTCTACATAAAGAGCTTGATGTTTCTGTGAGCACTGTTGCCAATATTATTAAGAAGTTTAAGGCACATGGGACTGTAGCCAACATCCCTGGATGTGGCCGCAAGAGTAAATTTAACTCAAAAATGATGAGAAAAATTGTTTGAATGGTGAAGAAAGAACCATGGACAACTTCAAAACAGATCCAAGCAGACTTTATAGCTTAAGGTACAACAGTTTTAAGTCAAACCATCCGTTGCTGTCTGACTGAAAATGGGCTCCATGGTAGAAGACCTAGGAAGACCCCCACTTCTAAGAGAAAAACACAAAAAGCCTAACTGGAGTTTGCCAAAGTGCATATTGACAAGTCATAGTCCTTTTGGACAGACGCAACAAAAGTAGAGCTTTTTGGCAAATCACAACAACTCCATGTTTGCAGAAGGAAAAACAAACTTTCAAGAAAAGAACACCATGGCCCCTATTTATCAAGGTCTGGCAGACCTCGCTGAATACGGCACGCAATACGCTCGCCGTATTCAGCATTGCACCAGCAGCTCACAAGAGCTGCTGGTGCAACGCCGCCCCCTGCAGACTCGCGGCCAATCGGCCACCAGCAGGGGGGGTGTCAATCAAACCGATCGTACTCGATCGGGTTGAATTGCGGAGATGTCTGTCCGCCTGATCAGAGCAGGCGGACAGGTTATGCAGCAGCGGTCTTTGTGACCGCTGCTTCATAACTGCTGTTTCTGGCGAAATCCAAGTTAAAAAGTGTAGAAATCTTATTCAGAGCTACAGAAAGTGCTTGATTGCAGTTATTGTCTTTAAAGGCTACCAATATTTTTGTCCGTGCCATTCTCATCTGTTTTACTGTTTAAATTAATATGTGATGTCATAAATCAAAAGAGACATTTCTGTTCTATTACAATTGAAATAAAGAATGGTGGATAAAAAATACTTTTGTTAATTTTTACTTAGTTCAGAGAAAATTGTGCGTTTTCCTAAAATAGTGGAAGGATACCAATACTTTACGCCACATCTCTATGCTTTGTTATCTTGGTATCCTTTGTTGAAGGGTAGGCTCAGGAGCAGCAATGCAGTACTGGTGAGCCAATGACAACTGCTACATATGTGTCACTAATCACCAACTATCTTCCAGCATTGGATTGTGGCAACTGAGCCTATGTACTGTAGGTATGGTCTTTAATAAAGGATACCAAGAGAACAAAGCAGATTTCATAACAGAAGCAACTTGGAAAGAGATTTAATATTTTTAAAATTGCATGCTAAATCTGAACCAGTTTAATTATGATTTTACTGTCCCTTTCAAGCACAACTGTGTACGCACTACACATCGAGTTGTGGGAACAGCACTCAAGCACTGGGTATCTCACAAAGTTGAAGGTCCTGGATAAGAAAACCTGGTATTGAGGGAGGAAAGCGATAACATAATGTAAAATTAATAAATCACAGCCTCTTCCAGCTGAGCATTTATAAGAACATAATCACAGTACCACAAGGTATTTCACACAGACAAACGTAGGTGATGAAGCTCAGTAAGATTAGGAAAATGACTCCAGACATACATCCAAGCCTGGGAGCATCTTCACCGTTTACCTCCCTTCTTTGGTGCCAAAAACCTCATCAACCGATCACTATTGATCACTATTTTAAATTTTACGATATTTTATCTGGATTCGTTTATTGTTCTCATTACTGATGATAGCTCATTTGCCTGATAAACTTGTGTGAATTTACACTAGTACAGATTGATTTACCTTATACATATTTGGCCAAAAGCAATACTAAAAATATATGAGCTAGGTGGTGTCCTAGATAAACTTTGTAATTATCTAGGATTTTTAAACAGATGACTTATTAAAGTTGATATGGTTGTCAGGTGTACTGATAAGACACATTAGTTTGCCAGTACAGTGTCTAGTGAGGGTAGTTAAATTGTGGAAAACGTGAAATGGACAATACAAAAAATGATATTTTGTGAATAGAAAACCCAGTTGAATCTATAATGAAGGAATCGTTTTCTGGGGGAAAAAAGTGTTATTAGGAACAGGTTTGTTGTAATAGGGTAACAAAATTGATCAGATCACAATCGTAACATTCTGAATGCACAGGTTATATTAATGTGTTTGAAAAATTCCTGACTTCCCTAGGGATAAAGGCTTCAGCATAGCTACAACTCTCCCTCCGTAGTGCTCTCCTGCATATCTGCAAAATACTTCTTCTGGTTTTCACCTCCCTTTCAATGCTTCCCGCTTGAATTCCTCATGTATGACATGAAAAGGCAGGAAACAAGGGGTTAATAACCGATACATGTGTCAAGAGTAATAAAGGGGTTGCATTCCTGTTTGTTACACTGCAGAACTTTAACCTCTTCATTGTCTTTGCGATTTTGGGTAATTACGACGTTAAAAAACACTGTTGAATTTTTTTTTTTTATACTGACAACTAACAGAGTTAAACCACGTTTGTATTTGTGGTACGAGCAATCAAGAGGAGAAATCACTGCTGTCTGTGAGTGTGTATTACAGCAGTAATTAAATCCCTTGATCATCCTGTGTGTTTGATGAGGATTGAGTTATTCCTTAACCTAAACTTCTTTAAACTATAATTTTTTTGGTTGTTTACACCAATAAAAGAAAGTGAAGTAAAAACACACAAAAGAAAAAAGCTTACATGATATGAACCGCATATATAATTTATTATGTGTGAATCTTAGCTTAAGGTAAAAAAATCAACAATAGCCATCCCCCAAGAAACTGTATTTTTGCACATAAGGTCTGTTATAACATATGTTCAGCTCTTGTCACATGGCCTCCCCAGAGCCGCCTGCAACTCAGTGACTATAAATACATTTGAACGTAATCCAAATGTTTTGCCAGGCTGTTATTTACCATACAAATAGGCTTGTATTTCAATCCAATGTTTTACACCAGACAAACCAACTGGGACATTGATTTAAAAATAATATAATCAGAGAAATATAAAACTTAAATGAACGTTGCTAATTTACCCATTAAAGCATATTGCAAAACAAATATTTAAATGCGTATTTTCCAATGTTGCCATCTTTGCCAATGTTGATATGCTTCTGTTAAATCAGTCATGTGAACCTCACTCTCACAAGAATACGTTAGTATGCAATCTTGCAGCAAGCGAGCACACGACATCTGTAAAAATCTTGTGTTTTCCCACCAAAGACAGGTAATCAAACATAGCACCTGCTTATGAGCAGACTCAAGATTAGATGTCACGCTCAAATCAAGTAGCAATCTAGTCAGTAAGATAGCCTTATGCTTGTCTCAGGCATTCTTAAAGTCCTCCACAGTGTTTGTCACTACTAATTTTTGTGAAATGTTTTCCATGAATCTATCACCCTTTCTATAAAGAAGTGCTTCCACAAATGACTCCTGAATATCCTACCATTCAGCTTGAGATCATGACCCCTTGTTCTTGAATTTTTCTTTTTATGAAAAATAGTACCAGCTTCAGCTTAACTAAGCCCTTTAATATACTTGAAAAAGTTGCTATTATATAGCCTCTTTCTCTTCTCTCCTATAATCTATACATATTTAGGTATTTGAGCCTCTCCTGGTAAGTTTAATTTTTTAGACCATGTACCATTTTAGTTGCCCTCCTGTGCACAGATTCCAAAAATTTATATCATTCTGGAAATATGGCCTCCAGAACTGCGCACTATACTCAAAATGAGCCCCAACTAATAATCTGTAAAGTGGCCTAAGAACCTCACTATTTCTGCTGCAAATACCTCTACCAATACATCCAAGCACTTTACTGGCCTTACTCATTGCAATGCTACATTGTTTGCTAAATTTAAAATCATCTGAAATAATAATTCCCAAGTCCCGTTCCTCATTTGTCAAACACACATTTTAAAACAATATATTTCAAAAATGTTATTTATTGTTGCAAACACTGCTGCCATATAGGTTTCACCGAAAATTGCTTAGTTTCAGCAAAGGATATCATGACAAAGGAGTATATCTGACAACAGAAATACCTGACAAGTTGTTTTCCCCAAACAGGTACTTTTTTTGTTTGTTTATTATTTTTCTCATTTTAAGTTATACATCATACAGTTCAATAGTGCTTTACATGAGATAGTCAATACAGAACTCTTGTCGGGTTTCAATAGTAAATTCAACTAACAACAACAAATGTAAACTCAATATGCATGGCCATAACTGTTCTTCTGAATATCCAGATATTCTATGCTTGCTCTGTTCCTAAAAGCAGGGGTATGTGAGTAGATCCATAAGTCCTCTATCTTACTAAAAATTGTTAATCTAGAAACCATCATGTGTCTCGGGTGCGGTCACACCCCATAGATCCTATATAACATAATACTCTGTATCTCTTAAGATCCGTACCTGTTTGCCCATTTCTCTCGTCCCGAGGCTGGAGGACACCCCACCCCCAGAGTGATCATTGGTATTTTCATGAGCCCCATTGTTAATATTTTGTGCGACCTATGGTGAGTGCAGTGATTCCTCCCACAAAAATTTAGCATTACAAAAAAAGGTAGATTTATTGCGTTTCATGTAACCAAACTCCTCTAGGTTCAAAAGCTCTGTTATTCTTTCAAGCCACTTTGCTTTCGTGGGGGTTTAGGGGTTTTCCATGCCTGCGCTATTAGAGATCTTGCACCATTCAACCCTATCTGTAACAGTAAAGATCTCAATTTGCAGGGGATTTTGGGCAGATCATTTAGCAGTGTGACTTTCGGAGATAAAGCAAATGCTCCTCCCAAAATTGACTGGAAATGTGTCTCAACCTCCTTCCATAAAGGCTTTACTTTGGGGCAATACCACCACATGTATGCTAAGCCACCCGGTTTCCCGCATCCCCTCCAACACATACGCGACGACTCAGGGTATATTGTGTTTAATCTGGTCGGTGTAAGATACCAGCGTGTCAATATTTTATAGTTCATCTCTGTGTATCTGTGGGGAAGTCGAGCATTTCTTAGTAGTTCTGAAAATTCGGAGCCAGTCTGTTATATCCAGGTCTGTATTCAGATCCCCTGACCATTTGGTTGTGTATAGTGGTAATTGTGTTGCGTGGTGTGCTATGAACAGTTTACGAGATAAAGAAAGGGGGTGTAGAACTAGGTTAACGCTATCGCACAATCTTTCAAATGGGGTGAGCGGTCTCAACAGATCTTGTTTATATTGTGTAGTTTATATAAAGTGATGTAATTGTGCATATTTTAACCACCCTGTGTAGGTCCCGTCTGCCACATCTTCAAGCCTGTTCCTATCCTTAAGTTTCTCTCCTTCTATGAAACGACACAAAGGAACTGTGTATCCCCATTCAGCTAGTCTCTTAAATCCCCTATCCAGGCCTCCAATCATTTCTACGTTCATTACTATTGGGAACAAAGGGGACCTACTTGAGGTAATATGAGGTGTGGACTTGGCAATTTTGTCCCAATTTTTAAAGAAATGTTTATGTGATTCTAAGTGTTGGCACTGTGGGGGCCTTAGGTCACTCGACACCCAACATAATGCTCGTACATGCGGAGCTTTAAGTATATGTGAGTCCAAGGTCACCCAAGCTTTACTATCTTGTGCTCCGTGCCAGTCCAATACCCTTTGCAGTGTAACTGCATTGTAATATTCTTCAATCTTTGGGAGTCCCAAGCCTCCCATTTCTGATGACCTATATAGGGTCATTTGGTTAACTCTAGGCTTACATTTTCCCCAAATGTAGGAATTAATATTTCTCTGTAAACGTTGTATATACCAGTTGGGTAGATGTAATGGTAGGGCCTGTAATATGTATAATATTCTAGGTAGAGTGGTCATTTTAATGGATTGGATTCGGCCCCACCACGAGAGCGGTTTTGTTGCCCATTCTGCAAGATCTTTATGTGTATTATATAGCAGGGTGTTGTAGTTTTTATTAAAAAGGGTTAAAGAACGAGGGGAAAGATGGATGCCCAAATATTTAATAGAGTCTCTCTGTAGTCTTAGAGGACTTAGTATGGAGAGTTTGCTGAATGCTGTACCCGTGGAGGCCAAACAGGTACTTTTAAAATCCCTTGGCATAAAGTTTATTTTTATTTACAATTATATGATGAACAACAAATATACACCAAACTTTCATATTACCTGTATATCCTCTATCACAGAAACACACTCCTGAAAAACAATCACCATGACCGTTACAGTAACTGGGGCAAGGCTCAGATATGTAGACCCCATCCAATCCAAAGGCAGGAACATTTTTCAGAGAGCTACTCTCCTGGATCCATCGGAATCTCGTCTTACTGCAAAAGATAAAGAAATACTACAGGAATTAAAACTGTTGTGAGAGTACAAAAAACATAATTTATGCTTACCTGATAAATTCCTTTCTCCTGTAGTGTGATCAGTCCACGGGTCATCATTACTTCTGGGATATTACTCCTCCCCAACAGGAAGTGCAAGAGGATTCACCCAGCAGAGCTGCCATATAGCTCCTCCCCTCTACGTCACCTCCAGTCATTCGACCAAGGACCAACGAGAAAGGAGAAGCCAAAGGGTGTAGTGGTGACTGGAGTATAATTTAAAAATTATTTACCTGCCGTAAAAAACAGGGCGGGCCGTGGACTGATCACACTACAGGAGAAAGGAATTTATCAGGTAAGCATAAATTATGTTTTCTCCTGTTAAGTGTGATCAGTCCACGGGTCATCATTACTTCTGGGATACCAATACCAAAGCAAAAGTACACGGATGACGGGAGGGACAGGCAGGCTCTTTATACAGAAGGAACCACTGCTTGAAGAACCTTTCTCCCAAAAATAGCCTCCGAAGAAGCAAAAGTGTCAAATTTGTAAAATTTGGAAAAAGTATGAAGCGAAGACCAAGTTGCAGCCTTGCAAATCTGTTCAACAGAGGCCTCATTCTTAAAGGCCCAAGTGGAAGCCACAGCTCTAGTGGAATGAGCTGTAATTCTTTCAGGAGGCTGCTGTCCAGCAGTCTCATAAGCTAAACGTATTATGCTACGAAGCCAAAAAGAGAGAGAGGTAGCAGAAGCTTTTTGACCTCTCCTCTGACCAGAGTAAACGACAAACAGGGAAGACGTTTGTCGAAAATCTTTAGTTGCCTGTAAATAAAATTTTAGGGCACAAACTACATCCAGATTGTGCAGAAGTCGTTCCTTCCTTGAAGAAGGATTTGGACACAAGGATGGAACAACAATCTCTTGATTGATATTCCTGTTAGTGACTACCTTAGGTAAGAACCCAGGTTTAGTACGCAGAACTACCTTATCCGAGTGAAAAATCAAATAAGGAGAATCACAATGTAAGGCTGATAACTCAGAGACTCTTTGAGCCGAGGAAATAGCCATTAAAAATAGAACTTTCCAAGATAACAACTTTATATCAATGGAATGAAGGGGTTCAAACGGAACGCCCTGTAAAACGTTAAGAACAAGGTTTAAACTCCAAGGCGGAGCAACAGTTTTAAACACAGGCTTAATCCTGGCCAAAGCCTGACAAAAAGCCTGAACGTCTGGAACTTCTGACAGACGTTTGTGCAACAGAATGGACAGAGCTGAGATCTGTCCCTTTAAGGAACTAGCGGATAAACCCTTTTCTAAACCTTCTTGTAGAAAAGACAATATCCTAGGAATCCTAACCTTACTCCAAGAGTAACCTTTGGATTCGCACCAATATAGGTATTTACGCCATATTTTATGGTAAATCTTTCTGGTAACAGGCTTCCTAGCCTGTATTAAGGTATCAATAACTGACTCAGAAAAACCACGTTTTGATAAAATCAAGCGTTCAATTTCCAAGCAGTCAGCTTCAGAGAAGTTAGATTTTGATGTTTGAAAGGACCCTGTATCAGAAGGTCCTGTTTCAGAGGTAGAGACCAAGGTGGACAGGATGACATGTCCACCAGATCTGCATACCAAGTCCTGCGTGGCCATGCAGGCGCTATTAGAATCACTGATGCTCTCTCCTGTTTGATTCTGGCAATCAATCGAGGAAGCATCGGGAAGGGTGGAAACACATAAGCCATCCTGAAGGTCCAAGGTGCTGTCAAGGCATCTATCAGGACCGCTCCCGGATCCCTGGATCTGGACCCGTAACGAGGAAGCTTGGCGTTCTGTCGAGACGCCATGAGATCTATCTCTGGTTTGCCCCAATGTCGAAGTATTTGGGCAAAGACCTCCGGATGAAGTTCCCACTCCCCCGGATGAAAAGTCTGACGACTTAAAAAATCCGCCTCCCAGTTCTCCACTCCCGGGATGTGGATTGCTGACAGGTGGCAAGAGTGAGACTCTGCCCAGCGAATTATCTTTGATACTTCCATCATTGCTAGGGAGCTTCTTGTCCCTCCCTGATGAACTGCTCTCAATTCCAGAATGTTTATTGGTAGGAGACTCTCCTCCTGATTCCATTGTCCCTGAGCCTTCAGAGAATTCCAGACGGCGCCCCAACCTAGTAGGCTGGCGTCTGTTGTTACAATTGTCCAGTCTGGCCTGCTGAATGGCATCCCCCTGGACAGATGTGGCCGAGAAAGCCACCATAGAAGAGAATTTCTGGTCTCTTGATCCAGATTCAGAGAAGGGGACAAGTCTGAGTAATCCCCATTCCACTGACTTAGCATGCACAATTGCAGCGGTCTGAGGTGTAGGCGTGCAAAGGGTACTATGTCCATTGCCGCTACCATTAAGCCGATTACCTCCATGCATTGAGCCACTGACGGGTGTTGAATGGAATGAAGGACACGGCATGCACTTTGAAGTTTTGTTAACCTGTCTTCTGTCAGGTAAATTTTCATTTCTACAGAATCTATAAGAGTCCCCAGGAAGGGAACTCTTGTGAGTGGAAAGAGAGAACTCTTCTTTTCGTTCACCTTCCATCCATGCGACCTTAGAAATGCCAGTACTAACTCTGTATGAGACTTGGCAGTTTGAAAGCTTGAAGCTTGTATCAGAATGTCGTCTAGGTACGGAGCTACCGAAATTCCTCGCGGTCTTAGTACCGCCAGAAGAGCACCCAGAACCTTTGTGAAGATTCTTGGAGCCATAGCCAATCCGAATGGAAGAGCTACAAACTAGTAATGCCTGTCTAGAAAGGCAAACCTTAGATACCGGTAATGATCTTTGTGGATCGGTATGTGAAGGTAAGCATCTTTTAAATCCACTGTGGTCATATACTGACCCTTTTGGATCATGGGTAAAATTGTCCGAATAGTCTCCATTTTGAACGATGGAACTCTTAGGAATTTGTTTAGGATCTTTAAATCCAGGATTGGCCTGAAAGTTCCCTCTTTTTTGGGAACCACAAACAGATTTGAGTAAAACCCTTGTCCCTGTTCCGACCGTGGAACTGGATGGATTACTCCCATTAATAAAAGCTCTTGTACGCAGCGTAGAAACGCCTCTTTCTTTATTTGGTTTGTTGACAACCTTGACAGATGAAATCTCTCTCTTGGGGGAGAGTATTTGAAGTCCAGAAGGTATCCCTGAGATATTATCTCTAGCGCCCAGGGATCCTGGACATCTCTTGCCCAAGCCTGGGCGAAGAGAGAAAGTCTGCCCCCCACTAGATCCGTTCCCGGATCGGGGGCCCTCAATTCATGCTGTTTTAGGGGCAGCAGCAGGTTTCCTGGCCTGCTTGCCCTTGTTCCAGGACTGGTTAGGTCTCCAGCCTTGTCTGTAGCGAGCAACAGATCCTTCTTGTTTTGGAGCAGAGGAAGTTGATGCTGCTCCTGCTTTGAAATTCCGAAAGGAACGAAAATTAGACTGTCTAGCCTTAGGTTTGGCTCTGTCTTGAGGCAGGGCATGGCCTTTACCTCCTGTAATGTCAGCGATAATTTCTTTCAATCCGGGCCCGAATACGGTCTGCCCTTTGAAAGGTATATTAAGTAATTTAGACTTAGAAGTAACGTCAGCTGACCAGGATTTTAGCCACAGTGCTTTGCGCGCCTGAATGGCGAATCCGGAATTCTTAGCCGTAAGCTTAGTTAAATGTACTACGGCATCTGAAATAAATGAGTTAGCTAACTTAAGAGCTTTAAGCTTGTGTGTAATCTCATCTAATGGAGCTGATTCAAGTGTCTCTTCCAGAGACTCAAACCAAAATGCTGCTGCAGCCGTGACAGGCGCAATGCATGCAAGGGGTTGCAATATAAAACCTTGTTGAACAAACATTTTCTTAAGGTAACCCTCTAACTTTTTATCCATTGGATCTGAAAAGGCACAGCTATCCTCCACCGGGATAGTGGTACGCTTAGCTAAAGTAGAAACTGCTCCCTCCACCTTAGGGACCGTTTGCCATAAGTCCCGTGTGGTGGTGTCTATTGGAAACATCTTTCTAAATATCGGAGGGGGTGAGAACGGCACACCGGGTCTATCCCACTCCTTAGTAACAATTTCAGTAAGTCTCTTAGGTATAGGAAAAACGTCAGTACTCGACGGTACCGCAAAATATTTATCCAACCTACACATTTTCTCTGGTATTGCAACTGTGTTACAATCATTCAGAGCCGCTAACACCTCCCCTAGTAATACACGGAGGTTTTCCAGCTTAAATTTAAAATTTGAAATATCTGAATCCAATCTGTTTGGATCAGAACCGTCAGCCGCAGAATGAAGCTCTCCGTCCTCATGTTCTGCAAGTTGTGACGCAGTATCTGACATGGCCCTAACATTATCAGCGCACTCTGTTCTCACCCCAGAGTGATCACGCTTACCTCTTAGTTCTGGTAATTTAGCCAAAACTTCAGTCATAACAGTAGCCATATCCTGTAATGTGATTTGTAATGGCCGCCCAGATGTACTCGGCGCCACAATATCACGCACCTCCCGAGCGGGAGATGCAGGTACTGACACGTGAGGCGAGTTAGTCGGCATAACTCTCCCCTCGTTGTTTGGTGAAATGTGTTCAATTTGTACAGATTGACTTTTATTTAAAGTAGCATCAATGCAGTTAGTACATAAATTTCTATTGGGCTCCACTTTGGCATTAGCACATATAGCACAGATGTCTTCCTCTGAATCAGACATGTTTAACACACTAGCAAATAAACTAGCAACTTGGAAATACTTTTCAAGTAATTTACTATAATATGAAAACGTACTGTGCCTATAAGAAGCACAGAAAGAGTTATGACAGTTGAAAGTTAATAAACTGAAAGGTTATAGCATCAAATCTTTGTAAAAAACACAATTTTAGCAAAGGCTTGTTCCCATTAGCAAAGGATAACTAACCCTGATAGCAGAAAAAAAGTTACAGAAATAAACGTTTTTTATCACAGTCAACTACAATCTCACAGCTCTGCTGTGAGTGATTACCTCCCTCAAAACAAGTTTTGAAGACCCCTGAGTTCTGTAGAGATGAACCGGATCATGCAGGAAATACAATGAGCTTCTGACTGAATTTTTTGATGCGTAGCAAAAGCGCCAAAAAAGGCCCCTCCCCCTCACACACAACAGTGAGAGAGATCAGTAAACTGTCATAAATTAAATAAAACAACTGCCAAGTGGAAAAAAATAGTGCCCAAAACATTTTATTCACCCAGTACCTCAGAAAATGAAACGATTTTACATGCCAGCAAAAACGTTTAACATAAATTAAGTGTTATTAAAAAGCCTGTTGCTAGTCCCTGCAAATTAGGCTAAAGTCTTATGCACACAGTATAATTCCAGTGAAGTGCCATTCCCCAGAATACTGAAGTGTAAAATATACATACATGACAGCCTGATACCAGTTGCTGCTACTGCATTTAAGGCTGACTTTACATTATATCGGTATGGCAGAATTTTCTCATCAATTCCATTGTCAGAAAATAATAAGCTGCTACATACCTCTTTGCAGATTAATCTGCCCGCTGTCCCCTGATCTGAAGTTTACCTCTCCTCAGATGGCCGAGAAACAGCAATATGATCTTAACTATGCCGGCTAAAATCATAGTAAAAACTCAGGTAGATTCTTCTTCAAATTCTACCAGAGAAGGAATAACACACTCCGGTGCTATTATAAAATAACAAACTTTTGATTGAAGGTATAAAACTAAATATAATCACCATAGTCCTCTCACACATCCTATCTAGTCGTTGGGTGCAAGAGAATGACTGGAGGTGACGTAGAGGGGAGGAGCTATATGGCAGCTCTGCTGGGTGAATCCTCTTGCACTTCCTGTTGGGGAGGAGTAATATCCCAGAAGTAATGATGACCCGTGGACTGATCACACTTAACAGGAGAAAACATTATTTTTTTAATGCCTCCCTCTAAGTGACTGGGCACAAGTGGTAGGTGGGTGTAACACAATGACCCCTCCTCAAAGCACTACCTTTCAGACCCAACAATTAAGCATTCCCCCCCCTGGATGCCATTGTCATATAAATTAGTACTTTTACCTCTTTGATTGCCAGTACACACACAGCAATGATTTGACCCTCATTTCGCTACCAGAAGCACACACAGAGCAGTAATGTTACACCAGTTGTTATATTTAACACACATAGAGCTGTTTTCACTAATATTAAAGGGACAGTCTAGGCCAAAATAAACTTTCATGATTCAGATAGAGCATATAATTTTAAACAATTTTCCAATTTACTTTTATCACCAATTTTGCTTTGTTCTTTGGTATTCTTAGTTGAAAGCTTAACCTAGGAGGTTCATATGCTAATTTCTTAGACCTTGAAGCCCACCTCTGTCAGATTGCATTTTAACAGTTTTTCACCACTAGAGGGTGTTAGTTCACATATTTCATATAAATAATACTGTGCACGTGAAGTTATCTGGAAGCAGGCACTGATTGGCTAAACTGCAAGTCTGTCAAAAGAACTGAAAAAAGGGGCAGTTTGCAGAGGCTTAGATACAAGATAATCACAGAGGTTAAAAGTATATTATTATAACTGCGTTGGTTATGTAAAACTGGGAAATGGGTAATAAAGGGATTATCTATCTTTTAAAACAATAACAATTCTGGTGTAGACTGTCCCTTTAACTATATATTTAACTAAAACAACAATCCAAACATGGTAAATATGTCATTTTCTTACATACATATGTGGCATTCCATATATTGTTATTTGACCATTTTACAGCAGGAGGAATATTCTGTCACATACTGATGATTTACTACGTGTAAAATAAATCCCATCTTTACTAATGTTACAATTAAATGGATATATAAAATATATATTCTGTGCATGGGCAGCCACTTCCAGTGCACAGTTAACCATTGTAAACTTCTAATTTCACATTTCAGACAAGGATGATCACACATTGTCACCCACATGATATTGCAGCTGCTAACAAACATAACAACTGAGAAACAATTTACTAACCACAATTTCATCTCCACTGTGTACAGACAGACTGACCAGTTACACACTAGAATTAAAAAAACATTTGTAATAGATATGTGCATGGCGAAAAAATTTGGTTCGGTTCAGATCGATTCGGAATTTTTCGAATTTCGGTTCGGATCGATTCGAATTCGGAAAATTTTGAATCAATTCGGTTCGGATTCGTTTCGGATTCATTCGGATTCGAAGAAATTCGGCTGGATTCGGTTTGATTCGGAAATTCGGAATTTCGGTAAGTGTTAGGTGGGATTAGACTAGTATTATGTACTGTATATTAGGTGTAACACATAGCAGAGTGATATAACCTAATATACAGTACAATACTAGTGTAATCCATGGCCATCCGAATTTACCGAATAAATCCGAACTAATTCTGATTTATTCAGTAAATTCGGCAGTATTTTAATTCGGAAATTCGGTTCGATCCGAATCTCCGAATTTGACGAATTTTCCGAATTTCCGAATCGATCCGAAACGAATTGCACATATCTAATTTGTAAATGTATTTCAATACAAACATATTCATGTCTGTAGCTGTATTAAAATGTA